>NC_054535.1:32039036-32401536 GCF_017654505.1 Polyodon spathula
GCATGCTTTTTATCTTAAATAAACATGAAAGCAGGAACAGTACTCATCAAGAATGTAACATGCCTTTTTACAAAAAAAGATAATTATTTTCACAGCATAAACATTCTAATGAATCCCATGACTGTATAAATGGCAACATTTCCTTCTGAGCACAGATGCGATGACGATGACCTGATAAACGTTACCTTTACGAATTTTACAAATCCAGTTTGTGTAGCTTTCACAGTGACTGTCGTTCCAAGAGAACGGATAGAAAAGTGACATTTCAGTACAAAGCTCAGCATTATTATAATTATTGGGTTCTCCATAGCCCCAGTTTTCATATGACATCAGTGTGAAAAAAACAAAGTCAATAGAACCTGTCAATCATTTTTATTGAAAAGTAAAATGATCAGCATTAAAATACAGACACTTGTTTTATCTTGCTCCAAAATGCATACCATTATACATCTTAAAACATCCATGCTACATCGATCAAGCACTGCAGACAAGCGGTGTTGCTTAGTGAAGCTCTTAATTTTATAGTATATGATCAGAAACAAACTCAGTGTTCTGCCTTAAACTGTTTATAGGCACTTGCACTATGGTTTGGTTAGACAAAGTGCTCGGGAAAGACTACCAAACCATGTAAATATTCCAGTAAAAGCGCACCGCTTGGAACACAGCCTCAACACTTAAACATGAAAAAAAAAAACAAACAAACAAACAAGGTTAATTTCTTTGATCAAATGTTCGTTGTTATTGGTTTGAGTTCGTTATACCTTGTAAAAGAAAATAGCTCTTCTCAGATGGTTGAAGGCACGACACACCTTAGGTATTCGTTTATCTCAATACTACTGCATGCTTTCTCATGTGTCACTGCTTACTTGCTGACAGCTTTTTTAGACTTTCTTAAGCCATGTTAATATATCATTTGACTAAATCATAGCATAATGATTGACACCCAGCTGCATGAAGTACCTTGCTGACGCTCGGTTCTTTAAGCTTTCTTTGGTCATTAATCTCATGATACAGCAACGGGCATTAGTCTTTATCCCTGCAGTAATATGAATGACTTGCTGGACTGCCATCACAGCCCGACGTGACCAGCAGTGGAATCCAAAATGTTTAAACCAATCCAGCCAGCTTCATTGTAACATACGCGACTGTTTTTTTTAGAAAAAAAAAAAAAAATAGAACACACACACACCCATATATCAGGACATTATATAGTATAGTTATTAATACGTCCGTGTTTTTTTCGGATAACCTTTTGTTGTGTTATCGTAAAAATATGTACCCAGGTGCTTGTGAGAGATATTGGGGATTCATGTATAGAGGCTGTATGCCTTTAAGAAAGGCATGATGGGATATCAGCTGGAATTGTTAGCTGATATGCACAAGCTTCAGTGCACAGAGGTGCATATTATCAACCGGCAGAATACGGGAACCCCAGTTTCAAGCAACAGTTGTGACGGTGACCAAATGTATGCGAGTACTGTTGTGTAAAAAATTGCTTAAAATTAGGGCCGCAGCCAGGAATTTTGGGGCCCGCCTGAGCCCTCAGAGAATCCCCCCCCCCCCCCCCCAATTCAATTAGTGCACATTGACTCTGTTTACCTTGTCAACAACCTTCTAATTTTATAATTTATTTTCTTTAACAAAACCTCACTTGTCACCCATGTACCAAGACATATATTCATCTTGATTCAAATACAGCAAACATATTTGAATAATTATTTTCTAAACTATTTAGATACACATTCATATGTTTTTGTATGTAAATATTCCCCTATGATTAATAGCCCATGTCAAAGAAGCAAAACCAGCCCTCGTTATGCAGACAGGAGCAGAGTTACAGACAGTAGCTTAACTGCGTGCGATTATACCCAGTAATAAATCGAGACTGGTTGAATGTTCTTAGATGCGTTAAAACATACTGTTTAAAAATAAAAGTTGCTGTTCAGACTCTGAACATACCATGTGTTTTCATAATGTCCAATCAACTAGTTTATTGTAATGTGTTGTGTTGCTTTACTTTGAGAAATAAGAAAATGTTTACCACTTTTTTTTTGTGCACTCCAATACACCTACCTAATTTTTCGGCAGTCAAATCGTAGTGCCGAAATAAACTTTTGGTGCCAAGGTGATTGTCTAACAACCAAAGTGGACAATGTAACAAGAGATAATGTGTGTGTGTGTGTGTGTGTCGATTGGTTAATTTATGGCCGTTAGTTGATTTATCTGTAGATTAGTCTGTGCACAATATTATAGTGGCTGTCCTGCATATTACTATGAAAAAATCAATATAATCTAAAAAAAATAAATTTAAAAAAAAGTAATACAGTTACAATCTTTTTTCTAAATTTTTGTTTGTTGTGTCCATTCCCAGAATTAAAACAGTATCCAAAGTCAATATTCAAAATTGGAGAATATAGTGCTCAATAAGGCTCTAATGTTAAAGTTCCCTTGCAAATGAAAATGCACAAAAGCAACTAAAGATCAAACCTGTTTAGTTATTAACTGTTTTACATTACAGTAGCTGGTGACTAACTTTACTATAAAAGCTTAAGATTGTACTGCTGTCTTTTTTTAGACCCATTTCCTGTCATTGTTTTTCTTACAGTGAAATAATATGTAATGTAATACTGCACCTGGTAAGTTGACATTAAAGTGAGTAAACCTGACTTCTTGACCAGTTGTCCAACTTAATGTATCCCGATCTTCCGTGTTTGACAAACCCAGCCAGAAATATTTTTCAGGCCTTAGTCCAACCAGGCTAATTAGATAGGAATGTTCATATCTAGAAGAAATGTATAGCATGCAAATAAACCCAGGACAGCAGTAAAGGAATAGTCCCTTGATGTGGCAGTGTGGCTACAGTATTAAGCACTACCGCATTTCAGAATTCTACTCTTGTCTGGTGAGCTTCGTGCTGCGTGACGCATTTCCTTAATTGTTGCTACCTGAACCAAACAAACCTGTATCTACATTGAGATATCTTTTTAGTAGTTGGCAATTGTTTTTTTTATCATTTTCTCCCAATTCAGAATATCCAGTTGTAAAATTAGAGTCGTGTGGCGATGGGTGGGGAGTGGGTGCGTACCGAACCCTCGTCGCTTCTCTGATTGTGTGCGACAGGAGACTTGGTACAGTTGGTGGAGTCTAGACGTTACATTGTGCCATTCGGGCAGTCGGGGCGCCTGTCTGAATGTCCCCAGCGACCACCCGTGCCAAACTCGACCGCATTTGTGGGACCGGCTGGATTCGAAGGATATCGAGGGGACCCGGGCACCGAGCCGGTGAAGTATGAGGCGGAGAACCTAGAGGGCAGGTACCAGCCGTAAATTATTAGGACCTAGCCTTGCAGGCTATAGGGCACATCCTGCATTCCATGCAGAGTGCTTTTACCGGATGTGCCACTCGGGAGCCCCCCTGAGGAAGGTTCTTTAATCTTAAGTTTACAAGAAGAAAAAAAAAAAACATAAAAAATATACCAATGCTAATATTCAATCCAATCATATTTTAAAAATAATCAAGGCTAAGTAGCTTTGCTGTCTAAATTAAATAATGCAATGATAAATGTTATACATTTTGTTAGAAAAATGGGTAGATACTTGCATTTACTGTTAGTGATGCGAAATGTATTTAAACTGCTTACACTGATTAGCATAGTTAGGGTTAGTGCTCCATAAATCTTGTACTGCTCTGAATTGCACTTCAACAATTATCTCTTTATCAAAGGGGGCTGTTTTAATAGTCTAAACATGGGGATCTAAATATCTGATACTTTTTAAATAATTAAAATTGTCTCCAAGGAAAACAATAAACGTGTCGTCCTAAGTAACAATACATGAACCAGGCAAGTACGTGAATCTTTATAGATAATATTTCAAAACACTGTAGACTGTTTATTCATACCTGTCATCAACAGTAACCAGGTTTGAGGCTTTACATTTGCAAGTCTGGTTTGCTTCTATAAATGACTGCATGTCAGATCCCACATAATAGCAGTAAAAGCCATATCTGGTCCAACCCTAGAAAACAATAAGCAAATCTTATTGGTTGGTGAAAGGATCTGTTAAACAAGGCAGAATAATTACATGTGTAGAATAAGTATCTTCTAATGTCTGTTTAATTTTCACCATCCCCCTACCTTAATGTTAATAACCATTCTTCCTGGTTCTGTTCCTCCACTATTGAATAAAAAAAAAACATTACCTGTGCCTGTAGAGTCCTAGTTGGCAGCTCTTTGTGTCTTTCTTGGTTCCAAAAAAAACACATCATGTGGTGACCTTCAACTCAGCTGGCCCCACCTGGTCTATTGTTATTGAATGAAGACTTTCTCTTGAAGCACAAAGTACTCAAACGTAGATGGTAACTAGGGTTTTATAGGCACAGATAATGCCAGGTGAATTCTGATACAGAGAACAGAGGCATTGAAAGTGATGAGTGGATGCTGTTTAATAGATTAGCTATTCTATACAAACACTTTCAAGACCTAAAAAGGCAATATTGGAGCAACATTTCTTAGAAAAAACTAAATGTTATCGTAAACATCATAAAATAGTTAAGGAAAGGTGAAAAATAAACCAAACCCTAACCCTTTGGTTCCACTGCCGATTATTTCCACTCTTTTTGAACGCCTTGGAATGGACATAGTAGGCCCTTTGCTACCTTCTGACTCCGGGTATTTGCATATATTAGTAATGGTAGATTATGCAAGGCGATACCCAGAGGCAGTTCCGTTGAGGTCCACTAGTGCCACTGCGATAGCCACAGAGTTAGTGCAGATTATGGCTAGAGTAGGGATCCCCAAGGAGATTTTGACTGATCATGGAACCAACTTTTTGTCTAACACGTTACAGCAGGTGTATAAAATATAAAAAATAAGTCCCATCAGGACATCTGTTTATCATCCACAGACGGACGGTTTGGTGGAACGTTTTAATCAGACCTTGAAGCAGATACTAAGACGTATGGTAACGCAAGAGAAAAAACATTGGGCATTGGAGATGTCAAAGATTGTCATGTGGCTTGCTTTTGTTATACTTCTGTCACTTATATTCTTGTTATTCAGGGACAGACTTAAGCACTGCCATCTTGTTGTTCCAAATCTGCAACCATACAATGTATATTAACAGTACTCTGTTAATGTGTAGTTTGCTTCTTGGTTTTATTTATTTTATTGACACAATTACATGCGTGGGTATTGTGGGAGAATCCATACTTTCTTTGTCTAAGCTGCAATACCTAGATAGAACAGTTCTCAATTAACATTGTTGTATTGTAAAAACTTAGCCCCAATTTTCCTAGTTGTGTGGGTTTTGCAAATTTAACATTCTTAATTATAGTTTTTATTGCAATGCATTCCCATAGCAGTTTACTTTGTGGGTTAAACCCTTTGACCCTGTATCATACTGAAGTGTCATTCTGGGCTCGTGATCGGGTAAACACGATAAAAAAACATTCTTTGTTTCTTTGACTTGCTGGGCCACCATACTTTGCAGTACAGCTTGTTAATGTATATTATCGTACAAGGGAGTGGTTGTATTTCAATGCCTGATTATTTATTTATTTCTCGTGTGACGTTACTGAGGCGGGCACTTCGTTTTTAAAGGGCGGAAACAGTCTATAGCAGCACGCAGAAACGAAACATGACAGGAACTTGTTTAAAAAAAATGGGAAAACACTGTAAATCCAATGTATTTGACTTATAATTATATTAAAACGTGTATTCTCTCTTGTAGGTTTTGTTTTCCTCTTAATACTAATCAGACAGTCTTGCAAGCAGACTTATACTTTTAAGCAGGTGTTATTCGAGCTGGTGTCAGTGTAGTTTTCCGAGCCAAGAAATTACTTCATGTAGCACAGATATACAGCTAGCTTACAGAATTTCCTAGACCAAATGTGGTCTTATTTCCCTAGCGTGATGCATGGTGTGAGACAAAGCAACAGTTAACATGTGCGTTTCTTCTTCACTTCAAGGTCAGCCGAAACCCAGATAACAAGAAGTTACACTTAAGCATTAATCATGAATTGCTATATTAAGGAGGCACAGACCTATTGAATCTTGTAAGGTTCCAGGCAGTTCAGCAAAAATAATTAATAGTTTGATATGATATGTGTTTTGTTCAATTCTAACAGACGGTGAAGCGTCATACCCACGCAGTTGAACGACAAGTCTGGTGATTGCAAACTACTGATATAATCCAGCAATGTACAGCTTGATTTTAAGAGTTCACTGACTCTGCATTGATTCAGAGCTTGCATTAAAAACAGAATGTTCAGAGAGAGAGAGAGAGAGAGAGAGAGAGAGAGAGTTTCAATGGTTTCTCACATCTTTACCTCTTAAAGGGGCACACACAATTAATACAATTGATACAAAACCTTAAAGTCTCATGTGTTTTAATGTTTTACAAAATGTATACATATCAAGAAACGAGTGGATATAAGCAGATAATGTTTCATGAACTAAATGTATCATGTACGTTTTTTTTTTCCTTATTACTGATACAAATGGAATAAAGAACTGTTTTATTTACAAATATTTATTGAGAGAAAATAAATTCAGAGTAGTGTCCATTATTCCTTATAATAAATATTTATTATGGCATTGCAGTCACTCAGGGGAAACAATGTCTTGTAATTTGCCCAAATCATTTGTAGTAAATCATCACCAAAATTTTCTGGTCATGATGAATTAAGCCCTCATACTTACACATACTGTGCCAAATCACAGAAAAGAAAGGCACACACTGTTTATGAATTACACAGCAAACGGGGATGCAACAAATACAACCATTATTTATTGCCTGAGGTTTTAAATAAAATAAAAAAATCATTATTACTGGCTAACTGGTGTGAGTTTTATTTTGTGGAATAAATAATAAAGTAATAATAAAGTAATAATAATACTTTATTAAACATAAAAATCAGCATGAAATACAAAAAAAGCATTTTATGCACATAATTACCAATCTCAGAGAGAGTGTGCAGGCTTCATTCCTCTGGTCTAACAAAAATCCTTAAACAAGCTTTTTTATACCTAATCTGTGGTTACATTATTCTTCAACACTTCTTTCTTTTTTAACCTTTCTCCATTATAGTTTTGGTATCCTACTGGTCCTTCTAAAAGACACTTAGAATTAATGATTGTGACTCACACACCTCGCTAATAAGATATACAGTAATCTGTCACATATCTGCCCTAACCGTTTATCCACTATGACTAGCCTCTTCAGCAATGTTAGTTTATTATTGAACAAAGAAGATTAGTTCAGAGATTGTAGATCCTACCAAAGTTTCCATACACTGTGTTGTATGTGCTCAGTGTGCTGTCATTGCTGCTAGTGTCATGTGAGCTGTTCAGTGTGTTGATATGTAAATAAGTCATGTTCAACATATCAACTTCAACCTCTGTCTCGATCTTCTGCCTGTCACTCAGCATCCACACGGCAGACGGCTACCCTGTCACAAGCATTAATATCCTGTATCTTTCTAAGCAAGGGATTTAGGGGAGCTCCCTAATTAAAGCCAAATCTCTAAACAATAATTGTGTGAATGTAGTAATTGTTACAGCTGTTTATAATGGTATTTTAAGCAAGATTCATTCATCTGCCTTTTTACATATCTGCCCTTACACTGGTCCCACTGCAGTCTGATACAAGACGGATTACAGTATGTCTACAAGAGATTACAACAGAAGAGTACCAGACACCAACAACCTCCATGTACCATTCCAAAATAAGGAATGTGTCCTTATCAGTAACTTTCCACAAGCGTGTCTTTACATTGAGAACTTTTGAATAGAAGAAAAAGAAAATGCACAGGTAAAGCATAGTAACATATCAAAGAGAAATGGCTTAGTTTGAAAAGAACTGGAAAAACACTGAATCACCCCATTGACAAAGCTTCTTTAATGCACTCATTAGAGAGCTAAAATGCTAAGCTCAACAAATGGCAGGTAATTCATCTTTGTCTAATTCAGGGCCACATGCAATTGAGGAACAAAGGGAAATGCATAGATGTATTTATATTTATAGACAAAGTGATTTCCCTATTGTTGCATACAAAGTAGTATTTAAATGTTAAACAGGGCTTTTCAATACAATTTTTTTCAGAGACAATTAAAAAAATAAGAACTCGTGCTCACCAATTACAGCATAGTACAATTGATTTGCCATTAATAGTAACCCTGCACAAACATTTTATATATTAGGTATTTATTTATATTTGGTTATCTGGATAAGACCAGAGAAGACCATATCTACCACTACAAATCTATGACAAAGACAGGATTTCCAATAGGGGTGGGTATTGCACTATATTGCAGTACTGAAGACAATATTGCGATATGTATTGTGATACATATTGGAATTCAACACCGAATGATGCTGATGATTTGCTACCAATATATAAACTGTGCTTTTTGTCATTTCTATGGAATTTCTAGTAGTCTGTAACATGACAAATTAAACTCTCATATGAAATGCTCAGTAACTCATTTTTGTTGGATCCTCTGAAGTATGTGCATGTGCTCCCAATTTGAAAAACAGAAAAACCATGCTGGTTTGAAAGCTACTTAAAATGTTCTAAAAACATTTTAAATGTAATTTTTGCTTCATAGATCTGTCAGTGCAGAGACCCGGGTTTGGAATAAATGACTGACTTAAATAAATGAGAGCTTTTAAGATTTAATATATATTACAAAGGCATAAATAAGTGCTACACTATATATATACACATTGTATACTGGTAAGTGAGGTTATAAACATCTATTTACGTATCTGCTTTGCCTGTTTTCTTCTCAGAACTTCTAGAACCAGAACCACTGTTTGTTTTTGTTTTTTAATCTGATGAGATAAAATGCAGGAGGTCCAGGGAAAAAAAGATATTCAGAATATAGTGTAAAATTACATTGTCCAGAACTGTCAGTAGATTGTCTTTAACAATAAATGTAAAAGCAATTAAAATTGCACCGATGCAGTTCTTAAATTGGTGACAAATAAAAAGTGTTTGTGTAATTCAAAGACAGGGGGAGGATGTGATATACTATACAGGGCATTGTGGCGATTGAAGACGGGGGGGGGGGGGGGTGTGATATACTATACAGGGCATCGTGGTGATTGAAGACGGGGGGAGGGTGTGATATACTATACAGGGCATTGTGGTGATTGAAGATGGGGGGGTGTGATATACTATACAGGGCATCATGGTGATTGAAGACAGGGGGGGTGTGATATACTATACAGGGCATCGTGGTGATTGAAGACAGGGGGAGGGTGTGATATACTATACAGGGCATCGTGGTGATTGAAGACAGAGGGAGGGTGTGATATACTATACAGGGCATCGTGGCGATTGAAGTTCTGCACTGGAGATTAACTCATAATCGAAAGGAATAGAAAAAAAAAAACATGCATGATAAAAATAGCCAAAAAATAACCAAACCACCAAAGACAACATTTACCCGCTAGATGCTTTCAAAACAAGTCAAATTTAAGAACATAAGAAGTTTATAAACAAGAGGAGGCCATTCGGCCCATCTTGCTCGTTTGGTTGTTAGTAGCTTATTGATCCCAAAATCTCATCAAGGAGCTTCTTGAAGGATCCCAGGGCGTCAGCTTCAACAACATTACTGGGGAGTTGATTCCAGACCCTCATGATTCTCTGTGTAAAAAAGTGCCTTCTATTTTCTGTTCTGAATGCCCCTTTGTCTAATCTCTATTTGTGAACCCTGGTCCTTGTTTAATTTTTCAGGTCGAAAAAGTCCCTTGGGTTGACATTGTCAATACCTTTTAGAATTTTGAATGCTTGAATCAGATCGTCGCATAGTCTTCTTTGTTCAAGACTGAATAGATTCAATTCTTTTAGCCTGTCTGCATATTACATGCCTTTTAAACCCAGGATAATTCTGGTCGCTCTTCTTAGCACTCTTTCTACTGCAGCAATATCCTTTCTTATAGAATGTTTTTTTTAATTATTAATATTTTTTGTGTAACACTATATCTAGGTATTTATTTATTTATTTTGGTGGCCAAATGAGGCAGGCTGCACTTGTGGTTCTTCAATACAACCTAAAAACTCAGTAGAAACCCAGTTTAAGAAAGCTGCACCATATCAGGAGTCACATAAGGCTAAATTGGAACACTGACAGAATTTTAAATATACCCTCCCTTATTTTAATATTAATGTGGTAATTTGCATTTGGAACAGATATGTCTCCCCCTAAAAGAACATTGCATGGAAGCCCAAATGCTCAAAAAGTACTACCAAAATAGTGTGAAAATAAGGTGGGACCATTTCCATTGAAACCCTGCCATTGTCAACTTGTTTTCCCCAACATCAAGCTTCATGCACAGTTGGTTAGTTACATTTGTAATTTAACAACACAATTAATTGCTATTCGGTGGGTACCATCAATTATCCAGGTGATCACATGAACGTTTGATATGATTTAATCAATTTATAAATATATTCATGTAGTATATTACAAATCCATTACAACCCTTATGTTTGATTGATTTTCACATCATAATAAAAGCAATGGCTTACAACATACAATAACATATGAACAGAACATATGCATTAGACAGCTAACTAGATTTGATTAAAATGCACAGGACTGAATTAATCTTAACCAGATAAAATTAATACAGACAGGACCTATTAACTCTCCCACACATTTACTGGTAATAAACACAAAAATAAATAAATAAATGTAAACCAGCTGTAATAAATTGAATAATATGTAATACATCTCAACCAGGTGGTGACAAATCTGACAATCTAAAAATCCATGCCATAACAACTTCTGGAAACTCAACAAAGCATGCAACAAAACAGCTTCCTGTTATTGTTATGTCAATGCACAAGATTCTGCCAGATTGGAGGTTTCCCAGCCAAATTTGGCCTGTTTTTAAAACATCTAAATATTGTCAAATAAATATTGGTAAATATTGTCTTTGATGGTTTGGTTATTTTTTATCATGCATGTTTTTTCCTGTTCCTTTCAATTACAATACAGTACATTAAGTAATTGCCAGCGCAGGACTTCAGTCGCCACAATATACATGGGAGGAGTCATATGCAAAAAACCACTCATTAGCATACTATAGATGTATCCCCGTAACAAAGTGCCCGCCCCTGTGTATTATCTGTTATGTGTTGCGTGTGGTGTGTTTAAATGTTGGTGTATAGACATTGGTACACGGGATATAAACGGGTCTGTGTAACACGAGTGTTTAAAAAATGTATATGTGTATTTAGGCACGAGGATTGCACAGCACTTCACGTGCAAGTAAAATGTAGTAATATGTGAGCACGGGGAATTGCACTTTATTAATTCACGTGCTGGGATTCAAGTGAATAATTAATTGGTAATTGAATCCCAGCACAATAGTATATATAGATGCACGTTGTCACATACTGGTTGTTGGGTGTTCGGTGAGCGGAGAACGGGATTGGAGACGGAGGAAATAAGCAGTAGTAGTAGTAATAATAAGAGGAGAAAGTATCCGCTCACCGTGTTTGTCAGTGTCTGTCCGTGCACCGTTTTGTTAAGTTTAGTCTGTTTTTGTTTGTCTATTTATTTTGGCGTAGAGTGCCGTGTCCTGTGTTTTTCGTGTTTGTTAAACCTTTTATTTTGTACCGCCCTAATGGAACACAAGTTTCTGTGCGTCCAGGACAGCAGTCTGTGCACTGCGTAGTGAAAGCCCAGCGAGCACAGGCCACCTTGGTTGTTTATGTAGGCTACTACTGTCGTGTTGTCCATCAAACACCAGCATGTGTTTGTGCGCTAACTACTGGCGAAAATGAGATAATGCCAGGGCTACTGCTTGCAGCTCTTGGGCATTTAATGCACTTGCTGCCAATGTCCCTTCCACTGACCGCTTATTCCCCTCCCATTCCAGACCACTCCCTAGCCCAGGCTGGAGGCGTCCGTAGTGACAACTTCCCTTCTGTGAGGGGAGATGAGGGGAGATCCGAGGCGCAGATTGTCGGGACGGAGCCACCACCTCAGTGTCTTCCGACATTGTCTGGACAATCGCACCAGTCGGTGTCGATCGCGGACCAGGTGCACATTGAGTGTATTTACCCAGGCTTGAAGCGGGCACATTCTCAGCAGCCCTAGTGGAAGGATTCTCGAGGCAGCTGTTATCAGCCCCAACAGCCCCTCTCTGAATTGGGACAGTGTGAAATCCAATGACCGAATCCTGTTATCTGAGTTCAGTTTGATCCCCAGGAACACTGTGGACTGAGACGGTACAAAGTTGCTCTTCTGCTGATATATGGAGAACCTTAACTTCGTCACATGATCTACGACTGTTTTGTGTGCTCCTCGGCGGGTGCTTTGGAATGCGTGCAAACTAACCAATCGTCCACATAGTTCAGCCAAAGACAAGCGCGGTTGATCCCGGGCTGGTGTAGCTGAGTCAATTGGCATCGGCTCCGAGGGCAAGCGCAGCCATGCTAGGAGAATCTGAGGCTTGACAGGGGTGCGTAGGCCCAAGCTGGAAGGGCCTACGCACCCCTGTCCCCTTACCCCTGGAAGTAAATTGGTGTAGAGGATGGCGCCGCGAGTCCGCGGGGTCACCCTACAACACTACAACATCTCAAACAATGGTAATAACTACACAAGGTAGTGAAAAAGAGAAAGTAATGGCTGCTTGCTAATCTCAAAGAGGGGTCGAAACCAGCTCTGATCAGTAAACTGATGCAAGACTAAAGCAAGAGCACTCTCAACAAACGCTCGAAAGCATAATTTTACCATGTATTTATCAAATTTGTAGGCTCAAGAACCAACAAATCAGCCAATTTCGGACAAAGAAAGCACAAGGCAATCTGTGACCTGTGATCTGTGAGAGAGAAAATGACGATATGCTACTGTGAGGACAACCCTCTTCAGCAGGAGGTGGGAGGGACTTCCTCCTCACAGCAGGGCTCTGATAAGGCAGCTTTTTTATATATGCTAAGTGATTGACAGTCAGAGAGGAATCTTCCACATTCGGTAATGGTTGTCATTCCATTGAAAGAGAACTGAGACTTATAATTTACACTGCTGTTCACTCACCAATGTTACTCATTGACCCCCTGCTGCCAGTGTGTAAAAACAGCTTCTCAGTTTCAGAAATTGCATTGTGTCCAATACCCCTTTCACACACAAATGCCGCTACTGAGCCATCTCAGAGACGTTCAAAAAATTCTTTAAAATACCCATTCACACAGCACGAAATTGCGCAATCTATGTCGGTATAATCTGTCACAACACTTTCACACAGGCAAAGGGATCTTGACAGTCAACATATGTTTCTCATGGCTACAGAAACTTAATTTCAACAAAACATTTTTCTTTGGACACCTTGCAATGCAAATGCATTTTATTGCATACTGCATATCATTTTAAACAACTATTTAGGTTTTGGTAAGGGCACCTTTAATATTTTAAACATCCTTATTTAATTTACTGTGTATTCATTTTCATTACCATTGTTAAACCATCTCAATTACTGTACATCGTGAATATCAGACAATGATAAAACGTGCAAAAAACTGATTCTAACTACGTTCCTTGAACAAAACTGTTTGCTTTCCTCTCCCTGTAAGAAAGATGTAGCCACTACAGTACAAACACAATTTGTTTCAAAACATAGATACATTCTGCCTGGAGAAGCACTCTTTTTAAAATTAGCAAATGACAGAAATGCAGAATTAGCAAGATCCACTGAGCTCAATTGAATGTGGGTAGTACTAGCAACATTTTTTTTTTTTTTTTATAGTTCCATAGAGATTATAATAGTATGATCTTCTACTTTATCTGTTCTCTATCCCAGGGCTTCTCAAACTCGGTCCTGGGGACCCCCTGTGGCTGCTGTTTTCAAGCCAATTGAGCTCACAATTACTTAACTATACCCTTAATTGAACTAATAATTTGCTTAATTAGACATTTGACCAAGTTTGAGAAGCCTTGATCTATCCTATTGTGCGGTTATGTTTTAACTACTAACGTCCTATTATAAAATTATTGAAAAATAAAATATACAATTTATTTATAATATAGCCCTTCATAAACTAATTAAGCCACACAAATGCAGACATTGAGTCAAAGGCATGTGTTTAAAACAAAATGAAATATGTATTGTAACAAAGCAGGGAGGGGGTTAAAATCCTCCATGCCAAAAAACTTGTACAAATGTGTGTATGGTTAGTTTGTTAATTGTTTTATTGTTTTGGCAGCTGCAATTGTAAATTACAGCCAGCTGTCTCTATCTGTTTCTCTGGGGCATATAAACCCTAGAGTTAGTTCATTAAGGTCTGCTGCTATTTTGAGAGTCTGACTGTGTGTTGTTAATCTTACAAAACGGTATTGTGTAAACCTATTTTGTTATAATGCTGTGTGATACTGCTTTGTTTTTATATCAGGTAAATGGCTTAGCCGTTCTCCAAGCTAGTCAGGGACCTGCATTCTTGTTCAGTTAGTACTCCGAGAGGGAGTTTTTTGATTGATTGTTTTGTATTAAAAGTGAGCGAAAGGGCTGAACCTCTAGTTTTGTGTCGGGTCTTAGTCATTTTAAAGGGGCAAACGAATAACCATGAGTGTGGCTGTGTTACAGTATATACCGTGTATTATTGACATATAAACGATATTTCTCATTAAAGGCCATGGCATAAAGCTTTTTTATGTTATTGCCTAAGACTGTGTTTGAAGGTTTGTTCGCTAGCCAGGAATTCAAAGGTAGTTTTAGACCTTCGAAGATTCGTCAGGCGACATTCATGCACTTTTAAAAAAGTTGCAGAAACCGTTTGAAAATGTGTGAATACTATAAATAAATGTTGCTCGCCTGCAAAATTTGATCTTTTGATTTGTACAATGCTTATTACTTACAGTTTGAAAATCCATTACCAATTGTGCCAAAGCAGTTGTAGTACTTCATTAAGAGAAGTACTGACTACCTAGAGTACAAGACTGTCACAGAGACAGCCGACGTGGGCGGCGTCAGAACCAGGAAGGAATGAAATACACTAAGACAGATGATGTGAAATGATGATGGCGGTTTATTGTAAATAAAAGGTTTAAACATGAAAACAGAAACACGGTACTCTACGCCAAAATAAGAGACAAACAAAAACGGACTATACTTAACAAAACGGTGCACGGACAGACACACTGACAAACACAGTGAGTTTCTAAATAAACAAGTATCGTGCTGGTCCCACCAGCACACAATAGCAATTGTTGTAAATAGTTTATCCTCCTCTTTCTCCCGTTCTCCACTCACCAAACACCCAACCGCGTGTGGGTGAAAGCATGTTATTTTTATGCAGCTGTACCAAGACTCGACTGCTAATCAATCATTTAATTGGAGTCTCGGTACAACTGCACATGAATTAATAAAGTGCAATTCCCTATGCTTGCATGTTATTACTTTTTACTTGCACGTGAAGTGCTGTGCAATCCTCGTGCCTAAATACAAATATACATTTTAAACACTCGTGTTACACAGACCCATTTATATCCTGTGTACCGATGACTATACACCAACATTAAACACAACATAACAGAAAATATACACAGGGGTAGGCACTTCGTCACAAAGACCATGTAAGAGAAGTGCTATGGTAGAATATGTCTGAAACATACAAAAAATATATGCTAGCTTCTGTTATCCAGAGGCAGAACTTACATTTTTTCATTTGCTATCCTCGACAGCAAAGTGTTGTATAGCGTAAGCTGTATTGAAAGACATGTCTTGAAACCCCTTTGTTTGGGATTTTTTTTTTGTTAAATACCCAGACGACCAAATAAATTTCAATGCAAACTGTGCAAGCAACATTTTTGCACACCCACAACTTTATTTGCGTATTCATAACTCTAAGTACATAGGTACCATGGTCGGTAAGAACCATTCTCTTGTGTCTTTATTAAAGAAAGATGTACCCAATCGCATACAGATTAAGTGTGTTTGCCATTCATTACACCTTGCTTGCAGTCATGCATTGGAAGTGTTTCACCAAAACATTAAGTCTGAGAAGCAAACGGCAGAAAGCCTATAAAAAGATTTGCAAAGCTATCAATATGGAAGAAAATCCCCTAAAGATCCTTGCTGTTTGCGACACACTCTGGTTGATTCATTTTAAAGATGTTGACTCTGTGTTGGATCAATGGGATGAACTAAAGCTCCATTTCCAGTTGTCCCAGACAAAGAGCGCTGCTACACAGTCAGACTGCTGTATCAAATGTGCAGCAATGACATCAATCAGCTGTATTTCACATTCCTGCATCCAGTATTAGAGTCTTTCTACTGCATGAATCAGAAATTCCAAGCCAAAGCTGTCGAGCCAGCAAAGATCTTATAAGAGCTAGAACATTTTGTAAAAATGTAATGCAGAAAATTGTGAACCCTGGTTTTATGTCACATGCAACTGACATACTTGACAGTGACTGGAAATCACATCTCATGTCTACTGATGCTTGCCTGCTCGGGCTCTCCTTGCATTAGCTTTGGCAGAACAACCTGTGACTGTCAATCTGTTAGTAGAATTAAAGAAGAGGTGCAAATATTTTCTTGTCAGTGCTATTGACCAAGTCCTCCAACATTTGCCAGGTAACATACAGCAGCTAGAAACCTATGCTTGCTGTCTCCTGCATTTATAGTCAAATACCCGTTCCACGAGCATTTGCAGATTACGTTGGCCATAGAATGATTGGGATACTTGAAAATTAATACAACCAGATTTCTCTGCTACCCATTCCAGAAAATGTAAAAAAATATGTCCCAAAATACTTGTGTTACTTGTACAACTACCAGGATAGTGTAGTGAATAACTTGGTGCGCAAGCTTGCTAGTGTGGCTTTGAAACTCCTGATCCTTCCAGTATCCAATGAAACTTTGAACTACAGGCATATGCGCTATGCTGCAACTCAGTTCCTTTTGGTAATTACTTTCTGAAAAAGTTCAACTCAGCTAATATGTGCTAAACTACAAGTGTTGTGACTTAACAGCATACAGACCTACTGTTTCAGCACAGGCGCTCGGTGGGAGCTCGATGGCTACCTGCGCGAGGCCAGCTGGAAAAACATGAAGAGTCACATGAGTCCCAGTGCCACAGATAGGAAGTGGCTATGGGCCACCTTCCCCCTGTGTCAAGGCACTCTGCAAGGTTGGGGCTGGGCAGGAGAAGGCCGAAACAAAAGAAGCGACATGGAAGAATAACACAGAGAGCCTTTATGCGTTTGCTGGGGGCGGATTCTTCTTCAAGAAAAGTAACCAAGTTTACAATTCATCAAGGAGAATCCGCAATGAATGGGTAGTTTATTAATTGCAATTGCAGATGGTTTAATGAACTGTAATGGGCGCTCCGGGCCAGATGACTGTGATGGGCTCTCAGGGCCTGAGTGAAAGATAAATTTGTGTGAATGCCTCGTTCATTGGTGCTCGAGGCTACCTGTTTGAGGCCGGCCGGAAAAACATGAATAGTTACATGCATTCCAGAGCCACAGGTAGGAAGTGGCTATGGGCCACCCCCCACCCCCCCAAAAAAATGAGGCCGCCACACCATGAAAGGAAATAATAATAAATGATTAGCACACCCCACAGTGATGCACTGCCACCTACCTATGAGCGCAGTCATGCTCTGGAGGAAAGATCCCAGCCTCTCCAACCCAACCACGCACCCGCAGAACTAAATACGAGCCGCTCAGAAAAAACACTACTCCAAATATTTTTCACTTTTTGATGTAGGGGAAAACCTCAGGGAATCCATGGCTGAGGGTAGCCCTTCCTCCAGGTTCTAAGTGGTCGACTCCCGTTTTGGCTTCCCAGCGTGTGACTGAGAGGCTAAAACAAAAGAAGCGACATGGGAGAATAACACACAGAGCCTTTATGCTCTTGCTGATGACATGTTGGTTAGGGTGGATTTTCCTTCCAGAAAAGCAACCAAGTTTACAAAACTGCCAACAGCTCTGAACAATTTATTTCACTTATTCTGATTTTCTTTTTCCATTGGTGCCTTGTTTCATCAGGTTACAAATAGCAATGCTTGTGCTATTAGTTTGAACTTTTTAAATAAACAAGTAAAGCAGAATAGTAATATAAAACAATGCTTATAACATTGCATACCTGCAAAATAAATAAATATGTAGCATTAAATGTAAGTACTGATTTTTTGGCTACTTTTTGGCTGATAAAAGTCCAAAGTTTGGTGGGACATTGCAAAAATAATCTGCCAGCCTTGGCCATAGTATCCAAGGAGAAAAGGACAAAATAAAATACTTTAAAGAGCGGAGAGTACTTTCCTCTTGTCATGAGAAATGTAGTGTTCCACTCCAGCAGTCAGACTGAACAATGAAATATGAATTTATCCACCTAATTACTGCATACAAGAATAAATGACAGCACATTTACAGCATGAAATGTTATACTATGAAATGCTATTTTAATTATGCGTTATGCTTTAGTTGTTTACTTCACTGTATTTGCATAGCTACCTATCCCTCATTGTAATCCACATGTACATGACATAGTAAAAGCACTTAATACTTTATCAATAGTCTTTATCAACACATTTGGTCTCTATAACCCCACAAATATGATTTTAGTATTTCAAATGTTTCATGAGGTATGAGGTATTCAAATAGTTTGGCACCAGCATAGGTGCAATCTTTCATGAATACATGTGGAATTTATACAGAAAAACCTTTTCATTGTGGTATAAGCAGAAAGCACTTCTACAAAACATGTTTGTATTGTTCCAATTAGTTATGTTAAAATGCATTTTAAATCATGCAGTGTTTTACTACAGCAGCCTACCTAGTGTTCTTCACTCAAATCCAATACATAAGTATGAAGTTCAGTCTTAAAATAGTAAATGAATTACTGTATGATTGACATAGTCTGTATTCAAGTGTCTGTAGCTTAAAAGCGTGCACGATAAACACTGGTAGTAAAGATAATGACAAAAGCTGTCAATCTCCAGTACTGTGGTAAGATTTGTATTCATAAAATCATATGTGCAATACTACAGCAAGAAAATCATTCACATTCCAAGTAAAACAAATGTATATTTATAAATGTATAAATATATTTTGTTATTAATCTTGGATACTATACATGAAAATAATATTTATTATTCTGTAAAATAATCCACTTTTGTGTCAAAATACTTACCAAGAAGAAAGTAAATGCTGCTGTGCTGCATTACATCCCACAGCCTTGCCATGCTTTAGATTTTCTTACCAAAATAACCAGAACTACTCAAATACTCGCAGCCTTCCAACTCAGCTGGGAACATTTTATACAGCATCCTCTTCCCAGCAGAGCTTAACCAGTGTTCAATCTATGTTCTACTCACATGATGTCATACAGAGTTGTCTGCTCTGCCCAAAGACTGGAATAATCAATTGCAGAGGTGGTGATAAAAATGCTATTCTACTGTCATACCCCAAGGAAATAAATTATTAGTTAGGAATTAATACAAAAAATAATAAAATAGTGTGTAGGTTTTTGAGTGGCATGTAATAAATTATTACAGTCAGACTAACTCTGGAGTACCATTAAGTGTAAATCACATCTGTACAAAAAAATATAGAAGATTCAAACTGTGAGTCAAGCAGAGTTAATAAGCCTTTTTTCTCATAAAGATTCATATACTGAGGATACCTTAACACTGCAGTATTTATGCAGTCAATGACAATACAATGTAGACTTTTGGACACATTTACTTTTAATTGATGGACAATACTGAATTGTCTGGTAACAATGTTTAGGTAAATTAAACTGTAGTACAAAATTATATATAAGACAGATGGCCTTTAAAGCTTGGTAAAGTATTTTGAGAAAAAAATGAATATACTAAAGCTCTGAAACTAAAAATGACAACTTACATTTTTGTGCACATTCTGGATATTTAAATAAGCTGAAAAGTATACTGTCAGGAAAATATTGGAGGTTGGTGATAATTTATAAACAGCAATTATCCACAAATGTGATACATACAGGTTATCTTTGACCTTTGGGCATGTACACTTGCTGTTATATTGCCTACTGTCTTCACAGCCACAAACAGCAGTGCCTGTATAAAATCTTTATTGGTTAAAGGGCGTACTTTATAAATAAATATTTAAATTAGTTTAAGAGTCATGTTAGGTCATTTTCTCTTTCTGCTATTTTGTCCATGTTTTCTCTTTCTTTAAAATCAGTTTTACTACTGTTTTCTATCCAACTTGTTATTGCACATAATTGCAAGTCTATTCACCAAATTGAATACCTGCCAGTGAAAAAAAAAATCTTGATGGAGATTGAAAACATGTGGTTTCTCTGATGTAGCACTACTGTTTGCAGTAAAATACAATTGTGTGTGTATTATATCACCATCTATATGGGGGTAGCATGGACTGCTTCACAAAACACCCAAGATACTGAAAATATACATACATTGCATGGAAAAAGGAATGATTGTAGACCGCTGGATCAAGTCAACTCTTCATCAAAAACCTACATTGTATGAATTTCAGTGGTGATTGTGACAACTACTGGATTGGATATCCTGGAATGAATATCTTACTGATGTAAATATATGAAAGACTTAAATTGGGAAATTAGGCAAATAAAAACACTTGAAACCAAACAGGAATAGCTTCACAAAGCAAGTGCTGAATATTTTAGATCTTTCTTGTCCTTGGTTTTCAGTACCTTTTCCCTAGTGCAACATGGACAGTTCCAGTCAATAGACAATCTTTACTGGAAGACTCCATACCTCTCACTACCAATTTTTCTCTCCGCTTTCTTTATATAGCAACCCTGGAGCCTCAATGTGCTAATAGATGCCATATTAACACTTTCCTCACTCAAACAGATGTCTCTGTGACACACCTTCTCTCATGCCGCACACTCCACCACCCCCTTCTAAGAAAAGAAGTCTGAGGGATGTTGCTGCAGCTTCACTGTATGATGTGCATCTCACAATGTGTAAGTATTTGCAACAGCATTTAACAATGAACAGTATCTTCATTTAACGGTAAGTGGTACAGTATACCATTTGCCATTCAACTTATCCCCTAAGATATACACAATTACATTTTATTGATAAACACATTTCATAAGAAAGGAACTTGATAGGCTCAATAAAAGTTTTTAAAAATATTGTAGCATGCCGGCAGGTATGCCTAATGCAGCACATGGGACCACTGCCACCTTTCCCCTACTTGTCAGTCTGCCCTGGAACTGAGTTGGCAATACATCAACACACCGTTTGGGACTTGGGAGCATTCAACAAGGCCTGTTGTTTTGTATAGCTACAAGTGCTGAGGGTGCTTTGTGTCAGTTGCTGTTTGGAATGTGCTGTGTTACTGAGTTATTTTTGGTGCTGAACGCTATTACCTGCTTTTTCCAGATCAATAGAGCGTGTTGTTTTTTCCTGAATACTGGTGTCTTCCTTGAGTCCCAGTCTAGCTTGTTACACTGGTGTCAGAAGCAGGGTGCAGGATCCCAAGCAGCTGTACATGCTTACCTCATACGGGGGAGAAGGCACGATGGCAGAGAAGAAAAAGATGGTGAAAATGGCGATCCCGGACCTGGTAGTACAGATTGACAGCATCAGAGGTGACCGAATAGCAATAACAGTCTTCAACAAACAGGCAACAGTGACTGCTCATGGAGATGGTCAAGCTGGGATGAGTGGAGCCCAAGCGGAGTAACCACTACAGCAGCACAGATCCAGTGAGGAGCAAGCCCCACAGCTATGGGAATGCGTTCAGTCCAGGGACCTGCTGTAACTGCCCATCAGGGTAGTTCAATGGAACTACAGTCAAGTTTAACATAGTGGACTCGGCAAATCACTGGACTAGACCAAAGCTGGGTACCTGGTGGTGGCAAATGAGTTAGTGCCACTGGAGGAAGCACCACTATTGGACCTGGATCCGGAGCAGTAGCAAGACTTCTGGACCCTGATGGCAGCTTTCAGCTGGCAGTTTAGGACTGTGGAGCCAGAGGTGGGACTAAAAGAGAGGCTCAACAACAGACACTGGACCCTGGTGGAGAAGCTCAGCGTGCTGGAGGCTGATGTCTGCTACCTTACCCAGAAAGCATTAGCCAGAGATTCCTTAAATAGTAGGCATAGAACTGGAGTGCCATGTACGTATCAGGGAAGTATTAATGATCTGAGAATTTCAGATAAAGAGAACATGAACCCATTAACTCCTGTTACCGCCACAGCCTGTCAAACTGTCACATGTGTTTATTCTCAGTATCAAGAAAGTGGGACACAGTAGGGGTAGATTTAATCTAAAACTAATGTGGATATGTATTCTGAGAAGCTTTGAAAACTGCAGCTTTTTAGTTTGCGGTTTCTCTTGCACATGCAGAGAAAAATAAAATCGATAAACAATATTACTTATGTAAATATATGCCTATTGGTATAGCTCAGAAAATAATAATTTTAAATGGACACAGTTGCAAGCTCTGGGCTTCAGTGAGATTGAAAACTGAGCCACAAACAATACATTCAATTTATTTTTATAATTTTCAACACACTCCCTTGTAATGACTGAATTTATGTCTGCTTCTCTCTTTACTTTCTTAGTAACACAGACAGCCCTGCACAAAAACGTTCCTGAAAATCTCTGAGAGATTGCTTTACCTTGCTTGGTAAGATAAACCGGAAACTCAATTCTCAAAACCACACATGCTGCCTTAATTTTACATTTAATCGGCCCAACATGATATTAACCTTTTTTCTTCCCCAAATCCTGTTATATCTACTTAGTATATCACAAGCACTGACATGTATGCTAGTTTTATAACTAGTTATTTATGTTGTATAATTGTTTATGTGCATACTGCTTTCTACACCTGCTTACACAGAAGGGTATTGAGTAAAGTTTATTTTATTATAGTTTTTCATGTTTATGTATATGTGCTCTTTTTAAAAAAAAAATAAGAAAAAAGATTCATTTTCAATGTAAATACGGTGTTTCTGTTTCTGCTATGAAAATGTTATGTATGATATTCATAAATAAAAATCTTAAGTTATAGCTGATTGTTTGTTTTTCATTTTCATATTGAAGCCATTGTAAAATGGAGCCACACATTTTACGGGTGCGACGGTTGTATGTAGTCCAAAATCTCGGCGGTTCTAGTGTTAAACCTCAATTAGTCAACCAACCAGTTAAAGCTTTGCCAAAACTAATTTTGTTGGTCAACACTCTTGGGTAACCATATCTGCCAGTATTGTTGACTTATGTCCTGCCCGACATTTTGATATTGTAGCAACTAATCAAGTAGTGTGATTATTTATCAGTAGTTCACATCTGTAGGCACTAGTTTTTAATATTTTGCCGCCATGACAAACTGAATGTCTGGCTTGTTATTGGGTTGCTTTGGGTTAATTACTTGTGAAGAACATGCAGTATGGGTTTGTAACAGGGCAAGGAGCCCTAGACATAAAAAGGGGCAGGGCAAGCCCTGCTGTAAAATGTATTTATTTTGTATTATGAATAAAAATGTATTTATTTATTTTAGAAAGGGGTACCCCTCCGCCACTTTGTTCAGTGTTTATTATTTTATATTTGTTTAATTATTGTTGTTATTATTATGATTGATTTATTGTATTTAAATATGCTGTGTTTTGTGATTGTTTTGGTTTTATTTAAACGTGTTCTGGCAGAGGCGAGGTCGGTAGCTCGCCCTCTGCACGGAGTAATTATAAATCTCGTGCAGAAGGTGGCCATCTCCCTAATTAATTAAGTAATTCATTTGTTGCTAATCGGGAGATGGTCACCTGCATAAATACCTGCAGCTCTTTGCACTAGGGGGTGTTTGGAGGAGAGAACGGAATGTGCGAGGATTTTAAAAGTAAAAAGTAAAATACAGGAACAGTGAAGGCGATTGCCCAGCCTGACCTATATAATTTTTGTGTGCGAGTTTTGTTTTTGTTTGAACCTTTTATTTCACTCTGTGAGCAAAGTGTGTTTTTGTTAACCCTTTTATTTGGTTTTTGTGTTGATTCAAAAATAAACAACACCACAATGCCTATTTGCCCTGCAGTACTGCATTGTCTGTGTCTTTCTGCTTCTGGCATGACGTCACCACTCGGCTACCCTGTCACAGGGTTGGATTAGGAATGGTCAGTTTTTAATATAAACAGTTCTGAGGTCTCAACCATATCCTGTTGAAAACACAGCTGCAAAGTATTGTACCATACAACGGAACTGGCCTACATAAAATATATTGCAACCAGTTCACAAACAATTCTGGAACGAGCTAAACCTGTGAACAGGAAGCCATAATGGCTTATGAAGTTAGAATCACACCTGGCATTTTTTTTTTTTTTTTTTATCATTTAGATATCACACTTTTTTTGACTTATACTAATTAGTCAGCAAGCAAAAAAACAAACAGACAAAAAACATCTGCTTTACCTAAACTATAACCACAACATACAGGAACATTTCTGGTTCTCTTACAGACCTCCTGTATTTTAAGTCACACAATCCACACCATAGGACAAAATATTCCTCAAGTAAATGATTTTGTATTGTAAAATATATTTTGAAGTACTGTTATACAATTTCTTTACAGTCTGGCTCTACTGTCCATCACCACACATTGGTTTTTATTATAACCTGTACCTCTCTGGAGTCCACCCCATCTGAACAATATCACTATCACAACCAGAGAACAAGTGGCCCCATTGACCAATACAACCAAATCACCCTACTTGCTTAGCTGCTACAAACTGATGACATAGCACCTACCTCAGTAAATTAGTATTCTGGACATGGCATAAGTTGGAAACTGCATGTAATAGGGGCGTGAGTATTCGCTGACAGATAGGAGAGAGACTGGAGTTGTGGTTGACACTATGAAGGTGTGCAGATATTATTTATAAATATTTACAATATTTCAAAACGTTCAAAATAAAACACTGAACAAGCACAAGTAACAAAACAAAAGCTGGCCTAAACAGTGACTGAGCACTGCTCCCACTAAAAGGGAGGTCCTGCTCCAGGAATCTTCTTCCTAACTCAAATAAAGTTTGAATGGGATTAGAATCCCCTAAACAAATCCCTTTCTTATTATTGGGGTTATCTGAGGTTTTCCCAGTCTACAACCGTTTCTCACTGCCGCCGGAGGGTTCTCAAAACATTTGTCTCTTGGTTGCTGAAACTAAAAGAACAAAGGAACTGGCTTCCCAGCTCCTCTTTTATAGCAGGTGGCCTGGTTTAATTGACACTCAATAAATCAATGAACACCTGGTCACCTTCCACACCTATCTCATTATACAGAGATTCTAACCCCTAGACCTGCCATATCTAGCACAAACTTAAATGTAATTAAAAATACCCATTTAAGACATTCGTCATACAATTATAATTGAGGTACTCATAGTGTGCAACATTTGCCTCAGCCTGTTTATTGATTATCTTATGTATCCATATTATTTATGTTGTCTCTGGGGTTTTACTTATTTTAGCACTGTTCTCTCTCTCTGTTCCTACCTGATGCATATTCCTGTAGACCCGAACAATGTTTTTTTACAAAGTGAATATATCTTAATATTTTTAAAAAGAATAACCAGAATATTTTTACAAGAACATACCACTACAATACCCTCTAAACAGAATCAAGTTCTAATGATCCTCAGGGTTGTGCATCTGTACTTGAAACAAAGAGAGCACAATTTTAAGTAGGGCATTTATCTTAAATTTATAGTCTGCTGTATCACCTAAAGCAGTGGTATCCTAGAAAGCTACTGTGGCTGCTGGTTTTGTTTTAACCAATCTCTCAGTTACTTAATTATTGGCTTAATTAGTCAAGATCAACATGTGTTCCAGATCTTTAGCCACTGATGATGTAAAGACCTATAATATAAAACCTGCTGGATAGGGGCCCTCCAGGACCAGGGTTGGAAACCACTGACCTAAAGTGACCCAGGACGCCATACTGTAACTTACAAATACAATGGCAGGCTAATGCAGATGTGTTTTAATAATATTAAAATTGGTCATCATTTTATTCAATTGTAGCCCACAGAGATCATGTTTAACTATTGCCTTAAGAACATAAACCTTTAATATCTGATAAAACAATATTAAACTGCACTATATGGTTATAGTATATCCATAGGGGACAAAGCCAATCAATCCCATTTTTGGTTCTCAGTAAAGTCTTATAATAGCTGGCAGATTGCACGTTTGATATCTCCATTCAAAATATAACACATATCCTTATAGCACCTTGCATAAAGATAGAAAATAAATATTTGACAAAATAAACTAGCGGTACTGTAATTTGCTGAATATAACACACATCCTTTTACCTATTTTTGTTTTTTTGTATTTGTAAGAGCTAGATAAAGACTGTGTGTGTGCATGGTATACTTGAATTATGTTGCACAGTTCCTAGACTTCATCTATCTCCCACAGCTAGTTTATTTCACAGCGATATAAAAGTGCTTACCAATACTAATATTTTGAAAAAATAATTGCTGACTGTAATTCCAACAATCAAAATTAGAATATAACTGTCATGGTTCACAGCTTAAGCAGCAAAAATCAACAAAAACAAAGATGAAATATAGCTTTATGTAACACAAGCTATAGGTACATATTTTATAAGATTGGTCATGTATGTAATGCACAGGGTAAATGTTATACATAGAATGCATGTTATGTGTTTATAGTTATGGGTGTATTTTAAAAACTCTGAGGGATGTTTTTCTAAGATAATTATTTATTTTAGCATATATACCCATTGGTTATAATAATGTACACTACCTTTTTTTAACAGCACTTCAACGTGATGATCTTGGACAAGATCCTGTGATAGTGTAAAAATGAAGATCTGGTGCAATATATGGATCTTTTTAGAGGTATTTACCAGAAGTCGTCAATTGATGTTGTTTGTAAATCACAAAACTTACTTAACAAGGGAAACATATCTGTAAAAGTCCTTTTGATTAGAAATTATGGTCGGCATTTTCACATTAAAAAAAATGAAAGTGTTTGCCCACAATTGTGGATACTTGAAGAACTTGTCCAGACACAGATGATGGATGGATTTCTTTGACTTTTGTTTTGCTTGTATGTATCATCTGTTAAATAGTTTTATGTTATACCTATTTTAAAACAAACATTCAGTTGTAACATTGTTGTACTGTACATCATTTTGATTAAAGTTCACGTTTTAATGATTTTGTATATTGTTGCAGGTTATAGCAGTAAGAATATTCTATAAAATCATAATTTTCATGACACAAGTAAGTACAGACTTGAAACAAAAATATTGTACTAAATCTTGAGATAAGCTAAGGGTACTTAACTACTATGATTGTCATCTCCATTTGACTGCACTGAAAATCAAGGACTTTGATGGTGTTGGGAAGGTGACTATATATATAATTAAAAAATACTTATTTTTGTCAATACATTATAGAAAGAATATTTGTTTTCTATTGCTTAACACAGACCTTACAAAACCAAGCAGCTGGTATTCTTCAGCAACCTCCAATTAAACCCCTTCCCATTACAGATGATGAGTCATATTCAGCATGAAGTCTGCATGATTGATTTATTTAGTTATTTTTAATATCAAAGACACACAACAAATTCCCCAATGGGGAACAAATAGTCCTATAGAATCAGCAATAAGTCAGGCCTCAATCAGATAGGTTGCCCTATGGGCTGCTACCCTGAATACCTGGTTAAAAACTTTAGAACTTTCATCGTCAATCAGGAAGCTGCATTGCAGGACACTACCACTAGTTGACCACAGAACATTCAAATACAACGTCTTGCTTATAAAAAATGAAATGGAAGGAAGCAAAATATAAAAAAAAAAAAAAAAAAAAAAAAAAAAAAACATGTAAATTACAGATTTCAAATGTTTAAAATAACAATTACGGATTAAGGCACTGTTCACTAGTTTCTAGTTGCAATAAAACCCTGCTTATCAGACATTATCTTGTTAGCAGACTTGAGACAAATATATTTATATTTGAGATGTAATCTATAAATATTAAATATTTAAATATTTTGTCTTCAAACAAATGTATTTGAAATTATTGGTCAAATCTTTCAAATAATTTTCAAAGTAAAGCTTGGATCCCTATGATAAAACAAGTAATGTATCTTTGATCAGGTTTAACAGAGTCATTATCAAACAGTAACACAATGATTTAACTCATCACTTTACAGCTATTATCTCTTCATCTGGGTAATTGGTTTACCTAGAAGTTGTATAAACTAATAGTCTACTCATTTGAAAACCTTCTCAAACATCTCAATTATGAGTCAATCAAGGGGATTGGTATATATATATAAACTACCTGTCTCCAGTTCAAGTTCAACTCCCTCACATTGTACTTGCTTATGTTCCCAACATGTTATTTACTAGATTTGCATTTTATTATAACAGACAATGCCTCAGATAAATTCAAAGCCACTTGTAAATATTGTAAACAAGTTGGCACCTCAGTGAAATCTACCTCAAACCTCCTGGTGCATCTCAGGGTAAGTGCTTGTTACCCAATTACATAAACATTCTTTAGGGTCTTTAAAACACACAGTGGAAAACAATAGGCCATGCTGAACTTAGCAGATGCCAGTTTAATGAGTGTAGTTAAACCTTGTTACAATTCAATTTATAGATGTTTTGAAACTAAATATGCATGCTGCATACTGGATAATAGTTAGTGTAACTTAATGTGATAATACTAAATATTTGTTCCTGTGAAACGTAATGTGTTATTTTTCACGTCACTGTAAAACATTTATAAATATATTTGAAACAGAAATCGAAATATTTTAATATTTGTAAATATTCACAACAACATAAATAAAATCAATATTTATCCCAGGCCTGCAGCTGGTAGTTGACCATTTCCCGGTGCATTTATCCACCACACAGCAATTGCCTGTACTCATGATTTACAGAACAATGTGTTGCTTAAGTAAATGATGACTATTGCTACTGTACACTGATCACCTCAACAAAGAGGTTAAAACAGAAGCAGCCTGGAAAACTTATGAGATGTCTGGAACTTTAGCTGAAGTAAGAGTTTTGAAGCTGTACATTTCGAATATACACCCTTTGCTACTATATATTTTCTATTGCGTCTGCCCATTATCCAACCGTTTCCACAATATATGTGCACTGCCTGCCCTCAACCTGACTAAAACTTCGTTATTGCTCATGAATTCTGTAACAGATGCTCGGGTTCATGTATGACTTATGTTTCATTCCTACCATTTAAAATGTAAATGACACTACTGCACATCCAATTAAACTGCATATATTAAAGCACAGGGTCAATAACACAGTAAATAAGTTCACATAACCTACAGCTCTGTAACTGTAATATCTTTTTAGCAGTATTTTTTAAACCATTTAACAAGGATATTAGATATATTATGTTTGAGATAATACTTGTTTTTTTCAGGGGTGTCCAGGGTGGGATAACAAGAGGAAGCAACAACAATCAATGTGTTACAACATATAATGCAAATGTGATCTTATACAAGGGTTAACACTGTTTTATGTGAAAATGTGGTTACTTTTGTTTCATATATTAGTCCTTTCAATGGTGTCCAAGCATAGTTTACTCACACTTAAGGATGAAGATATAAATGCATGACACGGGGGCTAAATATTAAAAAATATATAATAATAATTAATATACAGCATCATGGTATTAATTGGGATCCAGAAATTCAAGAAATGCCACATTGTATTTAAATTTTCACTTTCTTCTAGCTAGGCCCACATAAGCTGAAGAACCTAGTTGTGGTTTGAAGGTATTCAAATAATTATTTGATAAAAATGGTTTCTTACATGCTGTCTTATTTTAAGCTATCTGAAACAGTCACAATATAATCTACCTTTGCGTCATTTGGGTAATGGGTAGGTCTGTGTAATTTTCTTACAATCTTCATTGGTTTGCTTTAAATGACCTTTACCCTCAAACAAGACACGTCAGCACTCATGTTAGCAGTTGCTTCACATTAAACAATCTGCCTGAAGAAAGTGTATACTTAATGTTAGCTTATATTTTATTGGTCTTTACATGCTGTTCAGAGTCATAAAATTGTATGTACACTGCAGATTTTTACATAACAGACTTCCTTCTCCAACTGGCCATGTTCTTCAGCGAATCCCCTTTAAAACAGGTTAAGGTTTAAATATCAAATAGATTTTATTTAATTTTTTTAGAAATTATCGTTTGAAGAAAATGAGTTTCTTAACTTGGGACTTAAAGATGTATTTCTGCAACCTCCTGTGGATTTGGTATGTAAAGTATGTAGAACTGCAACTTAAATATGATCTCATCTATTACATGTGTGTTATATTTATGTATTCAGGTATATTATTTATATGCTTCAGCCTCAAGAATCATTTTGTTAAATGTAGAATTTTAAGGGAAGTTGCAAGCACTGGTTCTTTGCATACCTTTCAGCATTTTTTAGTAGTGCTTACTTACAAGTTTGATCAACTTCTTTATCCATTATAAATAAAACAAATAAATAACAGGTACCTGTGATGACCATCTGTGTTTATTATAAATATTGAAAAACAGCAAATAAATAGGATATTTGTCAATATATTATATTAGTTATGTAAATTATTTCATTTAGAGGATATGTGGTTCTATATAATTTTGTTTAAATATTTATATCAATATATATATTATATATATTACATAAATTATCAATTGTTATATATATATATATTTCCACATTATATATAGTATTATATATATATATATATATATACACACACACACATATATATATAGTTCATAATGTTGTTATAATATGAACCAATGGTGAAAATACGAAAGCATTATACATGCTCTCCATGTAAAGTAATGGCATGTAAATACATCATATGGCAAAAAAGATTATTATAATGTATTTTTGTTTTATTTTGCTTACTGTTCCATAACAAAGCTTGCAGGTGGCATTTTAATATTCAGCTTTGGCTTTTTAGAATAGTACTACGAAAGGCGCTATATAAAATAAAGATTGATTGATTGTTTTAAGGAGCATTGAAAGATGTGCCTCTGCAGCTCAAACAGCTTTTGGGAAATGTTAACTAACTGGTTAAATAGGGTGCACTATAGACTAGCCCATGAAGAATTTAGTGAAGTAATTTATATTCACAAAAACTTCAGTGTAACCATATAACCATATGGTTGCTATAACAAGTTGACCCATTGGAACTGGCACCAATCGCCTATGCATAGTTAATGTTAATTACTTGCAAAGTCAGCACACGCACATTCCTTTGAATGGGACCATTAAGAGATCATTCACACTTTCTCAGTTGGGGTTGGAGTTCACATCTTCCAGTGATATATGTGACTCAAAATGAATTTCAACATTGAGGAAGACTTCAAAACAGTTGTCATTGAAATTGAAGTTGATTCCCTACTCATGGTTCCCTACTACTGGGGATGCGGTTGTCAAAGCTCCTGTTCCACCCCACCACCTAAAATATTTTTGAGATCTTTAACTTCAGTATATGTTATGTACTTTTTTGTTAGCTGTTTTGTTGTTAGTTTAATATATGAGTCATCATGGATGCTTCTAAGAAAAAACTGATGAGCTGGATGTTGTACATTTTTTTTGTTCCCTTTCAATTCAAAGACAACCACCAACTAATACTTTTAGAATATGGCTGCCTTAGGTAGGTATTCACTGAGCATTTTATGTCAGAGCTGCCTCAGTCTCACTTGCCAAGGGAACAAGTGGTCTCTCTGGGCCAGGGCCTGGTCGAGGATCACTCGTCTCTTTGTCTTTTATTATTAGCTTATTAGCTGCAACAGCAGAGGAAAAAACACAAAACAGCCAGCGCTGTAAGGTTAGAAAAGCAGACTACAATCGCAAGCGATGTAGGCTGTTGAAAATAAAAAGATTAAACATAGCAAAGTTGTGCAGTGTTTATATCTGAGTTCCCAGAAGCAGAGTTTCTGACTCCAGGGAAGTGGCAAGCCGGCTTCCAGCAATACATTTCAGGGGAGCTCTAGAAAACTCGAGCGAGAGAGTTGTTTCATACAGGGTCTATCACAGCAACTGGACAAGGGTGTGTAGCCTGGACTGCGTGCAGTCACACAACCGGGGCAGCGCGTAGACTACAACAGAGTGGAGCACTGTCTACTGGCAGAGGGCCTGTATGCTGCGTGCCAACCAGGTGGATGAAAACTACACGCGGTTAGGGTAGGCACCGCTGCATTAGCTGATCCCCAGCGCTTCAGTGCCTCGGTGCGCATGTCGCCTTTGTGCTCAGTGTACGCACAAGCCAGCTCTCAGCACGAATGCAAGGGAACTGCAGTCGACTCAGAGGAGCTCTTTCAAAACACGCTCAGGATTGTGACACAGAGAGCTTACCTTATGGTAGCGAGAGGCAAAAGAGTCAGATGCAAGGCACCATCTGGCACCCAGAACCAGGCAGACTCCAGCTATGTGTCTGGCCCCTGAACGCGACCATCTGTCAGCCTTAGGGCTCTCAGATGCGGTTGTTAGTAAACTGCAGAACGATACGGCTTCTTCCACAAGAGCGATGTATGCTCACAAGTGGAGGTATTTTCAGAAGTGGTGTATGGCCGGAGGTCATGACCCCATCTACTGCCCCATAGCAATTATTTTACAGTTTCTGCAAGATTTGCTAGAGGCGGGCAGGTTTCCCTTTACACTGAAAGTGTACCTGCTCTAATATCCCTAGGCCCCTATATTCTGGCGACCCGTTTTCTAAAGGGTGCTCAGTGGCTGCGTCCCCCTATAAAGGACTTTTACATTAGCTGAAAGGCATTACTTTTATGTTATTAAATTACAATTAACATAAAACTGCTGCATATTTAACATAAATTCAACATGAAAAAGTTTACACATTCCATCAAACCTGGGGCACAATAACATATCAGAAACCCAAGAAAGAAAGATAAAAAAAACAACGTTACTTCTTATGGTGTCTTGGTCCCCTGCTTGGGCTCAAATAGTATCAATGAACCTTAAAGACACGCTGTGTACTTCACTTCTACACTTTATTCAGCAAACTATTTGCCATGTGTTGTAATTTGTATTACACTAAGATAAATATGTCTAAGCACGTCTTAAAACACTGAGGTGTGTTTAGTACTTCAGTTGTTTTGCAAAGGATATCCCTGTACTGACAGCTTTCTATGTGGTCTGATCCTGTAATGGGAGAGGTAAGAGCCTCAAGTTGGCCAAAGTAAACCAAGATAATATTTTGATTCTTCAGCTTAAGAAAGTCTGTTTTGAAAGAGTGCAACTGTGAAGCTGATCCAGAAACGATATTTAGATAATCTGTAGTTCATGGAGGCTGTGTGGTCCAGTGGTTAAAGAAAAGGCCTTGTACAAGGAGGTCCCTGGTTCAAATCGCAGCTCAGCCAGTGACTCACTGTCTAACCCTGAGCAAGTCACTTAAGCTCCTTGTGCTCCGTCTTTCGGGTGAGACGTTGTTGTAAGTGACTCTGCAGCTGACGCGTAGTCCACACACCGTGGTCCCTGTAAGGTGCCTTAGATAAAGACATCTGCTAAATAAAAATAATAATTATGTCAAAAGTACATTGTTACATTCACCAACATAGTAAATAACTTTTAGACCAAATTGTGTGAAAATAAAAACCATATAGAGTCTTTCTGGTGGTGTTTGATATAATTCATTTTCATGCTTTACATCAGAAGCCAGAACACATTATTCCTTATAGTGGTACTGCATGGTAAATCACTACTGTTGGGCTGTGGTGCCACATCACCTCTAAGTTTAGGGCAAGTGACATGGTACAGTTTGAATAAAAAATCAATTGACAGCATTACGGACCTTTAAACAGGGAAAGATCAAAGTGCTTCTCATATAATAACAATAACTAGTAGACCCAAACAGTTTCTGATGTCATAGTAAACATTAACCTAATGTTTACTATGGGGTTAAAACTTGTTCTTCCTCAGAATGTATATACACCCACCCTTCGTTATACAGTGGATTCACTTATATTATGGTCCTGTAGCTCCCCTTTTTTACAGTCTAACTGCACATGCCTTAGCTGCAATATACATAGACAAATTCATTTTGAATTACTGTTTGTTTTATTTACATCACAAACAAAATTATACAAGACAATTAACACAATAACACAAAGCAAATCCAATATCTACTTGCTGAAGCAGTTTTTATTTTAGCCAATGAGGTGTTCACTTGTGGCAACAAAGCCCTAGCAAAGTCATAGGGCAGTGACTCCAGCTCCCTAGCAACAGGCCTCCTATATTGGGAATGGATTCTTTCAATGCAGCGGGTTTGTGCATTTGAGAAAGGAGAGTAAAACTCATTAAATTAATTGAAGATTTAAGTTGATGAGAAGCAATTACCCTCTACAGTACAAATTAAAATGGTGTGCTGCTTGTTATACAAAAAATTAGAAAAAGCAGGTTACATAGATGATTTATATTGGAACCTGACACCCCCGATAAAACGAGGAAGTGGTTGTACAGTATTTGTTATTAGCCTATTCGTTTTTCTATGTTTCTCTTGCTATATTGCGACCCTCGATATATAGTAGATTTATATTGTATATATCTTGTGTGTGTGTGTGTATATATATATATATATATATATATATATATATATATATATATATATATATATATATATATATATATAGTTTTATAAGGCCCTTTTTGCTGACTTTTTTTTTTTTAGTTTTGAATTATTATTTCATTCTAGACTGCAGTAACAACAGGCTTCCTTGCCACTGTTCACTAATGGGTGACAGCGGTATCCAGCTGAACAATGTAAATTAGTTTAGCACAGAAAAAGCATCACACTTTCTAATTTAGCTCTTAAATAATATGTTTGATAATTAGGTGATAAGTGGCATTTAAATAGCCTTTTGCCCTGTTTTCATGCAAAAATGTGTTCACCGCCTCAACTGGCTTGAAGTGTGGTAGAGGATGCCAGTACACTGCTTGCACCTATTTTGCATACAATGCGAGTTGTAAAAAAAAAAAAAAAACATCCTCCATAAGCTTTTGTGGGCCTTTGTGGGTAAATGCCATACAAGAGAATTTTACTGGCAACAAACAAAGATATTAACAAAAACATATTTAGAATAGAATGTTTCACATCTATTTACTCTCCAGTTGTGTTTACATGGGATGCAAGCGATTTACAGGCAAGTTTATTTGAGTGATTTATGAGGACTGCGATATGCCTTTTTGTGTTAATGCAAATGTGATATACTGTAGCTATTGCAACAGTTTAGTCTTCCAACATTCCAACACATTATAGTTTAGGTATTTAAAAGTTAACGAATACTGAATTGTTGCCATATCATTTTGTGTATGACTTTTCACACAAAAGCAAATCCTATTAGTGATACCATAGAAATAAAGATCCTTGGTTTTCTAAACACATTTAAAGAGGAGTGGTAAGCATAACATTAAGAAAAAACATGACATACTGGCAAAAGAAAAAAAAAATCAGGGGGGAAAAATAATATAAAAGTTATACTGCTGCAAATCACCCTACCGCACCTCTTTAGCTTCACACAAAAATATGTTTGGCTTCAGTGTCTACAATTATATAGTATGTTTCACCTCAGGCCACTGCCTTTATTCTCTAGAAGTACCTCCCCTGTAGGTCACTGTACCCGCAAATTTTATGCATTACTGGCTTGTGTTACAGTTTGGAAATCGTACCAGTCATATCCTAGCCAGTAAAGTTAAAAAAATAAATAAAATCAAATTACAGTGCACATATACACTGAGTGTACAAAACATTAGGAACACCTTCCTAATATTGAGTTGCAACCCCTTTTGCTCTCAGAACAGCCTCAATTCGTTGGGGCATGGACTCTATAAGGTGTTGAAAACGTTCTACAGAGATGCTGGCCCATGTTTACTCCAATGCTTCCCACAGTTGTGTCAAGTTGGCTGGTAGTGGATCTCTACTCTGAATAGCTTGTTCCATCTCATCCCACAGATGCTCAATTGGATTGAGATCTGGTGACTGGGCAGGCCACTGCAGTAAGCACTGTCATGTTCGTGGAACCATTCCTGGACAATCCTAGCCTTGTGGCATGGGGCATTATCCTGCTGAAAAAATCCATTAGCAGATGGATCCATCGCTGGCAATTGGCAATGATGTTCAGATATCCGGTGGCATTCAAATTTTTCTCCACTTTTATCAAGGGGCCCAATGTGTGCCATGAAAACACATCCCACACCATCACCCCACCACCACCAGCCTGCAATGTTGACACGCGGATGGTGGATTCATGTACTCATGTGGTTTTCTCCATACCCTAGTCCTTCCATCAGCATGAAACAGCAGGAACAGGGATTCATCAGACCAGGCAATGTTTTTCCAATCCTCCAGTGTCCAGTGTTTTTGTTCCTTAGCCCACTGCAACCGTAGTTTCTTGTGTTTTGCTGAAAGAAGTGGAACTCTGTTAAGTTGTCTGCTGCCATACCCCATTCGTGTCAAGGCACGAAGAGTTGTGCATTCTTTTATGGGTCTTTCGGCACCAATGTTGTACTGGACTGTCAGTTGACTAACTGTAGCCCATCTGTTGCTCTGCACAATTCGTATCAGCCTCTTTTGGCCTCTTTCATCAATGAGCCGTTTTGACCACTGCCTGCCGTTGGCTGGATGTCCTTTGGGTGGTGGACCATCCTCTTGATACACACGGGAAACTTTTGAGCGTGAAAAACCCAGCAGTGTTGCAGTTCTTGACACACTCAAACCGGCGCACCTGGCACCTACTACCATACCCCGTTCAAAGGCACTTAAATCTTTTGTCTTGCCCATTTACCCTCTGAATGGCACACATACACAATCCATGTCTCAATTGTGTCAAGGCTTAAAACTCCTTCTTTAACCTGTCTCTCCTTCATCTACACTGATTGAAATGGTTTTAACAGGTTACATCAATAAGGGATCATAGCTTTCACCTGGATTCATCTCGTCAGTCTATTTCATGGAAAGAGCAGGTGTTCCTAAGTTCCTAATGTTTTGTGCGCTCAGTGTATATTTTATAAATTAAAACAAGAATAACTGAATGACATAAATAATCATTCACCTATCTTAAATAGACACAAATGTTCAGACCCTAAGAAAATACGTCATTAACCCTGTAACATACCTATAGTGGGGACGTTTATATGCCCGTCTATATTAGGGTGACCAGACGTCCCGGTTTAATTGGGATAGTCCCAGTTTTCCATCAAAGGTTCCGGTGTCCTGACATTTTGCTCAAAATCTTTCAAAAGTCCCGGTTTTCAGTGCTACACAATGTAAATACCTTTTGTCAAAACAAAGTAAACAGTTTAACCTGAAGTGAAAACAAATAAAATAAAAAAACAAGGTACTAGGGTAATCAAGAACATTATTTTTATGAAGTGATAACACAGGCGTATGTGCTTATTCCTTAGTGTGCCTTGCGTTTTCATTATATTCAATAGGAATCTACAATTGTGTGTAATAAGGTAATATTGTAGCTCTTTAGTTCTGGCTGGATTTAGCCCAGACAGAGCAGTGAGAGGTTACAAAAATCCAAATCCACCAGGTTAAACCACATCAACAACGTCAATAAATAGAGCCTGACGCAGTGAGTACAAAATAAAAGGGAAAAAAAATGTGCACAGAAAAGAAAAAGTTTCCTGAGACGGAGCCGAGAGTCCTTATGGCTGAGGTCACTCAGAATGAAATAGAGTTGTTTGTTTCTTAAATCAAACTTGATTTAGTTTATTTCTAGTTTTGTAATGTTCTGAAACTTTAGTATTATGGTGTACAGGACTTTGGAAGAAAGGAATTTGTAATCTTGAGAGCTGGTAGGTATGTCTGTTACATACGTATCAGCACCGCTTTATAATAACCCACTTCAGGTATCAGTATATGTTTAAATGAACTGAAAGAGTATGTACTGTATATTAACAAAGTTGCCTAAATCTTTGCTTAAAGTACATAGGCGTTTGAACAGGAAAGCCTTGCATTAATACTTTATCTGTAAATCATTCCTGCCCATAAGTTATGTACTGTAGTGGGGTTTTGGTAAACAACGATGGTATCACAATATGTATTAAACAGACATCAATGACTTATAATGTTAAATTTAATAAAATAATAAGAAACTGCTGCTTTAAGCACCAAGACACAGAGGGTAATAAGCCATACAGACTGGTTTGGTATGTAGTGTAATTATGGAGTTGTTATTGTTAATTCAGTGTAGGATCAACATGTGATTTTACATACATCAAGTGAGTTTGATACATATTTTGAGTGTGGATCACTAAACTTTAACCCATGAGTTATTTAATATTTCTTGATGGATTAAATTACATTTTGCATGTATGAAACTTTATTGTGAAAACAAGAATTTATTAACTCATGGGCTAAAGGTTTCTTAATAGGGACTAATATAAGATTGATCCTGGAAAAACACATACAAACTGGATTAACGCTTCAGTAAGCTGTTTTTTGTTACATTGATTGATTGTCAAACTACATATTTTTGATTGTATTGGAAATTGAGTTTTCCTTTATTGGGGACTTGAGGTAAAGTGTGCCCTATTGCATTACTATTGTAGTGGACTATGCTTTGTTGTGGATTGGCAAGGATAGGGTTAAAATCTGTACCCCTGTGTAAAAATTGTTTCTGGCTCATGTGAAAATGTGGTTGGAATAAAGGAAACTGAGGCCTGGATTTGTTAGCCAATCAATTAGTTAATTAATTAATTACCTAACTAATTATCTTGCTTAGTAGTTAGTTATGTTTAAACCCTTTCGGGTCAGAGCAGTTTTCACCTGTTTTTCTACTGTTATTAGATTTGTGCCTGTAATTCTTTAACTATAAAGGGTACAGGTACATATTATACATGAAATGAATGAGCACACACCAAGCTTTCATTAAAAAAAAGTGAAATAGTCTGAAACTCACCGTGTTCAGTACAGATAACAAAAAACACAGAAAAATAGATGCTTTTTAGAAAAAAGAACTCACACAGTGTCTGAGTAAGAAGAGTTAAAGGGCCAGGTCACCAGCAGGATAGTTAACATTGGGAGGATCCTAAAGGTGGCAGCTAAAGAGGGGGTGGGGGGTGGACTGCACTCATGTCAGGGCAAGAACCAGAACACAAAGATTCACTTTTTGGTTTATCTTCGTCTTATTAAAAAAGAAATGTATTATCACGTAACAATTCATGTAATGGCCATAATGAACAACATTTACAAAAAAGCTCTTTGTGAAAGAAAGTGCAACAGTAAGAAAATGCCTAACCATTGTTGACCAACTGATAATGTAGAGTAAATAGTAGTTTAATTGAGCCAGGATTTTTACAGCTGGAATGGAAGATGACGTCAAGCTTATAAAACCAGGTAAATAGACCAAGAATATCAGAAATAGCAACTAGGATCCTGGTTATAGTAGCATAATATTTATTTCTCTATTTATTTCTCCAGATAACACAGAACCCTGCATTGATGGAGCTGCCCTTCTCAAACCTGGAAATAGTTTTCATTCTGATTGCCTTTGTTGTGTTTTCCATGATCACATTAGCGTCTATCTACAGTGAGCCAGAAGATGCAACAAAAGGTAAATGTCAGATCAGTCACTTGAAATACATTCATACACAAACTACAATGCTATAAACCTGCTGTGTGTGTGTGTGTGTGTGTGTGTGTGTCTATATATATATATATATATATATATATATATATATATATATATATATATATATATATATATATATATATATATATATATATATACAGTATTGTACCTGTCCACATTTATTGCATTTAAAGTATACATAGATCTACAATAACGATTTTGTAAAAAGGAATGTAGGGTTTATGAAGACAGTAACAAACCATGCCATCCCCAGCTATGGATATCAATACCGTTACATTACTGGTTTCAGTTGAAATACGTAGCTCATAGTTACTTGGTTCCCAATCAGGCGTCACTTGCAGTGAAAGAGTAGATCAGGAATCTCACTGAAAAGCCAGCCACTACTGTATTATTGAGAATATAAGTGTGAGCATCTACTTAAAGTACTAAAGACACATTACACTGTGTAACTGTGTAAATACAGTATAATCGTAAATCTCGAAAAACTACTCACTTCTAAATCTTTTGTAGTCATTTTTGTATTACTTTGATATAAATACATGTTAATTTGGATTCATATGCTGTTTTTTTCTGATTTTATGTGAACAAAAAGACACACATTTGCCCGTTTTCCCATTGGAAATAGTGATATTTTGAAATATCACTGTCCTGGTCACAAAAGCAAAGTTTGTGGGGAATAATAGCCATTTTCTATACTTTTGAGGCATAGGAAATAACACTTACTACCCAGGAACAAAAATTGTGTTACATAGTGTTATTCACAAAAACAAATTCTGCTTGTTTTTGTTTGTAGATAGGTGTATGCATTTATATTCATGCATAAGTGTATTATTTTTTTGATCCATCTTCTGCTTTAATTCTCCAGCACATAAATGAATCTGGCCTTATTTGAACATAAATACACCCTTGAATCTTGGTGCATAACCTTATATTGGTGATAATACGATACATCTTGTTGAGAAATAATGCATACAATGCATGTGTACCACGCATGAAGACCATAGAGTTAATTACATACAGTACAGTAGCTGACCTGGGATGAAGGAAGACTTGGATTACAAGTAATATGAAACAATATGCTTTTATGAAAAAGTCTATAATAGGAGGTGCTTCCCCTGCAACTGAACAAAACCACAGTCTGATTATTGGAGGACCGACACACATAACTGCCATACTGGTGTCCAGCATACCAGTTGTTTCCTCACAAAAACTCTCAAAAATGAACCTCTCATCATCTGTACATATTGTACGTCCTCTGACAACCACTTTTTAACATGCACAGCTAAGAAGCCATGATTTTTCACTGTTAATTGCAGAGAAAAACCACTTTTAACTTTAGACTGTACACAAACAGTGGCCCACAGTGGAGCCTCAATGGCAACAGGCAATTTTTCAGGCAGTCTAACATGGATTTATTCACATTGTATTTATTTTTTATTATTAAGCCATTCATGTTAGTGACTGGCCAAAATGACCGGTCCTCATGGGTAAGGCTCACCAAGTTATAACCCAAGCCTGTGGGACCCCAGAGCAAACCAGCTTTGTGCCTAGATATGCCAGCAGGAGACACCTAACAAATAAATATTTCATTTAATTAAAACTTCACTGAGTTAACAATTTTGGTCACACAGGCAGCTGAACTGTGAAGGTTATTAATAGTGAAACTCAATAAGCCGCAAAGACTCATTAACACTTTTCTAGTGAAGTCAATTATAAAGCTATAAAAAATATGTTTCATGGGCTACAGAGCAGTAAAATGTACAACCCTTTAAAAACACTGCATGAATGTTAAGACGTATTTCATTTTCTCTGCAGAAAAAGAAGACATATACCAGGAATACAAGAAGCTCAAACGCAATTCAAAGAAGAGCAAGGAGCTTTTTATTTCAAATGTGATTCACGTGGTATAGGAAATAACGGCACTCTAGAGCCTTGCTTACAACTTCTTTATGGCCTCCTTGCTTGAACTAGAGGCACAGTCATTGGTCTGCTGGAATTCAGACGTGACTGTAATGCTTAATGAGGTGTGGGTGAAGAACACCCTTTGGCACCTCTTCAGACTGCTAGATTTTGCCAAAATGTGTGCTTTGAACTGCAGCAGTGGATGCTAAAATGAAGTATATCTGCTTGACTGTGACCTTACTAACCAAATACTGTAGTCTTGATTGCACCAAGAGAAACATTTTTGTTTCACTTATTATTTTAACAAATATTTATTCTCAGAGCTCTAGTTTCTAAAACTTAACTATAGTATTTATGAGCACACTGTTCTGACTACAGCTAAAATAATATACACTGTACCACATTAATTTGTATGTATTATGTAACCTGTTTACTGTTTTATTTAAGGTATTTTAAATTAGTTGAGTAATACATGTGTTTTTCTGTGTGTTGGTAATCTGGATCTTGCATTTGAATTAAATGCAATAAAAATCATATTCACTTATATCAACACAATACTAAGTTCACGTTTTTTCAAGATGTTTGTCACTTAGGCAGCCATCTGTGAATATTAGCCTGATTAATATTATAGTGCTCTTCTTTTTATAACACTGTACTTATGAGCCATAGCGTAGTTATAAGACCATGTTATATGGGTTGGAGTATGAATGTATCTCTCTAATGACATTATGGAGAAAATGGGAGGCAGGACAATGGTGCCTTATAACCAATTATAAGGGCTGCCGTATAGAGGGAGGGCTGAAATGCTATCACAATGCCATGGCCTCTGGTTCCTTCTATTAAAATAATTTACAAAGCAACTGCTTAATTATTGGTATGAAAATACGTTATACAGAGTAGCATTTGTCATGTGATACATTCAATGTAAACTTAATAAAATAGATCCGATTTACTTCATAAATCCAAACGCTCTTTGTCTGTGGTCAGTTCAACAGGAATCTCCTCAATAGGTGCTGGCCCACCAGTTGTGAAACAGGAAAACCCTGCAGTTTTCAAACTGTTCTCTGCTGCCCATCTGCTGTTATGGTGAATGGCTTCCAAAGGAGGAGCGCTCTTCCAAGACAGGCATCCTGATGAAAATGTATTGCTAAACAGATGGTGTTTGTTTCTCAAAGGTATTTTACTCTGTCTGAAAAGAGCTGTGAGGCCATTTTGAAAGGAATGTGCAGCCTGTGCTATGCAATTGCAAATTAAGAGCTCATGTTGTAAGTTTCCATTTCCCAATTATATATTTCACAGCATGCAGGAGTCATGTTGCAGTACATGTAGAGCTTGTTATGACAAAGCCAATTAACCTCTTCCCAAACTCTGCATACTGAATTTCAGTAGTTTCTTCAGCAAATCAGAGGTTAATGGACACCATTCAGAATACGGTAATGTTTCTGCATAAACCCTGACACACTTTCACCATAAAAAGAGAAAAAAAGGAGGGCGGTTTTTTACATTTCAGCTGTGGTGCGTGTCGCCCCAGGTACATTTATTAATGGACTCTGTCTTGTTCCTTCCTGTTCCTAAGCAGGCCACCGCCCCACTGCCCATTTACGCAATATTGACTCTGGCAAAAAAAAGTAGAGTCTTATCCAGTAATCCGATACACTGCGTCCACAACAAACATTTCGATTTCTGAGAGAAAGGATCTGGTGCTTTTCTTAGTTAAAGGTTTAGTGCTCCTTATGGGTTCGAAATTAAACAAGGATTTTAATGTCATGGCTTTGTCAGCTTAACAAAAATAGCTTCCCTGTTTTTCATTTCTCTAAATGTTTGATTTTATTCCCAAAAGAGCAACTTTGTGTGTGCTTCAGAGTTTTCAAAAAAAAATGTTGTTTAGGTTTACTTTGTATCAATCGCTTTCCTTCCTCACACCCTGGTGACTTTAAAGCACACCTGTAGCCTCTGAGAATCATGTCTAACCTCCAAGATTTCCCAGTGTAAGCATTATTTCAATATGCCTGCAACGCTGCCCTCCAGTGGATTTTAGAAATACCACATTTATTCTGCATGATTTTTATTACTGGAGTATTTCTAATTACATGCGGAAGGGAACAGCAGGGTGCCAGTGTTTGCACTTTGGTGTACCATATGTACCTGCAGGTTGGGGTGCTTTAAACTTTAGAGTTTTAAAGACACCAGGATGTGTGTCAACAAACAGAACATAATTCAAAGTGAATCTAAACACATGTTTGCATATGAATTGCTAAGCAACCAACATTCCATTTCAAAAGCTTGGTTGATCATAAGATACTGTTGCTATAACAATGGCATTGTTATACAGAAGGTATTTTTATGCAGCCCATTTAAATATAAGTAATGTTTAAAAAGCATACTTAAGAAGGTTTGTACCGCCAAGTCCATATTGAAAATATTCTTGTCTCTGATAAAGCTGTATGCACAGAAGGATATATGAATATAAATGATCATATAGTGTACAATTTAACATGATTGTGGAACACTGCAGCTTCATACTGAGCAGACCACGTATGATAGTTACCATCTAAACAAAAAAAATATGATTTATTTGCTTTGTTTATTCTAAAATAAAAAAAACAAACATAAAAAAAAAACAATGCTTTGTAAAATTTATGGCATGTGCAGGTAGATGGCGCCCCAGGTCAACTTTAATGTTGGTGTTTAGATATGCCATGTGCGCCACAAATGATTCACAGTTTATTTACAATGAGATGCTGCACCTTCACTAGCTAGACTGCAGTGGGCAAGATACATAACCAGACGACTTGTGAAAAACTGACTATACATGTCAGAAAAACTCGAGGCAAAGATTGTCACTCAATCAAAGAATTTTGGATTATATTATAACGACTCAACACTTTTAAGTGAGCTTCCTTCCAGTATACCCCTACGATGCATGCCTCCTGACTAATCAACACCTGAAGATGAACTCAATATCTGGACAAACAACAGCTGGTTTTAAACTAGGCCTACTGTCAATCACCACAGCAAAGGGGAATAAACCTATAACAAAAACACAAAATAACAAAACACAATAAATCCAACTTCCAGCCACAGAAGGGTGTAAGATATTAAGGGTTTTGAAGCGTGTAAGATATTAAATTCAGTTACTGTGTGAAATGTCTTCTTTTAAAAGTATGTGATTATATCACAAGCAACAGATATCACTGGAGTTGTCGAAAAGAGTAGGCTATGTAACATTTTTTTTTTTTAGAAACTCATCGTTGTTATAGCACATATTGAATACTGTAAATATTCTAGCATGCACGGAGGTAGGGGTCAGGGCTGGTAGGTGACGCAATCTAAAAGACATAAGCCCGACATATGCTCCTGCAAAGGAGACATGTCATTTTGTACAGTGGAATTGGCGCTACGCTTCAGAACAGGAAACCCCTGCTTGCAGGAACTGCGGTTCGCCACATTGGGATATGGAGCGAACGCCACATGAAATAAAACAGGAGCAGGCAGAGAGGCCGGTTGCTTTGCCGCTGTAGAGACACAGCCTGAAGGGGAGGCCGGATGAGATGGCCACCGAGCTGAGAGTCTGGAGTGAGTCAGAGAGGGACTTCGCGGATGGCAGTCCGATGGCAGACTGATTTAGCAAGTTGTTTTTTTTTTTTATTTCAGTTTGAGTTAATTGTATAATTACAAGGAGGAGGAAGGGGAGAGCAACTGGACCCCTGGACGGGCTTGCCGAGGGTGGGGTGTGGGGGGGCGGAAGACTAGGACGAAGAGGAGAGGGCCCACAGCCAAGGCCCCTGCACAACAGGCCAGCGTTCATCCAAACAGCTTGGGGGACATAGAACTGGTTCATATTAATGAGCGTTCAGATTAAAGCAGTTTACAAAAAACAGCGATACACGTACATATATTATAGCCTAAAGGTTTATTTAAAAAATTGCATTTTTCTCATAGCCCCCAAACACTGTGTTCCCTGAGTGTTACACTACATTAAGCTGCAAAGCACACCTGATAGCGGTACTGAAGTGTTCTATAAAAGTACTATAAATGTAAAACAGATTCAAACAATATTGGAATTGAAGGCGAAAGCCATTTGTCTTTGACAGAAATAATCAATAAAATAAAATCATAAAGTAATGGAAGGGAAACTGGTAGTCGAAAATGAAAATAAAAATGATTACTGGTATTTGTCTTTCCTTACTCTACCCTTTTTCACTCTTTCTCTCTATCTCTCCTAAACCCACCCTTTTCTCCCACTCTTGTCTCACAAAATCAGTGTTGCCAGATCTGAAGAATGAAAATATTGTATTGAAGCCTCAACATTATTGTGTTTCATGAAAAAATATCACACATCACAAAAATTAAAGAACACGTAAATGTAAACGTTTTTTTTGTCCTCAATATATGATCATATTGCTATAAATAGATGTTAACCTTGAGTTTATGCATGATAAACTAATAGCAAAGTAATGCATGTATTAATCACATTTGTATAAGGCCTAAATATAATTAGCTAAAATTATTGTGGAGTGGTCTAGAAGTATTTTGAGATCTATATGATCTAGGCTATACATAATTAGAAATAAAATTATGCTCAATGGGCGTCCACTTGCAGCAATAGTATACATTAGGGAGACAATACAAGAAAGATTTGAGCCAAAGAGAATTTTGCTGCCCCTCTTTCTTACTTCCAGACAGAAAATCTCTTTGTAAACTCTTTATTTATTTTGCATTCAGTCAATCTTCGTGTCAATATAATAATATTTCTATCGCCTAAATACAACCTGGATAATCCACCTCACTCTCAGAGCTCTCCTCACTGATCATGATTCCACCCGATAAACTTCCAAATATGTCTTCAAATAATAATAATAATGTCCTACCATCACACCCAGCTATTAGAAGCAGAGTCACGCTCACATTTAAGCATGCATGCCTCCACCCACAAGCGATAACACAAAGACAACCAACAACTGACAGCCAATTACTGAGACAATACAAATGGTAAATTATTGTTGTCTCCTGTCTCCTCCCAATGACAGAGGATGAAAACAATGATCAAATATGAATTAATTTTTTCAAATACGAGTACTCTATGGACCTTCTTGGATTATCATACATTTTGGCAACTTTAACAATTATATAGCATACATCGTACAATGGTCCAAATTATTATAAAAAAATACAATAATTATTCATACATCTGGCAGCACTGCCCCCAATCTCCCGGTCTTTTCCATGCACCCCCTTCCGCCCCCACTTCTTTCATGCCAAACCTGCAATCCAATTCACCTACGAACACATCCACACTCAACATACAGCCCCTGCACGCATACACACACAACGCAATCCACTGCATGCACACACATACACACACACAACATGCGACCCCTGCACGCATACACACACAACATGCTTCCCTTGCATGCATACACACACAATGAAACCCCTGCATGCTCCACACACACCATATATCCTGATTCTTCCTCTTCCCCAGGATTGCTACAATATGTTATATATACATGTATATGGCTAGTGTTTCAAACATATATTAACTAAAAGATTGTCAATAATGTATTTAACAAACAAGCACATTGTTAAAGTGCTAAAGTGTACATACTATAACAGTTACATCCCTGCTATTTTTTATTTAGTTATTGTTAATAAATACAGTATTGTACACTTATATGGAAATATGAAATATGGAAATTTAACTTACTCATCAGAGTTGTTTTTAGAGAAGTAGGACAGTATCCTACTACAGTTTTTATCAGACATTACAGATATGTAGGTACAAATCAAAAGAGAAACACTGTCTTTTCCAATGAGCACGCAGAGAGGTTGATGGTTGACGTGTCAGTGACCACGCTCAGGCAGCGTTAGTTTGCTGTCGCAACATCCAGAACAAAGCAACGCTGATATTCTTTGATGATGCTGATATGTCTTCTTTGTCTGTGGTCAAATTCAAACATGTTTGCTGGAAAAAAATGTATATTTATTTCAAAAAGTTTCCAAAAAGTGCTGGAACCCTGTTACCAAAAAAAGTGCTGAAACATTGTGTGCTATAAAGTGCCTTTTTTTCCATTGTGCACGTTTGTTTGTTTTTTTGTCAAAAAGTGAAGGGGCATGGCCTATCCACTTTTAATACGCATGACCTGGAAATAAAAATAAATGGAAAACTACTTCATTATCAGGAACATGACAAGTAACAATTCCTCAATGCTCACTTTCCTGTACTCAACTAAGCTTTGAGTAAGGAACTGGTGATAAAGCTACTCAAGTGTTTGTATAGTTATCTGAAAATGGTTCTTTAAATTGATTACATTCAGACAGCTTTTAATGGGCCTTCAGGAGACAAGACCCCCCCTATAACAATCAAAGGAAGCAAACAGATCTTCCTGTACTAACTCTATCTGGACCTCAATTTGAGTTATTATTTATCAGAAAGATTGGTGATTCTATACTTTTTACACAGCCTCAAGGGATTTGTTTTAAACTGCAACATTTCTTCAAATTTAAAGCACTCTGTTAGCTAATGTGTTCAACAAACTAGCACATTTTAGCCTTTGTAATGCATATTATGTATTAAACTAGCAAGTTTTAATCATTCAAAAATAGGTGACATTGGTTAATGCTAAACTAACCACACTCCTGTGAAAAATATACCACTAGAAATTATTGCTAAAAAAGTTCCAACCAACATGAGCAAAAATGAGCAAAAATATGTGCTTCAGATTGTAAGGTTGGGTGTTGAGCCAAAAGTGCTTTAGGTAGCATTTTACCTGGAAAGAAAAATATTGGCACGGGTCCCAAATTAGCCAGTTATGAAGCTCAATAAAAAACACATTGCTACGAGCCTCTTTGTTGCTGGCTAATTTTAAGAAGAATGAAGGACCAGCTTGAAACAGACTGGAGAGGTTGGCTCTGGCTTTAAGTTCAGAGCTAGGCCTTAGAGTAGTCATAAAGCTTAAGGCTCAGCATTGAGGATTTGTTTTTGGGTTTGATATTCTGTTAACATGAAAAGACATGGAAAAGTAAAGGTTATGTATATGTTCCATACTAATTCAAAACCAAATCACTGCCGAGAGGTTGTTTTCCTTTCTTTTTTTTATTTAACAATGCAGTTTAGAGACGTACCTTAATGGTTTTATACTTGTCTGTTTGTCTGTAAAGGTCGGTCCTACATTAATTCCTGTTATTATGTTTTAGTTTCATTGTCCTCTGTACAATGTTTGAATAATAGCACAGGTTATCACATTTTTACATCTACCAATTCCAGTTTAGCAATATGAGGGCCAAAAATGCCACCATGTTTAGTCTTGCCCTGAAGCAAATTCCAGAAATGTTAATTACATCTGAAGATTTAAATTTCATGTACCCCAGAAAAGGAAAATTGTATCCTGTAACCCTACAGCCATGCTCACTCGTAGCTATGGAGAGGGCAGTCATGTGAAACTGGGTTGCACTGCACCATGAATGCTTTATTTTATACAGCTGGATTATAGCTGGATTTGGGAGAGAAGTGCTTGACAATAATACCTCAAAACTGTCTAAATATTTAATTTATAAATTACCAATCCTATACCATGTCTTCTCTGTATATAACCAGTGTCACATTTAACAAACCCGAAACCTTCCATGACTCTTCTTGATCCATGTTAATTAATAATAAGATAAACTAAGAAGTATCAAGTCAGGATTATCATATGCCAAGAACGTGTATGAGTATTACTAGTATCAAAGCATTAACACTGATTGTGTAATCTGAAACGTTAGTCTTCTAGTTTTACCTCTGGGTGTTTGTACATATTCCAAATTTTGTAATATTCATTAGCTCCAACATCCAAAGACAGTAATAGATTGTATTCTAATTTTTACAGCCATATACAATCCCTATCAATATAACAACAAGGTCAGCATACAGTACTACCAAACAGCTTTCTTATTGTACAGTTGTGTTCGATGAATCAAAGGTAGATCTGGCTGGCTTCATCACAGGACTGTTAGTCATCAAAGAAACATTTAACTATTGAAGCAGCAAAGCCTTTCTCACCAACGGTGGCCTCTTTTGTTAAGGTACTTGCTGATCAAAGCCTTTTAAGAATTACATGAACCTCTATGTTAATGACACTAACTTTCATGTTGTGTAGGTACACTGAAATTCAAATAGACTTTGTTAGACCATTGTGGCAAAGTGGTGAGTGAATACAGGTGAGTGCAGTGCAGAGCAGATTAATCACGCAGACAATTGCTTTCAGGTGCAAGGGTGTTTTATTTAATGAATGATAATGTCCAGAGCCCAAAGGCAAACACCAGTAAATAATAAATGTTGGAGTGATACAGCTGTATGTATCACTCATAATTGTAATCCCCGGGTTTGACCCGCAAACAAAAGTCCAGATTTTACATACACCAAGACTAAACACAAAACACAAAACAGTGAAGTGATATTACATGCAATTTACAGTTCTCTGTGAAAGGCTGGGGCGAAAGTGATGACTGGGTTGATGCTGGCTTTATCTGCAGCTCCGGACCGTGTTACTGGGAGTCTATAGAGACAAACAACAGCTACAGCCGACACTAACAAAGACAAAACAAACACTGACGGTTTTCAGTATTACACAGTATTCTTTCAAGGTCAAATCCAACCATTTGCAAAGAAACAGATTACTTTGCTACGCCCCTATTTTATACCCTCGCTCATGACCCCGTGATTAACGAGCGCATCCGCTTCTCCAATCCACTTATGCCACACCGTTTCCATTGCAATGCGTTCAAAGGGAGTGGAAATAATCAGCAGTGGGACCAAAGTGGCGGGGAACCATTTACCTAACGCTACTCGTTGGCAGTCTGGGCATGTGGCTACTTATTTCAACACATCTTTATGAAGTCCTACCCAATAAAATCGAGTCATTATTCGTTCACTTGTCTTGTCAGCTCTGAGGTGTCCTGCAAAAGGGATTAATGCGCCAGCCTCATGACCTCAAGCCAACAAGACGGGGGAACCAATAATTGTGTTACAGGATGTCCTGTGCCCGTAGTAAGGTTTACCCTGTACAGTGATAATAAAATGTAGAAATACTAGCGCCCCTGCGCCTTCAACATCCTTACCTTCAATAGACCGGAACAGTCCCCAAGTGTGCAAGGGTGAGGGGTTGTTATATCCACATTATGTCCATGTTTGAGTGCTACATGTCTGGTATATTGAGAGGAGTGGGAGTAAGATCTGCCCTTGATGGCCCAGTAAACTTACCCTCTCGGTCACGCTGCATTCCGACCCTCTTTGACTGGCGTTTGTCACCATTATAGCAGGCTCCCACCAGCCCCCAGCCTTGTCTCATTAGTGCTTCCTCCCATTTCCGCATACTTCTCTATTTGTTTTTCTCGGGCGGAACAGAGGAGAAAGCATTTCAGTTTGAAAGGGAAAAACATTACCAATCATTTCCCTTTCATTTTTATCTGCCACGTTTACGTGTGCGGTTGGGACGGCCATTAATTTCACCAAATTTTTATAGTTTGGCCAGACTTGACCCAGAATTACCGGGTGTGCTTTCCATTGTCCAAGGTACTCTGCTCCCTTTATCTAGTACCCTAAAGGTCAGGAGGGAGATCTACCACCAAGCGTCATTCAATCTCTGTCACAACCATACAGTAGAAGGCAGAAACGGATTATTATTGTATATACAGGATAAATTGCCCTAACATTATCTTTGAATTTACAAAAAGATTAAGTTGAACAAATAAAAACAAAACCAGTACCAGATCGTCCAAAATTGATTGCCTAACTAATGGAGCAAGCGTTAATATGAAGTTGCTTTTGAAGCATGTTTATTTCCATATCATGTTCATTAATTGATATGTTCTTTCTTATTTATAATTCCATTGGGAAGTTAAAAAGATATGACAAAAGTTACAAAATGGTTTTGTATCAATTTGCATTTTGCAGATTTGTAAGTTTAACAAAAAAAAAAAAAAACTTGTATTGTCTAGATTGCAAAATGCTTGTCCCACAATTCACCTAGATACAGTAGATTAAGTTCCACAATGTGTTTCAGAGCAGACAAAATGTGCCCGAATTCCTTTAACCTTTAAGTTCTAACACAGGTAATACAATTGCTGTACTGTGTTGCTGTATTTTAAAAGTTACAGGTTTTTCGACAAACAGAAATAACTTTCTAGTAGTCCAACAAATCCCCATAATAGTATAATAGTAGTACTACATGTTTAGCACAGATTGGAAGAAGAAAATGTCAGTCTTTACTCCAACATTTTAACATTTACACAAGACCCTGGTGTTGTGCTTTATGTATATTTTATGCAATAAAATAAAGTAGTTGTATATCATATTTTAACACAAATTAACTTAGGTTTCGAGATTTTAGGCTTTAAAAGAATGTTACTATTGGGCTTCAGAGTTTAACCAATTGTTTTGTTCTCATTCCACTACCCTTAAGCCCTTGTTGGCTAATGAGAGATTAGTGCTGCATGAGCAGCTAACCAGTGGGGAATGAAAAGGTTACTTTTTCTGCTCCTGTCTTTTGTTTCTAAGGCCAACGCAATACAAATAGGGTCCCTGTGGCAGGCTGGCGAGTGGATAGAGGCCCAGAGACAGTCTGCTTCCTCAGCTCCCTCCTCCCAAATGAGAAGCAGAGGCCTTCTTTTATGTCAGGTGGCTGGGCGCTGATTGATTGTTAATTAAGTTAATCATTTAATCAACTAATCAACCCCAGCCACCTGAACATAATAAACCCAGGCAGGTAGGGGAAATTAACCCCATCCCTGCCAATTTAAAAAGGGCAGAGCTTTGCTCTGCCACAGTCCCCAGCAAAGAGTTTCTGTCTGAAGCCCAAACATGGTCAGTGATACTGACAACACGGTTCCAGTTGCTCGCAGGACAACCAGGTCAAAAGTAATGGTTTTATATGTGTGTTTATAGTTGATGGAGCTTCAAAGCATTGGATCAGAAAGACCTAAAAGTAAGCATTTGTAAGATTGAAGGCAAGGCTTAAATGGATATCACAATGTATTCTATTACAAAGTACAGGGCCGTTGCCTCAACCATCCCAACACCTACATATTTAAAGCCTGACTTCTATTATAATTAAACTATAATAAGATCCAAAGTGTAAAATTATGTATATGGTAACAGTATCCTAGGAGACAGTCAGCACTGTTTTAGATACCGGAGATCAGATCTAACTAACCTGCTTGATTTTTTGGAGGTTGCATCATCGACAATGGATAATTGCAAAGCATACAAGATGGCTTATTTAGATTTCCAAAAAGCTTTTGACAAAGTCCCGCATAAATGTTTATTTCTCAAACTGAACAGAGTAGGGATTTAAGGAAATACATGCACATAGATTAGGGAGTGGTTAACATGTAGAAAACAGAAAGTACTAATTAGAGGAGAAACTGGAGAAAAATGGAGCAAGGTAGCCAGTGGAGCACCACAGTATTAGGTCCTCTACTATTCCTAATCTACATTAATGACTTAGATTCTGGTATAGTAACCAAACTTGTTAAATTTTTAGACAACACAAAAATAGGAGGAGTGGCAAACACTGTTGCAGCAGCAAAGGCCATTCAAAATGAGATTTTTAATATAGAAAAGTTTAAGGTACTGCACTCAGACAATAAAAATGTGCATTATAAATACCATATGGGAGATACTGAATTGAAGAAGGAATTTATGAAAATGATCTATGAGTTTATGTTGACTCATCTAGGCAATGTGGGGAAGCTATAAAAAAAGACCAAGCAAATGCTTGTATATATGGTGAAAATGTTTAATTCAAATCAAGGGAAGTAATGTTAAAACTTTACAATGCATTAGTAAGACCTCATCTAGAATACTGTGTTCAGTTCTGGTTACCTCGCTTCAAAAAGGATATTGCTGCTCTAGAAAGAGTAAAAAAGAAGAGCAACCATAATTATTCCGGGTTTAAAAGGCATGTCATATGCAGATAGGCTAAAAGAATTGAATCTATTCAGTCTTGAACAAAGAAGACTGATTCAAGCTTTCAAAATTCTAAAGGGCATCAACAGTGTTGACCCAAGGGACTTTTTTGACCTGAAAATAGAAAGAAGGACCAGGAGTCACAAATTGAGATTAGATAAAGGGGCATTCAGAACAGAAAATAGGAGGCACTTTTTCATAGAGAATTGTGGGAGTATGGAACCAACTCCCCAGTAATGTTGTTGATGCTGACATCCTGGGATCCTTCAAGAAGCTGCTTGATGAGGTTCTGGGAACAATAAGCTACTAACGACCAAACGAGCAAGATGGGCCGAATGGCCTCCTCTCATTTGTAAACTTTCTTATGTTCTTATGTTCTTAAGTTATTAAAGACAATGTTGAATTCTCTGAACTATCTTTTGTTGCCAAGGCCAAGGCAAATACAGAGATGTTTTTAAAGTGTCCCACAGTCACTCACCATTCCCATTAGAATAGAGGATCATGTTTTCCCTTAAAATAGTTTATCATGGTTGATTGACGCTAACGGAAACTTCCAATGGTTTACGCTTTACAGTAATTATCTGTGCTTTATTATGTTTTTAGTGAATTTAATCCATATTTTCTGTACAATCTTATAATTTAGTTATTTAGATCTAAACATTTACTGTTGAGCACTTTTCTAATTTTATACTTAATTTTCATACTGGGGATTAAAGACATTTTCATAGATTTATTTTTGAAGTTTTGTGATTTTTTTCAGTTTGAAAAAGAATTCTTAAAAAGAATAAAATAATGAAAATGGGGATTGGTGTCTTGAAGTGTTTTTTTTTTTCATTAGTACACCAAAAGATACTGAAATATATGCAATTATTTCCAATGGTACATTTATTCAAATAAAATTGTAAATTGGACATTGCAGTTATTTTGCAAGTACTGCAATGTGTATTGCAATTTGATAAAATATACAATTGTTCTTCAGCAACAAAGCACTGCATGGAGAAAGAGAGTAGATATTTGGAGTGGAACCAGCTGAAGAGATCGTAATGGATGAACAGTTTGGGATGCATCAGCAAGGAAATGAGCCCAACTATTCTGTAAATAAGATAAAGTACAGTGCAGACCTAGTGTTTAGTGTTTGCTGTTCCATCAAGTTAAAACATACTCTTTTAGTATCAATTATAGTGTAACGTAAATATATTATATATATATATATATATCTATATAATATATATATATATATATATTATATATATCTATATATACTATATATATTATATAAGGTATATAGTAATCATTACACAAATATCTTTAAAATGTAAATTACGGTCATACTAATTTTATTCCAGTAAACAACTAACCGATTCTACACTTGAATGATAGTCGACCTAATAGGGGTCTTGGGCCGCTGGATTCCCAGAACCCCTATGGCCTGGCTGGTTGCCAACTGCCACGCAGCCAGTTGCTAAGGTACAAAGTAGCTCAGGGACCTCTTTCTTAGCGGACACGTACATCCGCTCTAACAAGGACAATGGGGGACGTGTTTTGGTCACAGGCACTCACTCTTTTGTGTTTCTTTCAGCACACTGACAGAAAGCAAATATCAGCACTTTGAAAAGAAAATCCATACGTTTAAAAATGAATAAATAATATTTAAGGATTGTGCAATTTTTATTGTTTTTTTATTGAACTAGTTGTAAAAAAGGAAATAGTATTGCACTAGTTGATGTTTAATAGTCTGAGGCACTTTAATCCTCTTGCTAACGTGCCTCAGTATAAGGGCTGCAAGCACCTCAGTGGTTAAAGTGCGGGCATGGGAAGCACGGAAGGTTGTGAGCCCTTAACCTTTTAAAAATTATTTCAAGCTTAAATTCAGATGCTCCCTAATTACATCTAGCTGTGATTGATTATCATGATGTGAGAAACTCTTTCTTCCATATCCCTGCACTTCGATAGTTCTACCATCCCATAATATGATGTCTTGTGGTTATAGTAGCCACTATGTGTTTCCAAACTATTTAGTGTGTTGCAGAAGACATAACCCTAGAGGTCAAAGCTCCTTATTCTATAGTCTGAAACAGGAAACTTGCAAGAATTTGCTCCGTGATAATACATGTTCTTCCTAATAGGGAAGCCAACTATGGTTTCCAAATAGTTTATGGTGGAAGCATAAAATGTCCAACCTAGAGGTTCCTGTATTCTATAGTCTGAAACAGGAAACTTGCAAGAATTTGATGATCCCTTAGGATTTATTATTTAATGTTTTTTTTTTTTTTTTGGATAGTATGGTGGAGCCATTCATAATGTTTTGGTTTTGCCCAACAAATACATCCAAGAACAACAAAGTATTTTTTGTAGTATCATAGCATTGCTCTCTGAGACATGGTTGGCAACAGATCCTGAATGAACCACAGGGAAGCACTCAGTAACAGTCCATCACACTTTGAAACTTTTTAATGGAAACAAATGCATTCTGTGTGAGTGCAGACACATTATAGAATCAAACGGGTATGAAAATAAAGAGGTACTGTCCACATAACCCCCTTCTTTAATAAGGCATTGGGAAACTATTTTATTTGAATTTTACAATCACTGAAGCCAATGAAAAGCCTGTCAGGCTTGTCCAACTAACAGTTAATAAAAAAAAAAGAAAAAAAAACATAATCTATCTTTCTGAAACAATATTTGATTATATTATCAGTATTCACCAACATTCATGTCTTTCAGAAGTTACCTACCATTTACAGAGTGGTTCTAAATTCACCTGACTTGACCATCTCACAATTATGCTGAGTAAAACCATGCTGGGTAAATGTGGTGGAGAGCAGTTATTTGGCAGATAGCAAAACTAGTTTGTGCTGTCATAGCATGTTTCAGCTCCCTATGGAGTACAGTGTCAGCCATATCAACATCTTCCCCATGTTCTACCATTGCTGCTAGCCAGGTTTCATTGCTGGAGCATATTTTTTTTTCCTGGAATTCATGGTTTTTAACCACTCTGTACATCTGAGACTATAGTTTTAAAAAAAATTATTTTTTAGTGTATGCATGTGCTCCTGTTTATCTTCTAGGATTATTTTTAAACAAGATGCAATCATTAGGTATTTCAGGGCTAAATAATGTTACCTGCATTTACAAGTAACTTAAATGTTTACAGGTATATGGAGATTGCACACATGTGTTTAAAACTGAGCACAATAGCTCATTAGTTTTATGCAATGTTCTTCACTTGAGTCTTTGTTCAAATCTGGTTTAGAGAATGCCTTAAAGGAGGTTGGTGGTCTCAAATTAGCTATAGTAAAACAACTTCTCAAAAAACAGCACATAATTTGGCACATATGGCAAAAGAACGGGTCCAGATTGGATATAGAAACTGTAGTCCCTTCCAATTAGGACTGTGCCTCCAGAAAAGGCTTTAGGCATGCCCCAATTTATGTAGAAATAAAGAGAGGCTGCCAATCCAGTATATGGTACATGTTCATTTTTTTTACTTGGCAAATGGAAAGCACTGGTAATGTCTATAACTTGAAGCTCATGTTTTCTCAATTCTTATGCAGATGGTGATAACGACAGGTGCTTGTGTCCCTACGTTTAACATATCAATTGCTTTACAGGCGAAAGATTTGAAAAAAAAAACTCTTGTTTATATGTGTGAACCAGTGAAAGGTCCTCAGCTTGATTCTTCTCTTCATAATAAAGCACTGTAAGAAAGTTTTACATTGAATAGCTAAGTGATTATAAAGCAAGCACGACCAGCTCCTACACAGATGATTGAGATGTGCCTCTATGCTCAGCAGAACACTCAAGAGGTGAACAATGCGCAAGTACGGAAACAAAATAGATAATAAAACTATGTGTGCTTATATGGCAAAGAAAGCTTCAAATATGATGTTTAGACTTTTTTGATTATCTTCAGGAAACTCCAGTTCTGAAAACTAAATATTTTTAACAGGTATTTCCTGAACAGCCAAAACATTCATTATCACCATTCTCTTTCATTTCAGCAAATACCTTTAATACATTGTTTCATGCCACAATACTTGGCACAATGGTGTAGCCCCCATCACATTTTGTTACTGTGTCCTTTGAAGATAGTAATGCACTTCTTACAGAGCTATCTGTTCACGATTGTGTGTGTGTGTGTGTGTGTGTGTGTGTGTGTGTGTGTGTGTGTGTGTGTGTGTGTGTGCTTGACATGAGTATTTTTCATGTACAAAGTTCAATCTTGCATACCATATATCTACCCACAAGTTTCACTTATCAGTTAGTTAATACACTTACATGCATACAAATTTACACTTAAGCAGAAATTTATTTTGCAACAACTACAATTAAATGTACAGTTTTAATATACAGCTCTGGAAAAAATGAAGAGACCACTGCAAAATTATCAGTTTCTCTGGTTTTACTATTTGTAGGGTAAAATGAACATTTTTGTTTTATTCTATAAACTACTGACAACATTTCTTCCAAATTCCAAATAAAAATATTGTCATTTAGAGCATTTATTTGCAGAAAATGACAACTGGTCAAAATAACAAAAAAGATGCAGTGTTGTCAGACCTCGAATAATGCAAAGAAAATAAGTTCATATTCATTTTTAAACAACACAATACTAATGTTTTAACTTAGGAAGAGTTCAGAAATCAATATTTGGTGAAATAACCCTGATTTTCAAGGACAGCTTTCATGCGTCTTTGCATGCTCTCCACCAGTCTATCACATTGATGTTGGGTGACTTTATGCCACTCCTGGCGCAAAAATTCAAGCAGCTCAGCTTTGTTTGATGGCTTGTGACCATCCATCTTCCTCTTGATCACATTCCAGAGGTTTTCAATGGAGTTCAGGTCTGGAGATTGGGCTGACCATGACAGGGTCTTGATCTGGTGGTCCTCCATCCACACTTTGATTGACCTGGCTGTGTGGCATGGAGCATTGTCCTGCTGGAAAAAACAATCCTCAGAGTTGGGGAACATTGTTAGAGCAGAAGGAAGCAAGTTCTCTTCCAGGACAACCTTGTACTTGACTTGATTCACGCGCCCTTCACAAAGACAAATCTGCCCGATTCCAGCCTTGCTGAAGCACCCCCAGGTGAGTCCAATTTTCAGCTTTGCCCAACACCTGGTCGTCTAATGGTTAGACGGAGACCTGGAGAGGCCTACAAGCCACAGTGTCTCGCACCCACAGTGAAATGTGGTGGAGGATCGGTGATGATCTGGGGGTGCTTCAGCAAGGCTGGAATCTGGCAGCTTTGGCATGAATCAAGCCAAGTACAAGGTTGTCCTGGAAGAAAACTTGCTTCCTTCTGCTCTTAAGAGATATATATTAAAACTGTACATTTATATTGTGCTTTCCATACACATACACAACTAAAAACACTTTATAAAGTAAGTAGAGAATAGAGCACAATGCAGTGAATTACAAAAGCAAATGTGACAGTGAGAAATAGTCCTGCATATAGCTTTATGTTTCATTTCCGGCCTAGATTTGGTTTAGTGATCTGGCCCATTGCCTCCTCAGAGGCAAACTGAGACTACCAGAAATATTTACTTTATTCGCTGGCTAGATTCAAACCAGGCAAAGGCTAAAAAAGCCCTTTAACCATCCTCTCCTCAAATATAAAGATTAATACACTAACCATGCTCTCCTCAAATATAAAGACTACCACACTAACCATGCTCTCCTCAAATATAAAGACTACCACACTAACCATCCTCTCCTCAAATATACACCATCTGTAGCTAGAAATCCAAATTAAATACTGCCGCACTAAACAGTTTTTTTTTTTTTTTTCTGGTAAAATAAACAAATAAACATTTTAATTGATTGCTTGTTTTATTTACAGCAGCAATCTTGTTATATTTATGTTTTAAATTTCTAAATACAACATGAACCTTGTTTCCGGTCAAACCATTCAAAGTAAGATAAAGACCCATCAGTATTGCATAATTAACTAATGACTGGCTGATACCAAAATTTGATAGCAACATTTGCTTATGTTACTTCTCTCCTTGAGGAATTTTACCATTTGAAGCTACCAACTGGCATTGCATTTTCCTTAGGCTGCATGTGATCGCAGACTTGATGAGCTTCTTGGCATCAAACAATCTTGTTTCATTTCAGTTTCAGTACAGTCATTCATGTTATAAAATATTAAATTAAGCATTGACTACATGTAGGCCACTTTATCACTAAATAAAACAACACTTTTGGCAATATAGTGGTTGCAGCTAGTAATTGGGAAGCCACTGCCTTATTTGAAATATGAGTCAATGGCTATAGTAAATCAGAAACAGATATTTAATAAAACCACCTGTAACTGAATCCAAATTGATTAAAATGTGAATGTTTGCATTTGGATTAGGAAACCATGGATCAAAATCTGATCCTTCGCCAGGATCCAGGAGGATGACTGTCCAGAAACTACTTAGATGTTATTTAGATTTTCCCCAATGGGGACTACAGTTAGCTGCCTTCTGCATAGTTCCCACTTTTGGATGGATGAGCACTCCTGACCAGCAATAGAAACCCACTGCTCTGCTGTCTATACCTAACAGATTGTTAATCTTGAGAAAAATATTGCATTGATTCTGGGTCGTCTCAGACCAGTCAAGCCTTTTTTTTTTTCCATACAGGAATTATCACCTCAGTAAAGATCAATTAAAGAATTAAATCAAAAATAAGATTTGAAAAACTAAAACATTTTTGTCAACATTTGACAATGGTCATAGTCTGAAAAAAAGAACAATTTACCAGTTCCATTGTAAAAGTTATTTTATTTCCGTAGGTCAAGTGCAGAAGAAACAACACATCTGGAACAAATCCCATCTTATTACATGTACAATAACCTAAAAGATATCTGGTTTTAAACTGCCAGATGTACAAATCACTTAACACATTACAATACACCACACCTGTTCAGCAGGGTTAATTCTGTTACCAAATACCCTTCATGATAATCTGCATGCAATCTTGGGGTATTAAGTGCATTTATAGAACATAATTTTTTCACTCTAACTATAAAAACATTTACATTCCTTTTTCTTTTTTTATTGATTTTTATTACGTCATAAGTGATGATTGATAACTGAACTTTGAATTAATCACACACATTCCCCAGGGGTTTCTAAAGTAATGTGAAATACATGTAGGCTTTTCCCTTTTACAGAAATATTTGCAGCTGCAGAATTCTGCACAGCCAAGGCAAAAGGATCCAACATTTAATTAACATCCTTAAACATTCTAACAGCTTTCCAAGAAGACAGCCTGAACGAGTCAGCTTGGGAAAACTAGTGTGAATTTAATTTTATACACTATAAATATGATCGTATTAGTGGGAAAATTAATGCTGGTAAAAAAATACACTGTACTGCACAATATTACTACAGTATTTTGAAAGGTAGTTTTAAAGCATGATTAGTGTAAGTCAATGTTCTTCCAGACACCTTTTGTTGTCAACAAATATTTTAGTTAGACACTTCCCTGCCAAGATTGTAAATACAAAATTAGAGCTATCAGTAAATAAATAGAAGGAAAGGTTCCTCTATACATATCACCAACAAGGGATAATAATCTTTTTCAATTTCAGCAGCTACTGAATACAGCATCTCAAGAACTAAAGTGAGGCCAAGACTACTGTTGTTGTCTAAAATTTGATTATATTTGTATATGTTACAAGGCACCAACATGTGTGTTTAAACCTAGAAACGTTCTTAGTATTACAAATAGAAGACTTATTTGTGATTCTTAATGAGATTTTTGAGGACTACATCACACCTTATTTGAAATGTTTTAGTTTCCTTTAATAAATACAATATTTCTTAAAATTTCATTGAAGACAGATGTACTAATGTATTAATCTTCAGCCTCTGTAAAAAGTTTACAGTTTATTTTAAGCTTTGTTTAGTTTATTAACGGTTAAAATATAGTTTACAAATAAGTTAAAACATGCATAACTCCACACCCGATCAGATAACCTGGCCTACAAGTACGAAGGTTAATTCGTATAGTGATCGACAATCCCTGAAAAAAAAAACAAGCACACAGGGGACCTTCTCCTAACGTGAAGATATTGGATAATATTTCTAAAAAAAAATGTTGCTCATTCTAAATAAGGATTTTTAGTTCTACAAAACTTGTGAATAACCTGGCTCCTGGTTTACCATGACATTTTTTTCAAATTGAAATAGTTTACAAGTACACCCACTGTTGTAATGTGCATTTATTAACAGATCTAAATTCTGCAATTTAATTAAAAGAAACCTAAATGGTCAACTAAACAGCAGAGCTATATAGATCTGATAATATTTAGATGGCATTGATATCAGTATGTCCTAAGTGGAGTGCAGAGCAAGGATGTAACTGTTTAGCACTGTTGTTACAGGTCATATAATGAGTTGCATACAAAACAGTAGCTGGACCCTTAATATACCAAGCGGAAAATGAAACAATGAACATTGCTTTTTAATGAATGTGTTCACATACGTTATTTTAAAAACAATTATTTCAAATGTCAGATAACTCGGGATCAATGTAAAGGGGGTTTGTGGAGTTTTTACAGATAACCAAAGCAACGACAACTTTAGCACATTCTGCTTCTTTAAAAGTGTAAGCATTACCACAAGAAACGCTTGACCCAGTGTCGGCATTTCTGCAAACATAATAAAGTAATAAATTAACTTTGTAAGAAAACAGCTAATTGCCCAGATGAAAAACTAGTTTTGCCAATGGTAAAAAGCAGACAACAAGATGACCCAAGCCAGCAATTTCCCCCTACCCTCAAATAAGAAACAAACAAACAAAAAAATAATAAATTAGCTTCATGGTGAGTTGTAATCCTAATTGACCGAGACATTTCATCATAATGTGTTCATTCATTTGTTTTGGCCCTGGACTGTTTGGACATAAAAGGCCCAGTGTAATGATTAAACGGTTACCAATTATTTCAGCAACATAAAAATGATACTATGATATATCTATATATATAGTATATATATATATATATATATATATATATATATATCATATATATATATATATATATATATATATACGTGACAAATATTGCATAACGTATATATATGTATATATATAATATATATATATATATTATATATATATATATATATATATATATATATATATATATATATATATATATATATATATATATATATATATATATATATATATGGATAGGAATTGAAGAAATTTGTCCCGGGCGGGTGCTGTTACCAAAACATATCAATTAGCAAACATGCCTCATATATTTTTGTGACCTGCTAAATCACATGCATCCTGTATTGTATTGAAGTTCAATTTAAAAATCTAATTTATGGGTTTTTTTATTTTTTTATTTTTTTTATTTTTATTGCAAGGCATGAGAAAAATAATACACAAGCAATTGCATTTTATATTTTGTTTTCTAAAAATGAAATTCTCATCTATTAATAATCTACACATTTTTTCAATATAAACATATATTGGTAACACAACTACATTTTGTAATTAATTCCCTTTTAAACCAAAATATGTTAAAAGACTCAAAGATCTCAGATCATGTTTCCTTACTGAAAACTGTAAACAGACCCATATATTTAATAAACCATATTATATGTATTTGACCTATTACAAGTACCTGTGTTAAGCAAATTGTCTTTTTTATACCCAAACTCCTAATGTGTTAGTAGATAGTTTCCAAACCCAGGATGTTCTTAGCACCCAGGAAAATATCATGGCACAAAAGCAACTCATTAAGCTTAACAGCTTACAGATGCAGTTTGAATGGGTGCCACTTTGCAGTTAGTTTACGTACTATTCAGCCAAATAGTTGCAAGCAGAAGACCAGTGTTACCGGGGCCCTAAAGTATGTGCAAAAAGTGTGTTGGGAGGGGGGTCTTCCTGTCAGTTCCCTTACTTTCTACATGTGGGGGCAATATGTGCAATGCAAAGTGTATCAGTTTTTATATATTCCTCCCTCCCTCCCATGTATGAGGGGGGTAGCTACAGCTTTGTTCAGATTGTCTTCTTGCTCATCCAGATGGACAATCACTGTTTACATGGCTATTTTCTTCTAGGAGTTGTTTGTCTGTAGAAAGAAAAGGGGTGTGAGTTTACAGCTTTTAAGAGAGAGAGAGAGAGAGAGAGAGAGAGAGAGAGAGAGAGAGAGAGAGAGAGAGAGAGAGAGAGAGAGTCACAACAGCCAGTAACCAATAGCCTTGCCTATTGTGATCATTAGCCTTGTTAGCAAATGCAGCAAGCTAGCAATTCACTCTGAGACTCGCCAATGCGATTACAATTGGGACACTAGACTGCAGCTAACTTGGAAGGATTTTTCTTTTTGCTCCAACTGAAGAGTAACCAAGGAATCTGTTCTACATCAGCCTGACCAAAATGAAAATGAGACTACAGAACCTCTTCTACATCTTTTTTTTCATAGTGATGAGTCTTTTACTTGTAAATGGACAGAGGCCAGGTATGTGACAATTCAATAGAATAATGACTAAACTGCACACACTGATGGTAGACTGATACCTGTTTATTTTATATATTAGTATTTTTCTATTTTAATGTATTAATTTTATAGATATATAATAATTTTTATATCAGATTAAGGGTAAACTATAATGCTGAATCACTTTTTTGCATTAAATGAAAATGACACATGGTTTTATGCTGAATCAATTAAAAAGTTTTGTATACCAATTAAAATATTGGTAAATCTTCTGTTCCTAAGCCATTAAATTGCAGTTCAGGGGCGGACAAAAAATCAATGTGGCTAATTTAAAGTGACCCTTAAGAACACTGAAGTGGCTCATAGACCTGCTCAACAGCTAAGCCAAACTTTTCCAGCCCGGCAGCATACTGAGGACACCTGCTAATGGCACTATTATAAAATGGAGCTAGGATGCAGGGAACATATAACCCAAAAGCAAATAAATTTTAGTTTTAGAAACATTATGTATGTGTTTCTGTTGGTTGTGATGGTTTGATTCTTAGCTCACTTTGGCAGTTGGGAATGTGAACAGCATTTCAAGATCATAAATTGTGATTAATCATGGAATCCTCGATTTTTTTTTTTTTTTTTTTTGTCTAGACAAAACAAAAAAATTTATATCAGAAATTTAAAATGAAAATGTAAAATCTACAATTTCTTACTTAATTATCCACATAAGTTTATTTGTTGTCATTGTATTAATATAAAGTATATATTTCTGGAGGGAGAAGGACAGAACCAAAAAAGTTTAATTCTCCTGAACTAAGGATTCAGGTTTGTGCAAATGTGTTTTACAGTCTGCATATGTGGAATTATACATTTAAATAATGTTAACTGGCATTTACTGTAGTATTTATATAGAATAAAGAATGGCATGTTTTTATGATTAGCCAACTGTTTTCTATTTACTTCATATAATGTACTTTAGTTGCGGATAGGATAATTCACCACAGCGCTGCCAGTCTAGCTTTTGCATCTCATACATAAAAGAGGGTTTTTGAAGTGGTTTCACAGAGTGCCCGATGTTGGCTGCATTCCTGACTCCATGCCTTATTGTTGTCATGATGCTTTATCAATGACTAAGGACTGCCTAAGATGTTGACCACTGATTTCCAGTCTACCATGAAGGTGCAATTAACAGAGGATAACTTAAACAATTGAGTAAGAAGGATTGCCAAACCTACTTCTGAGCTTTAGCTGAAAATCCACATTTCAAAGAGTTATTTTGCTAGACAGAAATAATAAGAAGACAACATTTTAAAAATAAATAAATAAATGAATATTATTTATCTGTATTGCACTTCCCTTTCATTAATTAAGAGTTAGTGTTGTTAATATTTCCTTAGGCAAAAGTTTATTCAGCTTTATCTGCTGAAGACTTTAGTTTTATGCTGGTCACTCTTCAGTTTTGGGTCAATTTATTTATTTCATTTATATAGCACCTTACGTCATAGACTCCAAGGTGCTTTGTAGAAAACACAATACACACAGCATAATAAAACATAAAAATAGCATAGAAACATTATAATAAAAAGACTATTTTAAATAACAATAAATATATTTCTAATCATGAGAAAAAATTAAAAAAAACAGTAATAATAAACAGACTATAATAAAAAGGCCTGTGTACATAAATAAGTCTTCAATCTTGACTTAAAAACAGCAAGACTCCTAACTTCTCTGACAAAAAAGTGACATTCTGACACAGTGTTCCATAATGTAGGAGCCTTATTAGAAAAGGCCCTTCCTCCCATATTATTAGTATTTACTCTTGGAATAACCAAGAACCCTGCATCCTGAGATCTAAGATTCTGCTTAGGAATGTATGGGATCAACAGCTCTTGTAAATAACTGGATGCTAATCCATTAAGGGCTTCATAAGTTAAAAATAAAATCTTAAAATCAATTCAAAACTACACAGGAAGCCAGTGTAAGGAGGCCAAGACAGGAGTAATATGTTCACCTTTACTGGTTTTAGTTAGAATTCTTGCAGCAGCATTCTGAATAAGCTGCAAGCGAGACACCAAATACTTTGGAATCCCAGAAAAAAGTTAGTCGATTCTCAATTAAACAAAGGCATGCATAACCTCTCAGTATCAGATACAGAAATAACAGATCGAAGTTTAGATATATTTCTTAGAAATAATAGATCTAAGTTTAGCTATATTTCTCAAATGATGAAAAGATGCTTTAGTAATGTTCCTAATACAGGACTCAAATGATAGAACAGGATAAAAAATGACCCCCAAATTTCTTGCTTCAAGTTTTATCTCTGAGGAAAGGCTGCTAAGATCTATTTTATATAAATCAACATTTTTAATTGGTGCTGTGAACCCACAAGCATGACCTTTGTTTTATCAGAATTCAACATCAGAAAATTCTGTGACATCCAACACTTTTTGTCCACAAAGCAAGCAGCTAATAACGGCCCAGTAGAGGGATTGTCTGGCTTGAAAGATAAGTACAGCTGAGTATCATCTGCGTAACAATGGAAATTCACTCCATGCCTGCAGATAATATCACCTATCAGTTTAATTCCATCATTACAAATTATTACAGAAAATTTTCTATAACACGATATTTTGTGTCAAATGGGTTGCATTTATTTAGGACTGATTAAATACTCATGTTTCCCTGTCTTTTATTTTCAGGAAACTTCACCCAAAGAAGAAAAATCCATAGGCATCTCTGCCCACACAGAAGATGCCTGCCTCTTCATTCACGAGTCCCCTTCCCCTAAGGTATGTAGAGGCTGTAATCCACTTTCTTAAACATTTGCAGCAATGCAATGTCTCCACTTCAGTTTCTGATAATTAACAAAAAGTCACCAGAGATAATTAACATATTTCCTCCATGCATTTTTGGTGTATAGCAGCTATATTTGGCAACACTTAAATAATGTTGCATTCTTTCTCAACAAAGTATAAATTCAATTGTTTTAGGGGCCATGATTATCGTCAACATAATTGATAGTGTTTTGTATTTTTTCATCTTATTACCTTGAAAAAAAAATCATATATTTGACCTGACAACCAACATCAATGTCTTAATTATAGACTGCTATTGCTACCTAGCATTGTCGAAGGTTGTCCCTTCTATTGAAAAGTGATTCTGATACACTCAATACGATATAAGTTCTACTTGAGAACACAATTACATTTTGAACCTAACTTAACAGTAGCAGTTTGAATAATGTACAGGGATGAACCCCACCAGAAAAATATATATATACTGTTTTTAATAGATATAGGATCTTTAAAAAAAAATGTTTTAGGGTTTACCATGACCCTTCACTGGTCCTTCATATTTGACCTCCCAAAGTGATTTAGGCTTTTTATCTTATTTTAATTTTAAGCTGCTGACATATGTTTTTCCATTAAAGATGATCTTTGAAGAAACTGTGAGATAGCCTGATGATGTACAGTTCTTCCTTTTGAACAGGCATGAAAGAAATACTTCTTTTTCCATGTTTTTCTTTGTCAAAAGGAAGCTCTGGGTTCTTAAACAGCTACTAGTCATGTGTGCAATGTCAGTTACAAATTAGCACTTTTACCATTAGGTGTCAGTGGATGTCTTTGATATGGTCCAACTGCTATAAGAAGCTATTTGTCTGCTTGGACAAGGTCCAGAACTAAATGGTAGGAGTAGTCCTCCAGATTAGCCCTAACAGTTTTGTTGGGGAAGATTGAATTAAAAAGTATCTGTCCACGTCAAGTTTCATAATCACTCATGTTTACGAGCATTAAATTCACAATTTAAAAATAGCACAATGTAGTTGTTATATAGCAACATGTTGATCTAGAATACATTATTCAAAACTGTCTTGCTTGTTAAATAACCAGTGTACTTTTTTCACTAACTCCAAGGCAACTATGGAAATGTACTTTGAGAGCTTGACATAAGATTCCAAAACTAATTAACAGGAAGTTTGTTAAACTGCAGACTGGTGTTCCAAACTACTCTGTTCAATGTCTTTCCCACTGTACCATTATTATCCCTGCAGGTGGTCAAATAAGATTAATCAACAATGCCCTATTTTACCAGCTGTTGGGTCAATGAAACCCTTCTGCATACTGATTCAGTAAACTAAATTCCACACACCGGTGTGGCGTGGTAAATATCCTGGAAACTAATTAAAACAATTTCTAAAGCCTGTTTATACTGCACTCCAGTATTTGCATTTTTTGTTCTATGATCTATATAACTGCCAATGGGAAAAACTCAAGTAAGTCATAAACTCAGCGAGCCATAAACAAAGTAAATAGGGTACGAGTAGCCAGATGGGGTTTCTGACCAGGGCTTTGATAAAGTTGATTATTAGCTCTCTAACTCTTACTCTTTATTTATTTATTTATTTTTTGCTGTGAGAACATGAACAAATACATGATCAAAATAGTCAATAGCTGTGTCCTGGTCCCCATTGCTGAAAACCATGACTCAAGATAGCCTGGGTATCAATAAATTGTTTCATCTGATAACCATTCTTTTCAAATACTCAGTCACTTACAATAAAAATAAGCATACTAACGATGTATTAAGGATTTTCTTTGTGGACGTGACTTCATTCACAGTAGCATCTTCTTTCCCATTCACCCTCAGTAGATCCGCAGTTCCTGGTTTTAAAAAGTTAGCTCAGCCTATGTGGGTCACAGGGCACACTGACCCCACTCTGACAGTTTTTCTATGCCTTAAAAGAGTTAAAAGTACCATATTCTCACCGAACAGTGAAACTGAGTAGGAGGAGGACCCAACAAAAATACAGTAGTTCAGTTGGAGTTCATTTACATTTACAATAGCTGAATGAGTAGGATGAAACAACATTTCATTGTTTGCAGTAAAGGTGTTCTCTGAAACCCCCTCCCCCAATTCAAATATAAACCTCAATTACATGTTTTACCAGTTTACTGAAGTTAAATAAAAGCCAGCAAGGGCAAAGGGGGGAGTTATTTGCTGATGACTGCATCAAATGCAGCTAGCGGGAAGCTGACAGCTTAGTTGAAGGCCAATACTGGCAAACTCTCCGCCTTATTGAGCAAGCCTGATTGACCACTCGTTGGCTGTCACTTAATCATTGTTTCCAATTAAGGAAGCATGATATATGGAATGTGACATTTAAAACTGTTTACCAAAAAACAGGCTTAATGTACAATTTTTGCTTTTGTATTTTGCTTCCCAGTTCTATTACATTTTAAGCATTGGAGAGAAGGTAAAGGATTAAGATTTTCTTAATCTGTCTCATTTACAAGGGTGTCCCTGAAACTGTACCAGGAGCAAGATTTGCAACCTATCTATGCAACAATGGAACGATTATGTACCTTGCAACGTTAAGAACACAAGACCAACCTTTGGCATGTGCCAACAAACCATATGCTCTTAAGCTAGAGAAAATCAAACCAATGTTGTTATTGTAGCAGCAGCCCACAGACAAAATAGCCATCTTTCAGCCACCACAGAAGCAGGCAGATTTTTAGATGTGTCACAGAAGGTTAATTGTATGTTACACTTCACCAAAAATCTGCTACAGTAAAAAACATTTTTAGATGTTGTGGTGTGTGGTGCAACAGGTGTTAATAGTATGCAGCTGTTAGTTGTAGGGTGGTCCTCTTTTTTATTGCAGCAGGTTTTTAAGGAAATGCATTTTTAAGATACAAAGGTTATCAAAAATAAAAATAAGTGGGAAACCAAAATAAAAATTGAAATGATAAAAAACCATCACATTTTTACAATCTGACTTAATTTTCTCTCCTTCAGGTCTAAATTTCTGTGCCAAAACTGGGAAAAGATGAGGAAGAAATGGAGCCTACTGGTGCTGCCTGGACACAGACAGGTCTCAAAAGCACCTCTTCAGATTCAGTTTACCAAAGCAGTCGCCTTCAGACTGATGCCCATCACCGTTCGACACCAAGCTACCACAACCAAATTAAAACTCAAAAGCAAATAGACTTTCAAGAGATTAGAATTTATTTACCAAGTAAACTGCGGGATTGTGGTATAGAGTTGCCAGATAGTTCTGGAAGGGTACCCTGCTTGCAGTTTATTAGATATTAACATAGCAATCATTTAACCAGTAAAGCCTGTAGGATATGTTAATATCAATTACATGCTTTATTAATGGGGGTTATTTAGAGCCATTGCCATTGCTGGGTCAGGCCTGTGACATTAAAGTCAATAACTGTATGCTTAACACAGGAATTCCCAGGGTGTTTAAAAATACCAGATTCCCTTGGCTCAGACCAATTGGGTAATACCAAGACAGAGACACTGAACCATTGCAAAATGCTTGTGACATTGGAAATCATATTGTATATATTTTATTATTAATTCATATTTTGTTTGTAGTCGCGATACTTTAACGAGTGTAAAGGAACTTCATTGTAAGTAGACATCTAGGCAGCATAATAATGTATTTGTTTGCCTGATGAAGTAAACCATATCTTAAAACATTTTCACTACTCTTTCAATAAACTTTGTGCTATCTGGTGTACATAAAATGTCACACTGCTTTTCAGTTAGTAGTTATGTGTATTAAATATGTATTAGTATATAAGAAGTTTATTATGTAAGTTATGCACTTCATATATTTTATTAATGTCATGCTAATAAAATTTGTATAGTTTTCAATATTGACTTTTTGATTTATTTCACCTTTGTAACAGCTGAAACCTGCTACGTTACTATACTTAGATGTGTGTGTAACATTTCTGTTTTCAATATAAAGAGCTACCAACTGGTATATTTTGTTTGGCAATCCTCAGGGTTCAACTACGAAGTAAAAGGAACCGCGTATCTATCCACTACGCTGGAGTTATTGACCCTTTACCCAACTTTCTTCCTTTTGCTACTTAAGTGGTGCTTGACAAAACTAAATCAGTATTAACTATATCGGAACCCTTTTTGCTAACATCATCATATTAAACTAAATGTTGGGAGGCAGCACGTGACATTTTTCTATATATCTGGAAACCGCTTATACAACTGTGATGGCTCTTGGTATTAAACATTATTTAGCATATTACATAAGAGTATTAAATTAATGGAGGTGTCTGTCTGTCTGTCCATACATTTTTCCAACTGAATGTCACATTTGCATATGTCTGTGATGAAACTTGGTATTAATATTATTCGCCATAAATTGAGCATATCAGATTGTGGGGATATATGGCAGTCTGTATATCTGTACAATAAATGTTTTTATGTATCTTGAGAACAGAAGTGATTCCACATAGTCAGTCATAAGAGAACACAATAATTTATTCTGCATTCTCACAATCACTTTTTTAAATATATGTTTTACTTCAAATATTACAAATAGTCCTCTGTTGTTAAATATATATATATATATATATATATATATATATATATATATATATATATATATATATATATATATATATATATATGAAAACACATGTTACAATATACAAAACAAAACAGGAGTATCAAAGCAATGTTCAAGAAAATTGAAAATTGTCTTTAAATCTTGGATTCCTCAAAATAGCCACCCTTTGCCTCAATAACAGCCTCACAAACACGAGGCATTCGGTTAACAAGTTTCAGCAGGAAATCGCCTGACATGTCTTCCCAGCTCTTTTGCAGCAATTCCAAGAGATGTATGGTAATTGTGGGTAGCTTTGCTTATACTCTTCTGTCCAGTTCGTCCCATACAAGTTCTATGGGATTGAGGTCTGGAGACTGGACAGGCCAGGTCATTAGATTGAGTTGTCCTTCACTTTCCTTCTTCGACAGATAGTTCTTGCACAACTTTGAGGTGTGTTTCGGGTCATTATCTTGCTGAAGAATGAAGGACTGCCCAACTAGCCGTAATCCTGATGGAATGGCATGCCTCTGAAGTATGCTATGATAGCCATGCTGGTTGAGCTTGCCATGGACCTAGTAAAGATCACCAACTCTGTCACCAGCAAAGCAACCCCAGACCATGACAATGCCTCCTCCATGCTTGACAGTGGGAACCACACATGCAGAACTCATGCACTCACCATTTCTGCGTCTTACAAATACTCAGCGGTTGGACCCAAATATTTCAAATTCTGACTCATCGGTCCATAAGATCGACTTCCACTCCTCAAACGTCCAGTTTCTATGTTTTTTGGCCCAGGCAAGTCTCTTCCTCTTATTCTGCAGTCTTAACAATGGTTTATTTGCAGCAATTCTTCCAGTTAGGCCAGCTTCATGCAATGTCCTCTGAACAGTTGATGTTGAAACATCTGTACTTCTAGTAGCATTTAGCTGAGCTTGTATTTCAGGGGCAATTACTTGCCGGTTTCGCAGACTTGTGACTCGAATGAACTTGTTCTATGAATCTGAGGTCACCCTTGGCCTGCCTGACCTTGTTCGGTCCTCATGAGTGCCAGTTTCTTCAAATCGTTTAATGGTCTTGGCCACAGCAGTTACAGACACTTGCAAAGTTCTTGCGATTTGTCTTAAAGATTGACCTTCATTTCTTAAAGTAATTACAGACAGTCTGCTTAACTGTAACATATTTTGTCATTTTCTGCTCCCTTACATTCAGGAATGACAAACTTGTGCCTATGCTACCTATATTTATGGTAATCATGGACCCTCACCTGTTAACAATAATTGGTGATAAAAGGTTAATTAGGTAACATGATAGTTAACTCAGAGAACATCTAACACCGTGTTATACACATTTCAGACTTTTAACTGACTTTGGCTTCAGCCTGAAATCCCCTTGCTTTGGGTGACCATTTCGTTGAAATTGACAATATTTACATTTTCATTTAAAAATTTAATTTTTGAATGCAATTCACTTATGATTATCAGTTTATATAAGTATGCACATCATATAATGAAATATTAAGTGTTTATAGACAAGTTTATACAGTTAAAAGCATAGATTATCATGAAAAACCTGGTTTCAAGCAGGTGTACTGCAACTTTTGACTGGTACTAAGACACACACACTCCAGGACAAAGTTATTGAAAGGCCCAGATCAGGGGATGGGTTTAAAAAGAATATCAAAGACCTTGAATATACCTCGACGCATGGTCAAGACAATTATTAATAAGTGGAAGGTTTATGGCACCACCAAGACCCTGCCTAGATCAGACCGTCCCTCCGAACTGGATGACCGAGCAAGGAGGCTAATCAGAGAGGCTACCAAGAGGCCAATGGCAACTGGTCAAAGTGTGCATGTGACATTGTCCAAAGCACTCCATAAATCTGGCCTGTATGGTAGGGTTGCAAGAAGAAAGCCCACCTTGAATCCAGATTGAGGTATGCAAAAAAAAAAACACTCAGGAGACTCTGTAGCCATATGGCAAAACTTTTGTGGTCTGACAAAACTAAAATGGAACTTTTTGGCCTAATGCAAAGCGTTATGTTTGGCGCAAACCCAGCACAGCACATCACCCAAAGAACACCATCCCTACTGTGAAGCATGGTGGTGGCAACATCATCTCATGGGGCTGTTTCTCATCGGCAGGGACTGGGGCACTTGTCAGGATAGAAGGGAAAATGAATGGAGCAAAGTACAGAGAAGTCCTTGAGGAAAACCTGCTGCCCTCTGCAAGAAAGCTGAACCTGAGATGGATTTTTCAGCATGACAACGACCCAAAGCACACAGCCAAAGCTACAATGGAGTACCTAAGGAACAAAAAGGTAAATGTCCTCAAGTGGCTCAGTCAGAGCCCCAAACTAAATCCAATCGAAAATTTGTGGCATGAATTGAAGATTTTTGTCCATCAACGCTCCCCAAGAAACTTGACAGAGCTTGAACAGTTTTTTAAAGAACGGTCAAATATTGCCAAATCTAGTACGCAAAGTTGATAGAGACCTATCCCAACAGACTCCCAGCTGAAACCGCTGCCAAAGGTACTTCCACCAAGTATTAACTCAGGCGGGGTGGAGACTTATCCAATTATGATCTTTCAGTTTTGTATTTTATAATATAAAACTTTTTTCCCCCTTAACAGTGTGGAGTATGGTGTGTAGATAAGTGGAAAAAAAATCCTCATTTAAATGCATGAAACTCTGAGGCACTGACACAACAAAATGTGAAAAAAGTTCAAGGGGGTGTAGACTGTATATATATATATATATATATATATATATATATATATATATATATATATATATATATATATATATATATATATATATATATTTTTTTTTTTTTTTTTTCATGTTAGTTCAACTGAGTCATCCAGATGTCTAATACAACTGCAGCGTTCTCCAGCCAGACTGGCGTTGAACAAGTTTACTGTTGTTACATTTTGTTTCATTCAATGTGTTTAGCTCTTCCCATTATACAATGGCCTGCCTGCGAGTGTAATCCACAGCCTTGCTGCATGAAGTATAAAACAGCACATTACTATCGACATGAAATTCGTCCTTCCCAAACTCGTTGATCCGATCTTTAGGGATGATTGTTATTGTTTTTGGCATTTTTGAACAGCTCTGGATACTGACTGAAGTAAATTGAAGTCTCATTCAACACTGAACTAGAATACAGGAAGCAGTTTTATTGCAGCTATGTTTATGTAAATGTAATGTTTATATATGGTACGTATATTGATGTGGTTATTATCAAATGACCAAAAAAAGCCTTGAAAATAGAAAATCCACATTTTTCCGTGTTATCATAGAAAATCAAATTGGTAATATGATACAAAAAGGCGGCCTAAGTCTACTTTGCGGTCATACATATGTAAAAGTCGACCCTGGTCCCGGATTGCAGGCCCTGTGCCACATCAAAACGGTGGCCTAAATTTAGGTCCGTCCTGGGCTGCCTTTTCTTTTTCGGCACATTCACATATGAGAAAGGGCGTCCCTGGTCCACTTTAAATCACAAGTGTGAATAGGGGTCATAGATGTGTGATAGTATAGTTTCTAAGAAAACTAAACTCTTAAAGAGATATACCATCAGTCATTTTGTTAATTAGAAACTGTGCTGATAAGAAAAATTGAGTCCCAGTTTCAATGCTGACATTAAGACCTTTCTATGAAAATACAATAGCTGAAAAGGTTAGCAGAATTAGCAAATACTCCACTACCAAAAAGCTTAGGCCAAAATGTCATCTCTCCACAAAATAAGAAAGTATGTAAAATTAAAAGCAGAACACATCAACATTAGTGCAAGAACAGAACACCGCAAATCTTCATAGCATTTTTATAACATCATATTAAACTACAAGACTGCATGTAAACCGTTTTTGTAAATGATCGTCTCGTTCTTCGTTTTGTTTTTGTAAAAGGATTGTGAATACATATTTTACACTGCCCCCAAACAAGAATACAATTAGTGAAATAGAAGTAGATTTGTAAACTTCAAAAGATCTTTCATTACTTGTATGCAATTTATCTGATGTGACCCTATATGTACTAGCTTTTGTTCATTGTCATAAGTCTTGAACATTTATTGTAGAAGTATAATAAGTTGTAAAATCAAGAAAAAATGTGGTACTTTTAAAGTTACATTTTTACTATGGTTAACTTGTCGCGGGGTGGAGCTGTAATTACAACAAACCAGCTTTTTCAATTCATGTTACACACCCCTAAACAATCACATAATGCATCGGCTGAAGAGAAGAGCCATGAGACTGAATTTCCAAAACAGAGAGGGTGGGGGGTGGTGGGGGGGTTGGAAAGATGTTTGCCTTAATTTGCATTAGTAGGGACAGGGTGGGGTTAAGGGGAAAGCCACAAAGTAGTTGCATTGTCTTTGTGGGGATCATCTTACACAAGCCAAAAACTTTATCACAAATAAATTAAGGGAAAAGATATCTAAATAAGGGTTTTTTTCTTTCAAAAGGGAAATACTGATAAGTTTATAATGAGCCTTATCAGAACCTCTGTGTCTTTGATAGTATTAGTAGTTGTACACACAGTTGTTACAAAGTAAATGTTTTTGTAAAATACAGTATTTAATCAGTATACATTACTGAAAATACTGTACATTCATCTCAAATCACAGATTTGGATTCCAAATATTTGAGGGAACCCTTACCACTGTACTTTATTTTTACACATCCTGTAATGCACTGGACTATAATTTAAAATAAATAAATAAATAAATAAAAGACATTCAATAATTAATTAAAGAGAACACAGGTTTGTAAATGTATATTTTACTATTTGTTTGGTTACAAATACCTTTATTTTATATTGATCTAAAAAAAAGTCAGTATTTGGCAGATATTCTTTACAGTAAAACACTGTACAAAAATAACAACTGTAACATAACATAACTGTAACCCCCTCCCCCAATACCTCTCCCCCTACCATTGGTGTTCTCTTGCAATGCCTTCCCAGCAAAACCTTAAATAATAACAATGGCAGTAGAAATCCCCAAAGAAAATCTGAAAATACAAATTAATATTACAATATCTATGTTCTTTTCTTTGAAAACCACACAAACGTATACACTTTTCACATTAAACCCAAGTAATGAGTGCACTCTTTGAGTATTATAAACTGTCATATAATTTTCATAAGTTTCATTTTCAACAGTCGACCATTTGTCATTTTAGTGCTGCAATGCTTAAATAACAAAATATCAAAATACTAAACCACACATGATATAAAACTGAAAATACAAATACTACACTACTACTACTAACACCATGTAACACAATTTTTATTCCTGGGTAGTAAGTGTTATTTCCCAATTGCTTATGTCTCAAAAGTATAGAAAATGGTTATTATTCCCCACAAACTTTGCTTTTGTGACTAGGACAGTGATATTTCAAAATATCACTATTTCCAATGGGAAAATGCGCAAATGTGTGTCTTTTCGTTCACATAAAGTCAGAAAAAGGTTTTTACTTATTTATTGATTTAGAATCCCCTTTATTTTACATTACAAAAAATAATTGTGATTTTTTTTTTTTTTTAATTACCATAGATTTGTTTTACTACTAAGATTATTTTGTAGTGTAAATTTAAAACACAAGCAACATAAATCTGTTCACATTAATCAAAACGTATTTTCCTAGTTAACACTAAACAAGGCTTCCTTACTTGTCAAATGTGTATTCATCTGTATGATCACCATTTTATTTTAAGCTTCGTCATTCCTGGATCTGCTGTGACGTCAAGGACAGAAGTCGTTTACTAAGTAATGTATTGTGTTGCTTCAGATACTCTATTAAATCTGCTTGTTTCTCCACAACTTCTTCCACACTTGAGCTATCCCTGCAAACAAAAGAAAGAAAGAAAGAAAGAAAGAAAGAAAGAAAGAAAGAAAGAAAGAAAGAAAGAAAGAAAGAAAAAGAAAATAAATACTAAATCTCTAAAATCACAATCCTTGGGGAGATTTATATTTATCAAATTATTAACTGATTTTCTTTCTTACATCTGTTGAAAGAATTATGAATACACTGATAAATGAGATGATCTCCACTAAGTCAGGTCAGTATTTCAAACATGCAATACAGTCGCACCTATTACTAAGTTTTAGGAACACTTGTCAATCGTTTACACAAAAAGGTATACAAATAACATCCATATCCCCTACAAAGCTTACAAATAACACATTACAAGAGTTAGTATCATAAAAAGTAAACAGCATCTAGAGACATAGCCTTTAATACAATGTAGATTCACAGGGAGGAAAAACAACAAAGAAAAACTATTGATTTTTTTATTTAATGTAATCAATTAATGGAAATGGCTCCCAAAATATTTCCTTCAAATACACAGACAATAAGGCCTCTAAATACCCCAGGTTCTGGGTTAACTGTACACTTGTGGTTAGTTCCTTGTTTCCAGTTTGCATAAGCAAAATAATTTAACTAGCCTTCAAATCTGACTTACATAATAGAAAAAACAAAACACAAACTTTAAATGTTTACAGAATAAATAGAAATATAGTATCACCCTATGGCTTCCAAAGTTGCAGTAGTTACTAACGTGAGGCTCCATTTCAGTTATACTTTCAGTAGCAGTGTTAATGTTCACACCACTCATAGGGTATCAGGGGTATAATCTATCAACACCCCGCCATGGTATGTTTGTGGAGGTATTCTGCTGCTAGATGGTATCCTTTAAATGAAAACCTAGGTCCTTCTTTGTAGATGTTAATCATCCCATGGCGCTTATCAATGAAGAGCAGGGGAACTGACCCCAGATTCCCCTCAAGCACCACATCTACATCCTGCAAAATGGACGTGGCTCCATTGGAAAGGAGCAAATAATGTATTGCTACAGAGGGAAACCAGAAACCTACGCAATTATATGGTCAAATAGCATTGGTTAACATAAAGCCATAGGCCAAAAGGTTTGCTTTTGTGTTTATTTTAATGAAAAAAAAAAAAAGTATTACAAAAACTAAGGAGTGTTTTTTTTAAAGAAAAATTAAAGAAGCTAAATAATTGAGAGTTAACTGCAACACTGCTATTCATCTAAATGGATTTAATAGAGCTGAGATATATATAGGAAGCTATTGAAAAGGTCTTACCGAATACTGTATTTCAAATGTACAGTAGCACATTTTACATCAATCTGATTACTGTATACAAATATGTATATTATACTTTTTTCAAAACAGAATGTAACCTATACTCTTCCTGACTATACTGCACCTTTAGTTCATTGAGTACATGTGTCAAATATAGTGAGAAGGAATTCCATGGAGGTGTCAGAGGTGAAACAATAGTGATTATAAATACAATTGGGAACTTTTAATGAGGTGTCAGCGGGCTGATTAAACGTGTGATTTTTACAAGGAAAGAGCATTACAATAAGAGAAGAACGGATACAAAGAAAGGAAGTCTGCAGAAGAAAAACTTATTTTGACCAGGAAATAGGAACTCATTAAAAGATTCTGTGTGGATAAACCAAGATCAAATGACTCTACCTATAAACCAGTCTATTTCCTACACCTTCAGGTTATTTTCTCAGGTGTTTTACAACTTTAAAGTGCATGTGTTAATCAGCCAATCATATGCCGTCTAATATGCGTGTAGTCTCCCATGACCTAGCTGAAATATCAAAGTATCCATATCAACCAACATGTTTATATGCCTTAAAGTAATTGGATTAGAAATAATCAGATTAGGCAATCTAAATACGTATTTACTTGGTGCTTGGATTTCATGATCTCACTACAATTCTGCAACCTATCTATGCAAAGTACTGTGTTCCTGAATTGTATTCATGTACAGTAGGTCTGAAAATCCTTGTTTGCTGTATTTCTTTTACTTCTGTGGTTGATTTATACTAGTTCAGTAGCAGTGGGGTGTGATGGAAAATGCATAGAATTATAATTCAAATGGTTATATACACATCAAGTTCCTATCTGTTTTTCAAACATTACTTTACATTCACTGGAAGTTAACATAGTAAATGCACTGTGTTGTGGTTTTTGTGTAGTTTAGGTTTTTATATAGTATGGTTAATAAACCACATTACAAGTAGAAAGAAATTTGCAGTTTGCTTCAAAAATACTATACCTGAAGCCGATCTCTGTGTTAATGAGGCTTCTGATACTTGAATAAGCATTTGAGCGCTCTTCCTGATTGATGTCTGGTGCTGGTTTCTCTGTATTGAACTGCATTACCTTCACTGCAGGGAAAAAAAAAAAAAAAAAAAAAAAAAGATATTTAGGGCTTTTTTTAAACTTTTTTTTTTTAAATTAAGGGTGGGACTTTATGTACGCCTGTGCTTTGTTGTAATCTTCGCTGTATTAAAAAAAAAAAAAAAAAAAAAAACATGCAGGCGACAGTAAATGCATCCCACCACTTGAACATCAAATGTTCATGTTGGGGGTTAAGGAGACGATCAAACGCCAATACCATATACAGCACTCACAGGACTGCAGAATAGATGTGGCAGAGTCTCAGAAAGTATTTGTGCTGCAGTGTATTTATAGGCTAGTACAAACACAAGACCTTGGAATGAAAGCTACAGTACATTACTATATTTCAACATGCACTGGTCCTTTTAAGTACACCTAAAACACAAACAAACAATCAAACAAACTCTTAATGGGAATTGATTCTACCACTCTAGAGAGTACTATTAAGAGTGATGTACATAGTACAAGTGTTTGCGTCTGCCTTATGTCTGAATGGAAAATTGACCTTGTCTCTGCACATCAAACAGGCAGATTAAAGAGCTGTGCTATGTCAAAGTATGTTTGGCCTATTTTAATACTGTGACCCTCTGTCTCATGGTCAAGTAATCAGAACGTTAACATCTGACTTTTTTTTGTGTGGCCATTGGCTCTATGCATTAATGCAGCATAATTATATAACTCTGACCCCCTGAACATCACTCTGCTTTGGTAGCCCATGAAGGTTTCTTATGTAATATGTTGCCAGTACAACACCACCTTCATATGTAAAATAAAGCTCATCAATTTAACGTATTCATTTTAGTTTGGTTTGGTTGGCTTAAGATGTCCCAGCATACTATACAGTGTTTAGTTAAATAGCAGAAGCATGCCTACTTGTCTCAAGAAGCATCATCTGTCCCAAAAGTATACAAATTATTTCAGGGAAAGTAAATCTAGACTGCCAACAAGATCCGCTTTTCTTGTACAAAAGTGTGTCGGAAAGCTGAACTACATTATGGAAGGATGAGTAAACATATAATAAGCAATTATCCAAGTATTATTGTGGGACACTACAATTTAAATTTATATGCAGGGTTCAACATTAACCATGGCCCGGTGGCCCAGGGCCGGTAGACAGCGCAGTTTGGCCAGTAATTATGAAGCACCACAGGCCCGACTGGGCCGGTTACATTCAACTATGCCATTCACAATCTTTGGACTCGTTGGTATCACTCAGCAAGACTGTCGCTGACTTGGGAAAGGCTACAAAAGCGACAACGCTCTAAGTAGGATTGTTATTATTTTGTATTATGAATATTGCTTTAATAGTGTTTATTTTTAGGATTAGGGACCGGAATTTTGAATAGTTTCTTACTTGAATACACAGGGTGCAACATTTGTATGTATTCGATTACCCGAACTCTGGTCCCTTACGCTACCAAGAGTAAACGGCAAATGCGTGTGCACAAGCAGACAGCATAACAGTGTAAGCCAGTAAAGTTTAGCCAGGTTCACAAAGTGTTCAAACAATGACCAAGACGAGAGTTCTTCGCTCTGTACCCTATTTCCTTAGGCACTGGTTTTTCCTTTTGTTTTCTGAATTAAAAAGCAGAACTCAATGAGCAGCAACGTCTCAGCGCGTCTCTCGTCCAATTAAAGCAACAGTAGCATAATATTGCGCAAACCATCAAATAATAATTTTTGCTGTAGTGTACTCAGAATAAAATAGCACCTATCATATACCAACCTAAACATTCTACATCTGTTAAATTCTAACAAATAATATTGATAAAATAACCTTTAGTGCAAATATTGTAACCTGACCAAAACAACAGAAAATACATTCCAACAGTACAATAGTTTAACATTACTAATAACAACTAGCCATCAAGTACTGAAGTCAGATGAATCTAAGTTGAGTTACTTTTATTCAATAACCTGTAAATAATTCAAAACAAGGATACCTGGTTGTACTTTTAATGGTCAGTGCAAATGTTGCTGTTATTACATCCATTCACAGAAAGACAACAGTAGATATTTTACATTGAACTACAGTCCAGAGTTAAAAAATGACTCCTTTCCAACTCCAAGTATCTTGCCTTTTCTTATAGTTACTGCGTTGTTGTGCTTAACATTTAGTATGTCTTTATATTCATCATAATGTTAAATTGTCTTTCTAATTTCAATGTTATCCAAGTTTCGATTACTTCTTATATATACGTTTAATGGCTAAAGTAACATATATTGAAAGGCTTCTTTTAGCCACTTTCTTTTGAGATGTGTGCTCTCTTTGGTTACCATACACAGTTAGAAACAGTGAATAAAAACCATCATGAAAAAATATATAAATATATTGGGTCAGATAAAATTGCATCTGGGCCAGTAAAAACACTAGCTCAGTGGCCCAAGGGGCCAGTAGTTAACAATCTAAACGTAGAGTCCTGATATGTATTTATTTAAATCAGTACAAGGTGCACATAAAAATGCTGTGTTGCACTTGAAAGTGAAGCCTTCAATGAGCACCAAAGTGAACGGTCATTCACTTTCCAGCTCCACTTTCTTACAAATTGTTTTTATCACAGACCACCTGCCTCTCTAGTGTACAATCGCATGACTGATTAAAGGGAAGCAATTACACAGTTCTGATACTGACTTGCTACTGTCAAACAGGAGGATGTAAAGCAATCAAAAGACCACCTCTGAATTTAGGCATGGTGGTCTGCTCCGCCTGTGCTCAAGCAGTACGTCTTAGAACAGAGCTTGTGAAATACAGCATTTGAGTAATTTAGGACAAACAATGCTAGCACATCCCTTACAAATGACAGTGTGCTAATCTATATGACACCTGTATTAGGTTATGGGATCTGAAATCCGTCTTCCCCTGAAACTGCTCTGTGTGTGCATGGGCAGGCATTACTATCAATGTGCATTTAAAGGCTTGCATATCTGTGCCAGATTTACTTGATTCAATTTTACAAGGTCAAAAAGAGTAAAAAAATTAAAGAAAGACATAGCAAGTATGGTAGTGCTCTCTATCATCACTTATTACTGAAGCCTAGACAGCATACATAAGCAAGAGGAAATTAAAACTGAGTGTATATAAGTTTTTAGACATGTTTTGGAGGTTGTTTCACTCATTAAAACTGGCTACAATCTTATAAATGAATGTACACGCTATATAAAAATGAAGTTAATTATTAATTTACTCAGTTAAAATTACTGGACAACATTCCAAGCACGATATTAAATTTTTTTTTTTTTTTGGAAAGGCGATGGGGGTTGTCTCAACTCGTTGTTTGTTAATGGTTGCACTCCAGGGGAGTGAAACCCTTTAAAGAAATATTCACAGACCCTCTGGCTACTAACTGTGTGCCTGGCTGATCTTCAGGAGTGGGCCATCAGTGGCACCAGCTCCAGTAGCCCGTGGCTACTTCTACCCTATCTGTCACAGTGGGGATCACTGTAGAGTTAAGCAAGGCTCTGCCCAGTAGATTACAAAATGCCTGTAGGCATCTATGTTGTAGAGTTCTAGAACGCCCATATCATTTTCTACCTCCTGTAGTGATTATTAGCATATCAACAGGCTCATCATTAGTGTACATGCACTTAGAATTGGACTATAACCTGAAACAGACAATTATGCATGTTTACATTTTAACTTTGAGATCTCTCAGCTTGATGCAACAGCAGTTCTGTACTGTTCTAGAAATCTGTAGAAAATGTAGTAATAGTGAGCATTTTACTACTGTTTTTCTAACCTTTACCAACAAATGTTAAAAGAATTATGTCCTGTAAAAAAAAAAAAGAAAAAAAAAAAAAGAGTTTTACATGTACATTTATTTTAAAAAATAAAATACTACCTGTAGGAATGTTTAAACAAAAATCCTAGTTGTAAGGAGTAAAAATACAATCTAAATTTAAGCAGTCTGAAGTATTTATGAAAAGGCAGATGCTTTGCAGTTTTGAGACATATATTCTTCTGATTAAGTTACAGGGAGAAAACTGGCAACTTATATATATATATAAAAAAAAAAAAAAAAAAAACATCTGTCTCACAGTGTAATCACTTTCTGATTAATGTCTGATCATATGCTGTAAAAGCCTGAAATCTTAAAAAAAAAAAAAAAAAAAAAAAGCAACACAACTTTAGACAAACTCTCAGAAAAATAACTCAGAGGGTATTAAAGGTTGACTGTAACTTGAATCAGATCAGGAAGATCTTAGAGAAACCCATCTTTGTCATCCAATCCAGATAAGACAAGTTAACTACATTCAAGGGCAACTTGTTAGCATATTGGGCACAGCACTATTTAAAAGAAGAAAAAAAGACTGAAGCCATGTGCTTTGAACCCCTTTGATCTGGTTGTGCCACAAGCCCTTGCAATGAAAAAAAATACTTAGAATGAGAATGTAACCAGCTTCAAGAATCAGCTTGAGGGCCATCTAGATTAGGAGGCAGGGAGGAAATACAGAACTTGTTATGTCCTACACACTTTTACATGAGTTAGTGAGCACTTCAGTGACGATTTGCCTAAGACGGTGGCTCTTGATGAGGACAAACAATTATTTATCCCTACTTCAAGGACATTGAACCACCCCCTTGGATTTTTTTAATTTTTTTTTTAAATAAACAAAGGCTGATTCAGTGGGTTAAAGACACTATTATGGTCAAAACAACCCCTTTCTTGCATCCAAGTGTGTATCTATCCAATTGCTGAGTACAGACTAAATAATGGCCCTAGTTTAAATAAATCTATAAAGGACATTTTTTTAAAAAACTGTGTAGTGAAAACCTAGTGTTTTTCACTGTTGTTACAACTTTCCTGAAGAGTAAGTAGTGAGGTTACAAAAAAATATACTGTTCTACGTCCCCACATGATGCTACAACTCTTTAAATAATGTACCTGTAATTTCTCTTTCTCAATGGGGTTTGAGATCTACCCTCTAAATCACTGCAGCAAGATTGATAAAAAATTAAAATAAATAAAAATTATTTTATATATATATATAAGTCCTCTGGCTTTTCCGTACCACACCATGGATTGTTATTGGGTTACGTGTTTGACAATGTCGCTAACAATCATTACACTATCGGTGGGTTAGAGCAGCCATTTTGAAATTGCCTTTGAAACAGACTTTAAAGTTTTAAGTCTACCAAGTTGTCATGGTGTTAACAACGAAAAGAATAATTACAGGTACGTTATTTAAAATGTTGTAGCAAAACCTATGTAACGCTTTTTTTTTTTTCAGAATCCCACTACTTACACTAAGATAATTGTAAGGACTGAAAAACTGCAGTCAAATACAAATAACCCTAGTTCGTATTAACTGAAGTATATAAAGTTTAAATACACTTCATTTACTTTTATGAAATGCTTGTATTGCATAAAATTCCAGTATAACAGCTGGACAGAAGCAAGTTACCTTAACTATGAATTGATTTTTTTTTTTTTTTACAAATATTAACTGATCCCAAACAAATAGTATTTCTACATATTTTTTTTAGTAAGTTAAAAAGACAAAAGATAAGGAGAAGAACCCAAAAGTAGAATGCCAAATTACGTGTACCCCCGGTTGAAAACTCCTGCCCTATACCACTACATTTCAATTGTGAAAAAGTACCTTACCTCTTCATTCATTTTTAGGACCTGTCATTAAACCATGGCTAAGGAAAAGAGCAGTGCTTGGTGAATTCATGTTACTTTCACATACAGTACTGTACAAACGTTTTAGGCAGGTGTGAAAAAATGCTGTAAAGTACAGTATGAATGCTTTCAAAAATAGACATGTTAATAGTTATTTATTTATCAATTAACTAAATGTAAAGTTAACAGAAAAAATATCTAAATCAAATCCATATATGTTGTGACCACCCTTTGCCTTCAAAACAGTATCAATTCTTCTAGGTACACTTGCACAAAGTCAGGGATTTTGTATATAGTCAGGTGTATGATTAAACAATTATACCAAACAGGTGCTAATGATCATCAATTCAATATGTAGGTTGAAACACAATCATTAACTGAAACAGAAACAGCTGTGTATTAGGAATAAAACTGGGTGAGGAACAGCCAAACTCAGCTAACAAGGTGAGGCTGCTGAAGACAGTTTACTGTCAAAAATCATACACCATGGCAAGACTGAGCACAGTAACAAGACACAAGGTAGTTATAATGCATCAGCAAGGTCTCTCCCAGGCAGAAATTTCAAGGCAGACAGGGGTTTCCAGATGTGCTGTCCAAGCTCTTTTGAAAAAGCACAAAGAAACGGGCAACATTGAGGACCGTAGACGCAGTGGTCGGCCAAGGAAACTTACTGCAGCAGATGAAAGACACATCATGCTTACTTCCCTTCTCAATCGGAAGATGTCCAGCAATGCCATCAGCTCAGAACGGGCATAAAACAGTGGGACCCTGGTACACCCACCTACTGTCCGGAGAAGTCTGGTCAGAAGTGGCCTTCATGGAAGACTTGCGGCCAAAAAGCCATACCTCTGACGTGGAAACAAGGCCAAGCGACACAACTGTGCAAGAAAACACAGGAACTGGGGTGCAGAAAAATGGCAGCAGGTGCTCTGGACTGATGAGTCAAAATTTGAAATATTTGGCTGTAGCAGAAGGCAGTTTGTTCGCCAAAGGGCTAGAGAGCAGTACACAAATGAGTGTCTGCAGGCAACAGTGAAGCATGGTCGAGGTTCCTTACAAGTTTGGGGCTGCATTTCTGCAAATGGAGTTGGGGATTCGGTCAGAATTAATGGTCTCCTCAATGTTGAGAAGTACAGGCAGATACTTATCCATCATGCAATACCAACAGGGAGGCATCTGATTGGTCCAAAATTTATTCTGCAGCATGACAACGACCCCAAACATACAATGAAAGTCATTAAGAACTACTTTCAGCATAAAGAAGAACAAGGAGTCCTGAAAGTGATGGTATGGCCCCCACAGAGCCCTGATCTCAACATCATCGAGTCTGTCTGGGACTACATGAAGAGAGAGAAGCAACTGAGGCTGCCTAAATCCACAGAAGAACTGTGGTTAGTTCTCCAAGAAGTTTGGGCAACCTACCTCCCGAGTTCCTTCAAACTGTGTGCAAGTGTACCTAGAAGAATTGATGCTGTTTTGAAGGCAAAGGGTGGTCACACCAAATATTGATTTGATGTAGATTTTTCTTCTGTTCACTCAGTTTGCATTTTGTTAATTGATAAATATAAACTATTAACATGTCTTTTTTTGAAAGCATTCTTACTTTACAGCATTTTTTCACACCTGCCTAAAACTTTTGCACAGTACTGTACTTATTGGAACCTCTTCAATTTGGTATGACCTTTACCAGGATTTAAAAACAATGTTAAAAAGAGAACTATAACAGTGCCCCTGTAAAAGGATATCCCAAGACAAACAGTGGTATGTCTATACAGACAATTGCTGCAAAGACCCCATCCCCAACACAACATCAAAAATGATGTTACTCCATACTACCTAACATTTTAAAGCACATATTGTTCACTTCCGGCACATGTTACTGTACAACATTTAGGTAGACAGATTTAAAGAAATGTTAACGTTTTCTGTTTCATTTTAGGCCAGAAGAATGGGACAAACTTTGTAAAGCTCAAAAAAAAAAAAAAAAAAGACATTAATGCGTCAAACAAAGTCAATCATTGATTAAAAGCAAATATCCTGCTTTGAGGTTTCACAATTAATGACCTGGCCTTCCTACGGTCAAGTGTTTATGTGTTTGTGTATCTGTGTTAGTACTACATCTCTGGCTCTCAATCTGTCAGTACTCTGGACCTCCACAGTCATTGTAACATTATACATGGATTAAAACCAGACACTACAGAGACACTACCTTGTATGGCATTAGGTATCATATACATATTAATCTGCTTTCTTCCAAAATGTATTTAAAAATAAAAAACTAAACCTGTAAGGTGGTAAGCATGTGATTTCCTTAAGTGTAAATGGGTGTGACATTTTCTTCACACTGTATCTCACACAGAATCTGGAATGTGCTTGTTGTTAACCGATTCACCAAAGCAGTTCCTGGCTGAATATTGTGTTTCACGATTAAGGGCCTCCATCTACTGTATAGGCAAAAATGACTATTTTACTGTCTGCTTCGTTATTTCTTTAACTCTTTGAAGACCAAAGGAAAACAAAAAACAGTAAAATACTTTGATGTGATGTATCTGAACATTGCCCAACACAGTTGGTATTCATGTTTAAATGAAGAGAAAACATAAATAGAGTAGTTCAACTCTGACCATTAAAAGTATCCTCAAAAAGACTTCAAAAGCGTCAAGAGTCAAGCAATATATTTTTGTCATAAGGACAACACCTCAGAATACCACACATAAACACAAATACAATGCTGTAATGCTGAGGCGTTACTGGGTGGGGTATATCCAAGAATTGCCCAAGGAAAGACTGAGCACATGACCTTCTAGCCCAGGAGGCAAGCTTGCTACCTGCTGAGGCACAAATCCTTATCTGTAATGCATTGTAAGTTTTAGATACAGCAATTATACCTACTCAGTAATGAGCAAGATAAACACATTTAGCTTTGTAACATTTCTTACTCTTTTCTGAGTACAATTACATGTGTAGCAATTACTACAACTGAAAAGCATTGAATTTACTTGAAAATAAAAATGACAAAAAACAAAACTGTTCTTTTTTTAGTTTTTACTGGTACAACAGGAATCCAACGATGTGCTCAAAAACTCTCTATTACATACACCTTAGCTTGAGCCTACAGTATAAGCTGGAAACTCAGTGTTTTGTTACAGTACATTATATTGTATATTACTCTACATGATCACACCACATTGGAAACAGCAGTAAAACATATTAAGAAAAGAGAACATGAACATGTCACTCCATAATAAACAAGAGGGAAAAGGGCATTAAAACCATAAATTCTAAAAACAGGTGCACCCCACTTATAAGTGGTTAATGTGCTTCTGGTTAAAATAGCCTATTGTAAATAAACTGTGCTATAGGCATTATAATGTGCAGAGAGCCCTGCCAGATGGTCCAGCAGAGCTTGTCCTTACCTGTATAAAAGAGAAGGCATGGGACTGAAAAGCAGAGCTCCAGCACTAGGACACCCAGGATGAGGTACATGTACATTAACGACTGTTCATTACTTTTAAATGACAGCCTTGCTGACAAAATGAGCAGAAAGGCTGCATTACCTGAAAGAAAACAGTACAAAAAAATGGTTTACTTCAGCGTTTCCAAAAATCCCTAAACAAAAACAAAACAAAAAACAGGTTTTAGCAGGGCATCTTACACCTAAAACATCTCCACTCTTTAAAAACAAATTCATCATGTATAATTATGAACTTACAAATGCAGTTTGTACATTAACTGCACTACAGCTTTAATGCTGCAGTTTAAAAGTCTGTAGTTAAAGGCTTCACTGTTGGGCATAATAATTTAAAATTACTGTTGCTCATGTTTAACTAATATATTTAAAAAAATTAAGGGTCCCTTGTTAAATGGGTGGTGGTGGGTATACAGTTCAACACAATTGACTTCATTTATTTAAAAAAAATTACATCTGTAAAGGGTGCCTCCTAGTGGCTAGCACCTGAAATAAACAACTCCCTTCAATACTAGTAAAAGGACCGTAAATCTAGTGAGATGCTTTACAATATATTTGTTAAACTGTACCTAGTAACTACAATAAGCACAGGTGTTATACAGTACATGTAATTTTATATTTTACGCAACACCACATTAGTTCATCCAGAATTTCAAATTTCTTGGCTTGCAGCATGCAGAGCTGCTAGCCTAAAACATCTTTCAGCTCATGAACTACTGGAGGCACGCGAGTCAAGGGACTGAATTTATTAACTACTTCTCTATTTTTGTTTTTTTATAGTCAATAATAATTATTATTTCCCTATTTGACATACAGGTAAACAGAGGTAAAGGTGCTATTTAAATACAATGTATCATGGTAAGTTGCAATATGTTGTTGTATACTACATTTTCATTAAATATCTTGATTGCTTGTACATCTGACTTCTGGGATACATTATTATTCGTCACAATGTCAAAGGGACCAAATTGGGGATAAACAGGAGGATACATGATGGTTCAATATTAGTAACACAAAAATGATAAATGAGCAAGTTTATTATGTCTTTCCTAACACATTTACTATTTTTGCTTTACCCAGTCAGAACTAATGACTTGAAACAGCTAGCTTTTTTCTTCTTAAACTTGAGCAGCTATGCCAAAAGATACTGGCAGACACACTGTAATGTTTCAATTGAAATTGCCCATTTAAACTATTAAACTATAACCTGACATCAATGAAAATGCAGCAAACTGATTCTGTGGAAAACAAGGCAGCAGACAAGTTTTTAGGGCTGATATTAGATACCTAACAGTAATTAGTATTGATAATATTAGATGAATTGAAGGCTCTCAAACAGACAATTAGCAAATGGCTGAAGAGAGTGCACTGAACAGGCAGTTAGTGAAAGCCTTGTTAGAACAGTATTACTTAAGCAAAGACTGAAATGACGAGTGGTGGCTAAAACACTGCTAATACTATTTTGCTTAATTCACCTTTCATAACAGTTTTTTTACCTACCACTGCTCCTTCCAACCTTTGCTTAGATAACCCTATCCCAACATGCTCAGTGGATTTTCCTGGGCCATTTGCTAATTGTCTATTTGAGTGTTCAATTTATTACATTTATTAATGGCAGGCGCTAACATCAGTCCAAAAAACTGCTGTTGTCTACGGTTTACTTGTTTTCTACAGAATCAGTTTGCTTAATTTTCTTTAATAACCTGCAGTCAGCACTTGGTGATTTTTATATATATATATATATATATATAGACAGACACAAGCTGGTGGGCTCACATTTCTTAGTTTATTGGGGCTGAAAGTGTTAAAAGAATATTTTTTCATAAAAAAATATATTCTTTAAATAACTAGTTAAAAAGGAATTGTTTGAAATCAGTAGTTTGCACTGCAAGTAAGGCCTAGAATGTTTTAATATAGTACATTTGAGAGGTAAAACATCTCAGTTGTAAAAGCACATATACTATATATACATTAATTTTGTATTCCAGTAAAGTATTGTTGCTAATATTTTACTAATGAACTACACCTGTACCTATGTTATTGCAGGTTGCTAGGCCACTACTCAAATGCATTTATAGAGGAAAGGCTACTGTGTTTTCTACTGCTGTAAGAGTACAAAGCAAACTAAGCATTACAACAAAACTGTCAAAGATGCTTTTGTAGGTTATCTTGCGGAGCTGTCTGAAAACATAAATGTACACTGATCTACATGGTCTAAAGCTGCTTGTGAGCAGAATCAAAATGAACCAATAAAGTTTTTAAAGGGATATGCTGACCAGCTCTGTAAATGGTTTAGTAGTTTGCAATGAGCAAATACTTCTGGCACTGTCTCTTATATGTTTGTATTACCTGCACTGTGTATGACGAATGGAAGACGTTTGAGGTTCCTTGTGGATCGGTAAAACTGCAGGTAGCCTCTGTTTCTGGTCCTGCTGTGATGGTGCTGAACATAACGTTCAAAAACAGCTATTAGGAGCCACAGAGCCACCTTGGCAATAGCAATTATAGTTTGAGTCTCAAAATCATGAATGTATTGCTGGCAATTAACTACATTCTCCTTAATCGAACAAAAAACAGCAAGAGCAACAGAGAGACCAAAGAAGGCTGCCTAAAAAACAAAGAGAAGAAACAGATTGTTAAACACAAATTAAACAGTTGCTGCTATTGATGGTTTAAAGTGGTTTGCAAAGCATGTTATAGACGGTAGTAAATAACATGGCAAAATTAAAAAGCAACTTATTTGCATGATTCCAACAATATATTATCTAACACAGTAGGGTCAATCTATATAATCAAAGCAGTAGTGGATCTTAATCCAAGTAACAAAGTACCACCACTGTTAACTTTTTTATAATCTACACTGTAATTTCAGCCACCCCAGGAATTGTGGCAACTGTGAATTAGTAAATGGCATGATAGAGAAAACACATACAGGTAATAGGATCATACGTATATTTAGCTTAAAATGCAGTACAGCCCTTTGTATAGCCTGCCAAGATTACAATTTAATAGCTTGCGTTTGTGGGTCTATTTGGTGTATTTCTGTAGATTAAAAAAAGAATAGGGTCCACTTTTAATTATTTACAAGATGGCACCATTTAGATTGGTAGTTTTTTAGATCAATCATGGCGCAGTTGTGGAAACATACAGCACATGCAACATGAAAGTAGTGTGATTCATGCAAGCTCATGACACCACCACGCTGCTTTCCTGCAGCTTCAACTGTCTTCACTGTACTTTCACGCTACACTACTCACATTACATTGAATAATTCTGAACAGCCTGTCAGGGATGTGTACTGTAGAAGGTTATTTATTTTGCTCTGGGACATAGAGGTGCGAATATGCAGGTTTTCAATTGTTTCAAAAAGATGAAGAGAAAATAATTACTGCTGAAGTGACACTTTGTCTTAATTTTGTAAATGACAATGCTGACAAATAAACATGAAAGCAGGGAACGTACAATATTTCTGAGCAATATGAGGATTATTTTTCCGATTCTTATTTGATTGCTGGGTTGAGATACTATGTAATGATTTCATGGTATTTCTTTTCTTTAATAAATAATTTGCAAATTAACTGTAATTAACAAAAATTGGGCCAATTAATGAAAGAAGTCAAATTGTTCTAAAAGAATCTTTCCAAATTCAACAGGACTACATTTCCAAGAGACTGGTGGTACTTCTTCATTCCACTTGATATCAGAGTTTTAGAGATGAGCATTGCTATTTATTCTTAAACTAATTTGTAGTGTTAATTATGTTTTAAAATATATTTGCAGAATGTTCTACTCTTGGAAAAGTATATCCTAGTATGGAAAGACTCTCCTCCATGTCTGCCCCTATTATTTGTGAGTTCAGTCTTCATAATATGTGCCAATTTTCATTATTCACAGTCTTCTCTCAAGCAAAGATGCACAATTTTACCAACATGTGTGTTGGGTTTGTGATGTTGACTAATGTCACCAGAAGGTTAGGTTGACTGAACATCAAACTCGTTTCAATTGTTACCCGAGACAGGCCTGAACTCAGGCCGAAAAATGCATAAGCACAGCAAGCTGTAAACTATGCAACCTTTTCAGTCAGTTCTTCACTTGGCATGCAAACCTTTCATGTTCAAAAAGAAAACTGAACTCAAGAGTCTCCACTGGAAGACAGTGTTGACAAATAGCAGGACATATAACCTGTTTGGCATTTAAAAGATAAGAGATCTCTACAGTAATATAAAAGGTATAACATATATATATATATATATATATATATATATATATATATATATATATATATATATATATATATATATATATATATATATATATATATATATATGTGTGTGTGTGTGTGTGTGTGTGTGTGTGTATATATATATATATGTGTGTGTGTGTGTGTGTGTGTATATATATATATATATATATATATATATATATATATATATATATATATATAAAAATTGGTATATATGACTGAAAACACACCTAAACTAGTAAATAAAGATTTTCTGTAAAAAGGAGAATTAATATATACAGCTCGTACATGTATGCAGGTGAGGAAAATTGCCAGCCATGAAGTAGGTAAAGACTGAAACTGTGGTCTTATTGCAGAGTTCAGGACATCAGGGGTAATGAGAGGACCATCAACAAGAGGGTCTTCTTCCAAACTCTGGGTAATCTCCAAGGAAGAATTCTGTGGAATAAAGAAATGCTGTAATTACACTATTTAGCCACAAGATGGTAATAAGTAGAAGAAAAAAAAACAGACAAATGAACAGTCAAAGTGTTAATGCAGATCTGAATTTTGTGGTTATTAAAAAGGACAATTCAAGGACAATTGTATTTCATTTTCTGGATAAATTTTCCATTAAATGTCACATTTTTAATCTCCAGCAAGTTTTAAACTGTAGGAGAGAATGAGAAAATGTATTTAATAAAAATAATAATATAAGGTGTGATGATTAAGCCCAATGTGTGCAAGGTTTACTGCACAGTACACATACTCTGCAACCCTCCAGTGAAGCACTGGGGATAAATGTTACTTCCCTTTTCTATAAATGTCTACTTTTGTGGTTACACTTTCAGACAGCTGTACAGAAATGTGACATTAGCAGCCGTTTACAAATGCAGAACAAACATAAGACACTTTCTCACTGCTTTGTAAATTCAGGCAAATGTCTACATTTTCTGACAATATTGAACTGTTATACTGTATAACTGCAGGTTCAGTTACCTATTTTAGAACCTGCGTGGAGTAAAAACCTGGACAACTGGATCTCGAGCGCAATTTGTTCCATATTTTGCCTAGGGCATTTAACCCTGTTGGCTTTCATGGCTTTAGTCCAGACTTCACTTCACATTTTACTTGTTACACCACTGAGATGTGAACCCGTGCCGCAGATTAATATTTGTGAGATATTCAACATGAAAACCAAAGATCTGCTTCCTGCCCATAATGCCAGCATCACACCTCCCACGCCACATTCAATGTGAATCAAGCCTGATGATAAAAATATAAAAAAATACACTTTTTTTAAAAAAGGAATGAAGGGACAACATCAGCATGATGTCATTGTGCTCCTCTACTCAAAAAAAAAAAAATGCAGACAAATGCAAAGATACTGGGAAGAATGGGGGGGGGGGGGGGGGGGGATCCTGGTTGTGTAAAACTGAAGATTTGTTTAAAGCTCGCTCTGGCCCTATAACAGATATTTTCAACTTTGCACTGAGAAAACTTACGTGAAACAACATATCTGGAGAGATGCATATTGAAAATATTAACCCAGATATGCCTAAATTGTAATTTCAAGTGACTTATACGTAGAACTACAGGATCTGGGTTAAATTTTCATAGCGTCAAAAGCTATTTAACTTTTGATCTATTTGTAAAAACAAATGTAATACACAAATGGTAATACAATTAATTAATATTATAAAATTAGATAAACTACACACTGGATAGATCTAGTCGTGACTGTACTAGAAATAAGTTAACTTCCAGCCCCTGCCCCAAATCGGAGATAGTTAATGACATGTAGAGGCACTGTTTTTAAATTCTGTTATAACAATTTGAGCTTGCCTATTAGTCTAATGCTAATGCAGCCTCACATTTTTTCAAAGAAAGGCATTAGTAGTTATATAAATCATACTATTAAAAAGAAATAAAGTGTTACAAAATATGCAAAGCACTAATTTCCACAATGCCAACTTCATTTTCAATTGAGCACTGGGTATGAGAATAATTCAGGGCATAACAAATCCCATGCCATTTATTTTTAAATTATTTTATTTTGTCACAAAATAACATGAATAAAGACTTCAGAAAGGAACACCACCATTTAGTGCATGGGACATTACTGTATACAACACACATACTAGTCAACAGACAAGGTACTACTTTTATATTTAGTTTCTTTGCTGACTTCATATTTGAGATTTGTGGGCTACCATTGATGGTTCTCTGGCTACCAGTTTCCTGCTCGATGGTAGCCCACTGGGCTTTACCAGACTGTTAAAAAATGTGTTAAGCCCTGATGTGTTTGCAGCATGTAGCAGGATTTTATATATAGCATGTTATGTTCTAAATTTGCCCCATTTTGTCCTAAACAAGCTGCAATGCAGAAATGCTGGAAGTGTGTTCAACTATGTCTTTTGTGTAATCTAACTAGCAATTGTGAGGCTACTACCATTCTATTTAGTGCTTAAGAACAAAAAGAAACTATTTACTCAACACGTGTTTCTTCACTGAATTCAGCGTTAACTAGAGAATACACATGTAGGAATAATTAACCTAAAATGTATTTAGTTTCCTTTTGGTTGTATACGTTATCAAATTTAGACCCACCGTGTTTAACCCTTTTCTGCTATGAAAACATTCTTTATTCTGAATCGTAAATGGTTCATTCCCAACAATACAAAACAATTTTGCAGCTGTACAGGTGCCAACCTCAATCTCAACAAGAATTAGATATTTTAATAAAAGGTTATTTATTATCAATATTTAAAAACATGGTAACATTTAAATCTCAGTTGAATATGGTATTGTAGTTTACATATTAAAAAATAAATAAAACTGCAAGGAGAAATACAGCAATTTCCGCGGTTAAATACATCGTGAACTTTGATAAAGTACTGTTTATTAAACCACGACCTGAGTCATTTTTACGTCAGATGACTCCAGCGTTGTGTACATAATTATTATGATAATAACTTTGTAACCATATCTTGGCAGAGTAAATAGTTTCAGTACATACTTGTTTTGCCGTGGTTCTTTCTGTATCCATTCTCCAGTTTATTTATGTTTTGTATTATTGTTTTACCTTTAAACTGAAAAAAGAAAGCTAAAGAAATAATTGCACACAGGCCAACATCTTCCTCTGTTTATCCGTAACCAGCCAAAAGCTGTTGTTGAGGGGGAGCACTTAACTTCCGGGTTCCTAAACCCTTCACCATGGTTTCACTGGCACAGAAGGATCTTGCCTTGGTGGGGAGTGGCTTTGTCATGTGTTTTCTAACAGTCACTGTCGGCTGCAGGCTTATCCAACGTTGGATGTGTTGTTAAATTCACCGCTGCATGCACCGATGTAAAGCGGATTCACCAAACCGTTGTAAATTCACCGGGGTTGAGAGTCGGTGAACTGCAGCAAAACCAAAATGGCCGATCCCACTGTGGAAGTTTGTCATGCACGGAGATACTATTATCAATGTAATTGTAGACTCAGATACGCCAAATCTTTTGAAAATGGGTAGGAGCTGTGTATTTTTAATACATATACAATAATGCTAATAATCATATTGATAAACAATATCACATTTGCCAACTTATCCAGAGTAGCCGACTGAGCTGGTCACGTACAATATTTTTATTCTATTTCATTTTTTTTTTTTTTTTTTTTGTATTTTTATACTTAAAACAAGTATCTTACAAAGTTGCAAAAAGTGGGCGAAGTGTATCCATTAATATATTCACATTTATAAATATTTACAGTTGCAGGCTAGCTGCTTTCTTTCATTTTTATGTAACAAGCCTCTTAGTCGGTTAAAGATAACTAAAGCTTCTATTAGGGTAGTGGTACAGCTCGATCACATGATGAGGGTAATCTCAACAGGGTGTCGCTGAATTCTGGAGACAAATCGCTAAGTGATACATTTGATTGAAATAAAAGCGGTACGCTCAGAAAACAAGAAAACGCCCATCTGGAAACGGGTACGATGTACCGAGTTTGGCTCATAAAGTTCTTTATAATGTCATTTTGTTTTCACAATTCAGCAAATTTATGAGAGGGGAATATGTGGGCAATGTTATGAAGGCATGTGTATCATAAATTATAATAGTATAGTGGTCTGATGTTGAATACTCAGGGCTCTGAAATCTCAAATGTACAGTAATGGAGAGAGATACATGGCACTGCCATGCTTGTTTTGCTAGTGCTAGATTATATTTATCCCACTGTAGATGAGATGCCCTGCGAGGATGATAAAGTGGAGGCAGTCAGTATGTGTTACATAGTTTTTCCATGTTTCTCTCCTGCAACTTGAGAATGTATGTCACACTCACATTTGTGTGTGTGGAAAACTGCTTATCCAATTGTCATTACATTTGTTGTGAACATAATTAAGTTATTGAGAGTATCAGATTCTGGAGATATATGGAGGTGTCAGTATGTCACACATTTTTTCATATATCTGGAAATCAGCTTAACCAGTTGTGATAAAGATTTTGTTGCCATCTCTTATTCTATACTATTCTGTATATACTGATATATTTCCAGGTCATCATACCTATGGCTCTAGTTCATAATTTGTACCTGTGGCGGGCTGTGTATGTTACTGACCTACTTGTTTGTAGATTCTCTTGATTTTTAACAAAAACAGTACAAATGACCACAAAACCACAAGTACTGTAGCTGCCTGCCATTTTGCAAGTAAAACAGAAGGGGAACCTGCATCTCCAATTTCCTCTTTTTCATTCACTCAGACATCCTTAAGGCACTCTAGGATTTTATTTATGTACATTTCAAATATATAATTTCCTGTAGGAGATAAAGGATTGATACTACCACACAGGTCATATGAATACAGCAGACAAAACCGATATCTATTATTACATAACAGAAAACTGCTCTCCCATTGTTTTCTATGGAGGGCAGCCATTCTGAAGAGCTCAATGATGGAAAAGAAGAAAAAAAATGCTGTTTACTGATAAAATGCTTTACAGTTTACTCTTTCAGTGGACTACAATGCAATTGTAGACAAACAGAGGCAAATAAATAAATAAAATGTATAAAATAAAAGCTGCAGTCTAGTAGTGATAATGGTATTGCTGTGGCATGTTCCTCAGTACTAATGCAATTTGACAGTTCCATTATAACCTTGTAGCACACCATAGCAGTCATTATCCTTTAAATATACACAGGTTGAAAGACACAGGGTATTAAAAAGTATTATCAGATACTGAACCTTGCAGTATCTTCTTTTGATACAACATGTACAAAAAAAAAAAAGATTATACAGTACAAGTTAAAATTAAAGACTAAACCTAGCTTTGCTCAGGAATAAAAAAAAAAAACTAAAACCAAAAAAAAAAAAAACACAAAACATGTTTCCACACCATGATATATATTGCCACCCGATTTATCACAAACAAATGTATCACCACATATTATTCTGTATGATCTAAACCTAGTGGGTCTGTCATCGCTGAAGCATAGCTACTTTGTTTAGAGAGATCTACTGTTGGCAGGTCTACTTGTGAGCACTATTTTTAGACTCCCCTCAGTGTGTCAAGATTGAAACATTGATGTCAATTAAAATGTATCAACTGATAGATGGATTAAATTGAGTTTAAATTGCTATAACAAAATTATCAGCAAAACTCAATTACAGTACTGATAGCATTAGTGCTGGCTACACTTCTGATAAATTAATTGAGCTATGTGTTTTTCCATGAAGGATATTGTTGATAATACAGAAAAAGACTATTATAAAATCAGTTTATACTATCAAGAATCAAGTGTTTTAAAATAGCCTTTAGAAATTCTGATCTATGATTGGCCAAAGATGGTTCCAAGGTTATTATACACAATAATGCCTAATTTCAACAGGAAAACAAGGGTATTATAATGTTATTTTATCTTTTTTTTTTTTTTATTGCCCAATTTTACCCCAGTTTTTATTCCCAATTTAGAGTGTCCAACAGCTACGAATAACTGAAGGTCAGTGGTCGTCCTCCAAATTTAAAATAGTCAGTGACCATGTCTAGATCAAGAAAATTGATAATTTAGCTTATCTTTTGTCGTGGAAATTCTAATAAAGGAATTGAGACTGCGAGTTCCAAACACACAGGCCTTTATTTCTTAAGTTTGTAAACTGTGAACACTCTCAGCACACGGTGCTAGATAATCATCGAGTAGTTTCTTATATACCTTAAAACTATCAGTAAGGCAGAAGACTAGCCAATGATGATTCAGATATTAGCATATAAGGGAAACAATTTATAACTATGCATACGTGGTATATAGCTAAGCAAGCAAATAACAGAATGGCTGTTTTGTGTGTATAGCAAAAAAAGAAAGACAAGTCTGGCTCATCTTATTAGCCATTGCCTCACAGCTGCAGCTGCAATGTAGGCAAAACTTTATCTTAAGCAAAGCGTACAAGGTTATGGGAGCAAGATTACAGTACTCTTCCATGGCAGGCAAATCCCATTTTCTATAATATTTCTCTTACACTTTTTACACTCAAGCTTAATTTTGCCTATTTATATTCTATCCCTTCTAACTCCTGTTCTGTACAGATTACAAGCATGTAACACACAAATGAAAGGCCACACAATTATCTTTCTTGCTAAGAAAGTTTATTCACTGACAAACACATTTATTGTATATATTTTGATTAAAAAAAAAAAAAAAGAAAACTACCCCCCCCCCCCCCCCCAAACAAAAATGCATAACAAAACAAATTTAAAAATTGTTACTCACTGAGACAAAGTTACTGCAGAATGAAACGTTTATTGCTTCTGAACATAAGTGACACATTTGGCAAGAAACTGACAAACAATAACAAAGTTATGATTTTGGGAACCTTGATACCTATTTTCATTTTTTTTTATTGTTTCCAAATAAAAGCAACAATTTATAAAAAATAAAAATAAACAGGACTATGTACATTTTAGTTAAAAAAAAAAAAAAGTGTCTCACAAGTAAGAGAGCCTCAATTATTGTCATACCAGATAGCAAAAACATTTCTGTCCACTATGAGACAGAGATCAACTCTGCAAGTCCTGCACTGCCATGGCGTTTTTACAAATTTGACACTTTTTGCATTGAGCATATATTCTCCTTCCATGTGTTGCTTTGGAGGATGGAGAGAGGTCACCTCCTTCTCCTAGGATGGCTTCTGGCAAGTGATACATTGGCTGCATGCTGGAGTGACCCTACGTGAAGATAAGAGAAGGTTCTATAACCATGAATGCAGATCAGCCTGTCTCTTTTGCATAGTGGTTAAGATGCTTGCTTGCAGCGTGCAGGGTCACCGGTTTGCGTCCAGCACCGTCCTGCTACGCTGGCTAATTGGTAGAACAAAGATATTGTGGAAAGACTTTAAGTGTGAGGGGGTTTCGTTCATGCTGCAAAAGTCAGTGCCTAGGATTATTCAGAATGCAGAAATAGTTTTTGACAAAGTACTAAAACATTGGCATGTATCTTATTTTGGTTCCACTACTAACATTTGACAATATACCATTTCACCACCATCTCCCTTGTCATTTCAAGAACTGGTGCTTTTAGTTTTTACATTTATTTTAAATGAATAAAACATAAACCAGGTGTACGTCTTTTAGATAAGCAGTAGTACAAATTTGCACAGGTGAAAAATGAATCAGCAGCAGTAGGCCCACAATAAACACAGTAGGCTGCTTGAGCTGCTGCAGGCTGCCAATAAGTCTTCCACAAGCAGATGGAGCTAGTATTATTTTCTCTCAATGAGCCCGTGTCATTAAAAGAAAATCTTGCCTGTTATATCCTTGTTTATATTGTAACCACAAAAGGAAATACCAGGTGGTTTTCCAATCCCCTCTCAATCTACCTGAACCGAAGGGAGTCAACAATATGCCTGGTTCGTTAGGTGGTACTTGTTTGTTCAGCATTGTAGATTTTGTCTGTAACTGCAGAGTTTTAAGCGAAAAACATAAGGCGCTGCCTCTTCTTGCAAAACACTTTGAATTTACAGATTGAAGTGATACTACTCACCCTGACAGACTTATTAATTAGGACGTTGGCGAAATGGAATCCCTTCCACCGGTATAAGATATAAATAAATGTTGTATTTCAGGATTTAAAAAAAAAAGACCAAATTCTGAGATGGAATGGTGCATTCTGCAGCAATCAGTTTCCACGTTCTGAAGAGAGAAAACACAATGGAGATGCATCCAATGTAAGCATTATCATAATAATAATAATAATAATAATAATAATAATAATAATAATAATAATAATACTGTCGATGTGTTCACACAGATAAGTTTTGATGTATCTAGCGGGGATTTATTTGTGTCAACACAGAACATTGTTATGGGGGGGGCACACTAATAAACCCAAATATGTCGTAATAATAACACCAACGATACATGGCATAAATATAAAGTTCACATTATGGGCCTATGCAAACGTATCATGTTGTCTGTCTACTTTAGTCATAATTTAAAACATTATCGCATTTATTATGTATATTTTGACAATGGCATAATCGGCTCGCGTTTTATTTTCATATTTTAATTGGTAGTCAAAACTACTACATAATAAAACACAACAATCCTATTTCTTAGGCTATTCGCATACACTTGAGTGGGGTCAATAATAATAATAATAATAATAATAATATAATAAATAATAATAATAATAATAATTACATTCCTTATTCAATGTTCAGCATAGCCTTAAGTACAACAAATTAACTCCGCAGACAAACCATGTTCAGTTTAACCTGCCCAATAATGCTGTTACACTTTGGTTTTACAGTAGTTTAAATATCACCCTGGTATTGAAGAAACTTGAAACTGCTGTTAACATTACCAATGGGTGTGGTGATGTTTGCCTGGGCAGACTGATGCTCAAATGGATTTAGGCTGGGGTCCAGCTAACTTCAGCTGGTGCATGACTTGATGTGTAAATCCTGATACTGATTCCAGTATCACCACTTTGAAAGAACAGGATCCTTATTTTGCATTTTCTGTAGTGATTGTTCCAAGTTGGTATAGAACTCTGTATATATGCAAGTTTTTTGTTTTAGTTTTTTTTTTTTTTTTTTTTTTTTTTGCCAATACCAATATGAGTCTTTTGTGTTTGTAAGCTTCATCTACTAGTGGGTGTGAATTTGAATCAAATCCGGAATCATATGGATTAAATCAGAGGTCTTGGGATAAAAAAGTTAAATAAATTCGACAAAGGGACTTGAGTAAAATTGTGTTATACAGCTCTTGTTGTCAGTGCACAGTTTAAGCCTTTTCAGGCTACTTTGATCAGAATTCTTTTACTGTTCTAGCAGAAATATCTTTGGGGGGGGCAGCTACAATCATAATTTTTTTTTTCCTACTGTCCTCCTACTGCTTTGTAATGATTTAATTATTTCATTAGGTTTGATGTAGGTCTCGGTCTACTGTTTACCATGTTTTAACTGTAGTTCATTCCTTTTCACCAGAAACAAAACAATTCAGTGACAAAGCCAAGACACATCTTAAAGGTAAAACAATAGTATTCTTTAATAGACCTGGCTGGGTCTACTACTGCAATGGGGAATTTCAATCAGGAATTGTGTAGCCTATATCTTCCTTGGCTTCCTTTGAAATGACATGCCTCTGTTTGTAACCCTTCAACACCGCCTCAAAACTTGGTCCCCCCCTCCCATGTTTTAGTTCATTTCACAGCAGACTCATGCACAGGTGGTTTGAGAATAGGAGACACTTGCTGTACAGACCTTTGCACCTTCGAACAACTTTGATATTAGTCAGTACTGGCTTGACTTGTCAGTAGTCTGATTTTGATTACTTATCCAGTGTAACAAACGTTATCTTTACATGGAATGTGTCTGACTGTGCTACATACAAGCTGAAACTGTCCCAACTTTTGTAATTAGGGGGTTCAAATTCCCTCTTCGTATCAAAATAGTGTGTCCTTAGATATCCTGTCTAATAACCTTTCCAAAGCCAGCCTTCTGTTTGTTTCTGATTGGCACTGTTAACAATGAGAGTAATCCCTCAATTTGGCACACATGACCAACGGTGTGCAATTTTTGGGAAAAAAAAAATGAAATGCTAGAAAAATCTACTTGCCCCCTCCCCATCACACACACAAAAAAGTGGAATATAACTTGTAGGATTTTGGTTTTATTTAGCAATGAACACAATAAATTAGTGATTAACAGGGGTGGATCTAGTACATTTAGAGTAAAACTAATAAACAATACTTGGGAGTTATTCAAATATAAAAAATAGCTTCTGCCTGTTTTTTTTTTTTTTTTTTTTCCCCCACTCTTTTCTCTATAAGATGAATCCAACTCTTGATATACAGGTGTTTTAGTTTGTTGCATCACAGAATGAAAAGTGAATTGCAGAAGTCTAGCACCTACACACAAACGTTTTAAAAAGTGTTTACATCGCACCACTATCACTTCTGATTGGTTAGCTGTGGGTAAAACTAATCTATTGATTACAAAGAAACCCAGAAATGGCTGCCAAGAGAGCCCCTGGCAAGGCACAGACTAATCTTTTCAAGTTAAGGTATTGTTTACATTTTCACTTATTTTCTAATTTATGTAAAGACTTTAAAACATGTGTGTAGGTGCTAGACTTTTGCAATTCAGTTTTCCGAAACTTGCGGGGCTCTCTAAAAATATGCCCAGAGCATCTTTTAGCAAAAGAACGAACATAGGACAAATACTGAAATAAAAACTAGTTGTCCGACAGGCAAAATATAATGGCTAACCTTGTTGTCCCTCACACAAGTCTTGTTGTCCCAGGTGACTGCAGGCATTGTATTCCTGGCACTGAACATTTTAAATTAAGTGTGGGGTTTTAGGAGCAAGTAAACTGTTATATTTGAAAAAAAAATCTGGTCTCCTGTTTCTTCTTAAAGATAAAAGAAGAATCTCCATATTTTATTGTGGTACAGTGTATGGTCAGATACACTACCTACTAGTACTGTAGTCCTCAAAAGGATTCTTGAGTTATTAAATGTGATCTGATGTGTTTGTTTTGTTATTGTAGAGTATGTCTTATCTGCAACTTTGCTCTCCTGAGTAGCAACCTGTATTGTCCACTTGTTGCCCTGCAAAAAGGCTAGACATGTTGTAGCAGCTAGCAAATATACTTAGTTACTTCTTGGTGGGCTTCTGGATAGCTTCCTGTTCTATTGTACACATACGGTTTTTTGACAGTGTGGTAGTTGTGTTCAAGGAAAAGCTATGTTTTCACAATTTCAAATATTTTGTTTGTCTTACATCTTCACATATGGTCAATTCTTACCAGAATTACAGAAGGTTCTGCTAAGTTGAATTGCAGTGCCTGGTTGTGACAGGATAGCGGCAGGAAAGAGATGCCAAGGCACAGAAGCTGCAGTTTAAGCGCTAACATGCACTTTAATAAACAAAAATAACACATCAAAAGGCACATGGGCCAAAACAAAAGATTTAAACAAAATTCACAAATATTCACAAGAAAAACTGCTGTCAGACTAGGCATTTGCCTTTACTGAACAGATCTTTTAAACAAAAACTCACCAAACTCTCCTCTCCCTTAATGGAGCCATGAGCTGTCATTTCATAGAATGTGGCTGGCCCCAATTAGCACCAATTATTCTGTTAAGGAGCAACCACGTTCCCACATTTTTTGGCAGGGACAGGAATTAACCCCATCCCTGTCAACCACCACCAAAACACAACAATATTTGCAGGCAGAGAACTTGCTCTGTCACACTGGTGATGGGACATTTCCTAATTTCACAATACTGAGACCTAATTTACTAAGCTATTAAAGGATATAGGCCTACCTTTTGAATCATTTGCCTGACTTTGGCAATACTTTGTATTGTACTACATTAAGTTCTTTCACATACCATGATTACAGAATCTGTTGTCAAATTTAATACCCTCTTATTTTAATATTGTGGTGACGAGACTCCTATTGGGGTCATTTGAAGTGCGCTGAGGTGAACTATACCCACTTGATTGTCCTCGTTTTTATACAGGAGCGCAAAGGCATCCCCAGCCAACTCCACATGAACATGATTTGAACCATCAAGCTCCCAGTCCTATCACTTATCTTGCACTCAACATGGTAGTGAAGTAAGTCAGATGAGTCAGTGAAGACGCCTGAATCTGCAGGTATACATGAGTACTCGCTGGGCCCATGGCGGTTTTGAACAATTCTGCACTGGTTCAGGGTTTGCATTTTTACAAATGATTCACATGGAGTTACACTTGTCAGTTACTATTACAGATTTTTAGTTGGGGTTGGGGGGGGGATTGGTTAAAAAGTTCTCAAAATACATGGTATCTTCGTCTGACTACAACACATTATTAGTATAAAACTCTAGTTCAGAGTGTTGTTGGTCAACTATGATAAAAAAAATAAAAAAAAACAGGAAAATCAATGCAAGTCATAATTTAATTCATGTTGGTACAGTACTGTAGATGCACTCACCGGCTTAATGATTATGGACCATGATACCCTTGTACACAATACTGATACTGTAGATCGACTCGTGTGTACAGGTTATGACTTACCTGGATTTTCAAGCTACTTTGTACTGGTTTGTGATCCCACAGCCAATCCAGTACCCTTTGGGATGGTGGCTGTGCTGTCCATCCAGCAGCTAGGATTTTGAAAAATCTATGGGTCAGTTGGTTTAGGTATTCCTGCACTTCCTGTGTTAACACCTCTGTCTGTGGCTTTTCACTTTGTGAATCTGCCTGTCAGTCCTGATTGTAGAGTTTATATTAACGGCAACCTGTTTTGTTTATTTACAGATGCACAAAGCTGTGCCGTCACAAACCCCACAACCTGAAAGACGATGCACCTGAGAAGCAGTGTCCAGTCACAGTGAATCCCCGTCATATGAAAAAAGCTTTCAAAGTGATGAACGAGTTACGCAGGTAAAGTGCAGTAAAAGATCCCTGGCTCTGTTTTTTTTCTTTTTTTTGAAGAGCAGGGAAGTTAGTACAGTAGTTCAGAGTTAAAACTATGAAACTTTTTCCAAGTATTAAGTTTAGAATTTAATCTTAAACTTCTAGTTCTTGTCAGATATAGATGTCATCTACTGTGATGTTTGGCTGTAGACAGTACAGGGTAAGGTTATTTATTTTCCCATGTTCTGTAAACATGTTGTACACATGTAGTCTCAAAAATTATTGTTGTAGCAGGATATATACTGTATATTAAAGTGACATCAATGTAATGCAGTGGTTCTCAACCCTGGTCCTGGGGGAACACTGCCCTGATGGTTTTTGTTCCAACCAAGCACTCAATTACATGTGTGTGAGAGTGAGAAATTAATTTTGTCTTTTTGTTTTCAGTCAAAATCTTTTGTGTGACGTGACAATTGTCGCTGAGGATGTGGAGATTGCAGCTCACAGAGTGGTCCTAGCAGCCTGCAGTCCTTACTTCCATGCAATGTTTACAGGTATTTGGCTTTTTAAAAAGACTTTACTGCTTACAAAAAGTGTCATCAGCACCAGTAGAGACCTTCATTTACTCTAAAGGAACTAATCACAAAGGTTAAGTTTGAACTCCATTAGTTATTTAAAGCTTTTTCTTTAATTATTTTAAGATATTCGCTATTCCTGCTAAATTTCTTCTTAAAACACTACTTGCTTGATTTTGAGGACATTAGATGTGGGAAGCTGTGATGAGTCAAAGGGATTTCGGTCTGTGATTCAGCCTCCCGACAGTAGATGGCATCAAACCAACTCGGGACTTCCCTTACCAAGATCTCGTGACCATGGCAAAAGTCATCTTTTGAGGGGCGGAAGTACGAGTATGTAAATTCCAGCCACTGGAGTCAAGTGAAGGATAAGGACACTTGTCAGTTGGGGATTGGTGTTCCACTGACTACAGAGGCGGGACATTACATACTAAAGGGAACGTACTACTGTGTTCGGGGTTGGTCCGAAAGTAAAATAGGAGGAGTAACGGGTGGAGGGAGAGACTAGTTTGGTGCAGCGGGATTTTTAAAAAAAAAAACTAACATTTCTTTTGTCTTTTTTTGTTTATGTATGGTTTACCACGAAGACGATTAAAGACGAGTTATCACGATCGGTTTTGGATTTCACCCCTGCACTCCTTCCCTCACACCATTTTGTTTTCTTTTGTTATTTAATTATTTTGTTGTGTATAGATAATAAAAATAAATTATTTTATTTCTGTACACATAAATTACTGTCTGGACATTCCATTTAATACACTCTCGCCTCACAGAAGCATATTAACATTGCACAGGCTTCTCTGCAAACTGCTTCATACACACTCAAGTATAGTCTTTTCAGAAGCAATTTTTGCTGGAGTAGTTAGTAAGCATGGCAAATGATAGAGAATCAAACCTAACAGAATATTAAACAGGAAATGTAATTAATTGTTAGGGAAATATGGATGATATAAAGGATCATTAAATAGTTTGATATTTGTTTCATGTATACAAAAATGTTTTTAATCTATAAGATAAAAAAAATAGTGAGTTTGTGAATAGCACCTAATGTGATGACATTACAACAGGACTTCCCTTAAATAACAAACATGTAGTTAAAAAGATATTTTGCATTTTGGTAATATTTACACATTTGGCAGTAATGTGAATGTTGCCTTTATTACTGCAAGTGTCAAGGTTGGAAGGTGCACTGAATGTTCTATAAATACAGCAGGTTTCCCCATACTGGTTTCAGTGAGTTGTACACCTGCTTTGCTTCTGTTACACAGGGTTCATTAGACCAGACTTCAGTGTAAAATAGAACTCCTTGTTAGACGTTGGTGTAAAGGGTAACTGTAATATACTTGTATTCACTGCAGGGGATGTTTATTTCTGGCAGTGGGTATAAGGTAGAAGCACCTGTATATAAGTTGCGCTTTAGAGTTTTGTGTAACGTATACACAAAACTACTTATCCAGTTAAGAAACTTGGTTAGGACATTCTTTCACAAGTTACTGTATTTAGACTATCAGAATCTTGGGACTTAAGGAGAGGCCTGTGTTTAAGTATGTAGGTCATACTTGCATTTGTACTTTTATCTAGAAACCCGCTTATCTCACTGTGGTAAAAGCATGTTTTGTGGAAGAACCTGTCAGTCCGTGTATCACACTTGCATTTCTACATGTAAATACAGTGAGTGTAGGTCTTGCTGATCTCTGTCATGATACTCTGCTGTATTACTGTATTTACATTTGTGGAAGAGAATATATGCTACTATGTGTATTGCTGGTAATCGCTCATATTGTTTTGACCTTGCAGGTGAGATGAGCGAGAGCAGAGCAAAGCGAGTCCGGATAAAGGAAATGGACGGATGGACATTGGGGATTCTCATTGATTATGTTTATACAGCAGAAATCCAGGTCACAGAAGAGAATGTACAGGTTGTACTATTACCTTGTCTTTTCCTCTTTGACAGAGGTTACTATTGTTTTAGCCATGGTATTGGACATAGTAAATGGTGGCTTATCTTAAATTTTTATGTGTTTGCTTCCAGTTTTTTTTTTGTTTCTATTAAAGCTCTTCAATCTTTATCCCTTTTCTTATTGGAGTAAATCTGGTTAAACCGTATATAAAAATAATTTTTCATATTGATATTGGCTGTTTTTAGTATAACTTCTAGTATGTATATTATTAAAGCCCAGTGTGTATCTTTAACTGCAGTGTTTTTCTGGAACCTTCCTTTTAACAGTTTTGTGATTCCCCAGCTTGGCTTCCACTGTTTCCATGACAACAACAACAAAAATGATTTGGTCAAATCATGTATCAAGTGCTATTAAAATCGGTACATAGTATTAGTGGTCCATACAAACATGCTGGCTGTAAATTTGTACAGAACTATGAAATATTCCTCTGGTTTTCATCACAGTTGGATTGTGCATGGTCTAGATTAGATAAGTATTGCATAATTTGACTTGAAACAATGTTACTTGCTAGTTTTATAATATAATTTTGTAGACATTTTGGAAATAATGAAACTGCAGTTACTTCAATATCAGGCCCAGTATTACTTGTGTCTTAGATTTCTGCCTGCAATGGTTTTAAAGCTAGGTAGCACTTAGGGAGGAAAAGCGATTTGATTCCCTCGGTCAGTGCCTGATCTGGGATCTGGAACCCCAGTCATCCTAAATCCTCAACACTTACCATACCAACTAGACTAAAACTTTGCTTATTCAGTTATGGAACTTTTTTTTTTCATCACTTACAAAAACTTGGTTAACCAACAGATAACACTGAACTAAGAGAATAATATATAAATCATAAATTTAGAGGTTATCCTCCTCATTATTTCTTGCCTGAGGTAAACAAAGGAAAGAATATCTAGAGCATCATTGCACAAAATGATGCAGTCCATATGTTTTATTCCAGCCTTGATTTTTTAGTTTTTGTTTTAACTGCACAGTGTTTGTGATTGGAACTAGACAGTGCTGTTTTCTCATAAAAGGCATTTATCACCTCAAATCAACAAAGCATTCAACAATTCAGTGAAACATGGTGCAGGCCCAATGCTTATGAATGTTTTATGCATTAAAAGTGATATTTTTGAAAATGTCATAGAAGCACCAAAATGTTGAAGGCAATACAGTATAGATGTAGAATGGCACCTAATGGAAAAGGAGTGTGATGAAAATCTTGCACGATGATGATTATGCATCCCACAACCTCCTATCTATCCTGTATTATTTTATACACAACATGCTAAATGTACATTTTCACACAAGGGCATTTCAATATTATGCATGTTTGTCTTTAAACCCTGGTTTCAAATGATAAACATGCATCCATTTTTACTATATTCTTACTGTTTCATTTGCAGCTGTGGGTTAAGGAGGTATGCTGCTGTAGTAAGCAAGGGGTTTGGTACCCTTTTCCAGCATCTGATCTAGTAAAATTGCAGTTGTTTTATGGAAACTATTTTGAGATGGACATTGTCAGGACCTGCATTCAGTATTTCTGCTGCCTTTGTTCTGCAGCTGTTCCTGTAGAAGATTTAGTTCTAGTAACTGCAGCTTGTCTATGTTAAAATGTGGGGGTGGCTAGGTCAGACAGACAGAGAAAGATGTATGAATAGATTTGAGTATTATCATCTGAACATATTAACACTAGTCCACAACCAAAATAATGGGAGTTTTACCTAGAAAATGGGGAGAACTGTTTTCTTTTCTAGCAGCGGTAATATGACTGTCCGAAGTTTTGTCTGTTGCAGCTGCTTTGCAGTCCTTGAATCCCAGGCAGTTTGCAGTCTTCTTGGTACAGTGACTATCCCCTATCATTATCAACCTGCTTTCTCTTGTTTTTAAGGTTCTGCTTCCAGCCTCCAGTCTCTTGCAGCTGCAGGACGTGAAAAAAGCTTGTTGTGAATTCTTGGAATCACAGCTACACCCCACCAACTGTTTAGGGATCCGAGCCTTTGCAGATATGCATGCATGTACAGAGCTGCTGAATAGAGCCAACACATTTGTAGGCAAGTACTACATATAGTAACACATTTTGTACAGTACAGCAGTGCAGTGCATCTAAAGTGGTGTGACTGTGTGCATTGCTATGCGTTTTCCATGTATCTTGTCTGTCCTATGAAATACAATAACCAGTGTCTTCATACCAAGACCTGACAGGCTTTTAGAACACTCCAGTTGTTCCCACATATGACTGTTGATATCCCAGTGTAACTGGAGTGTACCTAACATGCATATATAAGGACATAAATAAATCAGTCCTGACACTGATAATGGGTAGATGTGGAATTCATTTATTTTTGCTTGTACTGTACAGCCCAAATTTGCCTGCAGGCAGATACTGCCAGTTGAGTCTTAATTGCTTGATGTTTCTTCAGTTAACTTTAACACAGTGTGTCTTTCATTTCTTTTTAGCATGTAACTGCAAAACTTGGAATTTAACCCATGTATTGCCTTTGTTTAATTTTGTCATTAAAATGTGCTGTATGGTGAACTATTTTTGTGGGGGTGGGATCACACCTTAGTCTAGGGCTGCAACGAAGGGTACATTTTGACCTTAGAAGGTCTCGGAACACATTATAGAAGGAAGGTTTGAACCTTCTATGCTACTCATTTGCATAATTTACTGGTGACCATAGCTACTTGTTTATATTTGATTGAAAATCGTATTTTACAGGTAATCCACAGTAATGGAATAAAACATTCACATGTAATTCAAAAATACATTGTATAGAAGATTTATCAAGTTTTTATAATTTAAATAAAAATACACATTGTTTATTTCAACGTAACTGATGATGCTTGTGATGTACAGTAAGCTGACTGCTCAGTTTTTTTTTTTTTTTTGGTCGCCTGGGCATTTAACAAAATAATCCCAAACAGCAGAGGGGTTTCGAGACATTTCTTTCAATACAGCTTACGCTATACAATGCTTTGCTGTCGAGATGGAGAATCAAAACACGAACTAGGGGGGGGGGGGGGGGGGGGGACTGCTCAGTTTTTTTTTTTTTTAAATCAAAATAATTAGTGTATTTTGTATGTTTCAAATATGTTCTACCGTAGCACTTCTCTTACACTGTCTTGTACACTGGGTAGTCAGTACATATTTTATTGAAGCACTAGAACTACTATAGGTACCCCCCCAGTGCTTTGGCATACTATACCCTGCTCCATACCCGGCAGCGGTGCCATATAGAGTTGCTACGTGTAACGATTTGGTAGTGGATTTTAATATAACCACTGCATTATGCAAATACTGCATCTGAGTGACAGTCAGTGTGTGATTTTATAGTATTCACACATTATCAAACTGTTTCTGTTAACAGAGGGGAAAGAGAAGTTTAAAACTACCTTAGAGTTCCTGGCTAGCGAACAAACCTTCGTACACAGCCATACACAGGTTTATATAAATGTGTCTTTATCCCAGAATGTTCTAGGCTAAAATACTAGCATTATTATGTCAAGTCAACTAATAGCAAGATTCAGTTGCCAAGCCTTTGCAGTCTAGAGGTTTCCCTAGCAACCAGCTAACCCTGAAGACAGTAGCTTTTTTTCTTTTCTTTACCTGGCAGCTGGGTGACATTTTCTTCATTGTTGTGAAAACGACTTTTGCATGTATATGTTTAAGACTTCAGTCCAGACCAGGACTGCTTGATTTAGGCCTAAATGTAGATTTTGCAGTCTAGTTGTTTTTCTAATATCCTTGAACAAGCTGGTAAAATGGAAAATTGTGATTCTTTCTGAATTATTATTCTAGTCTGGGTCTTTTAAAGTAAAACTACATTTTGAATTTAAAACCTTGCAGCATTTGTGTTTTGTTGATTTAATGTCTATTTAAGTAAATGTTGAATATGCAGTTTAAGGTAATGCAGTATTTCTACAGTGGACTACCAGCTATATTTTTTTTAATATGGGTGTCTGGTTTTCAAGTGCATAACCAATGTTTATGTTGATGACAAGAAATCGAAAGCAAGTATTCTTTGGAGCTCTTACTTAGTTTTTTGTTTTAAACCTTAATCGCTGGTTTCACAGCCCCCAGATAGCACTAATCTTGCTGTACCGATATGTTTAACTGTTTAAATTCATTACTAAAACTAAAGACTTGTCAGAAGTCATTATGTACACCCTACATTGTAACCAGAGAGGTTGATGATTTCTGTTTATTTCCCTATTCAGAGCAGCACTTTGCAGAGGTGGTGCAAAGTGAGGAACTCCTGAATCTGGGAATTGAGCAGGTGTGCAGCCTGATAGCCAGTGATAAGCTTATAATACCATCTGAGGAGAAGGTGAGATTGAAAGTAGCCTGGTCTATTTAATTTCAATTATCAGTAGGACACATGGTGATAAAGGCTATGGGGTACTACAGTTACTAATAATCCACAACAGAATATATTACTGACATATTTGAATAATTTCCCACTGTATTAATGCAGTGTTTTAGTTGCAGTGTCATAGATGGTGGTCTTGCATTCCATTTAGCTCCAAAGAGCTTTAATACCATACAAATCCATTTGCTAAATAAATTACGCATTTGGTCACCAGAAAAGCCTTATGCAACATCTTGTATTCATGACAGGACCAGAAATATCTACTTGACACCTTTGCTTTGCTTAGTGGAAAATATCTGCTAACATCTTAATACTCAAGTCGCATCAACTAGATCATAAGAACATAGGAAAAGAACAAGGAGACTTGTTGATAAAGCGGGAGAATCTGCTAGCCACCTTAAAATAACCTCTCTTGTTGTGTTCTTAAGTAGATGCAAATTGTTTTGTTTTGTGTAAATATGATCAAGTTTTACAGCCTAAACACAGCCCTACAACCCAGCTGTTCCTTAATGATTATGTGTTTGAAGGCAATAAAGCTTCAGAAGAAAGTAATGAAGACTAAAGAACAATTCAGTTGGCTAAATAATGAAACTGTTATTTTTACCACAATGAAAGTTCAGTATTAAAGCGGTTTGTTGTATCATTGCAGGTGTTTGAAGCGGTTATTGCCTGGGTAAACCATGATAAGGATGTCCGTCAGGAACACATGTCCCATCTTATGGAGCATGTGCGGCTGCCTCTGCTTTCTCGAGAATACCTGGTCCAGGTATGTTCAATGAATCTCAGTTAACTTTTTCTCAAAGTGGAATTCAATGGTCTCCTCATTTTATTTCCATATCTGTTAGATATTGTGGTCTCAGAAGTGCAGGTGGTAAATTGGACAATGAATTATGTTGAAGTTAAAATGACAGATAAGAAACACAAATGTTACCATTGACTACCTTTTAAATCATATGTATTATATAACAAAACAAATATGCTACATTAACCTGTGAATAGTTTTTAAATGGGCAGATTGCTTTAAGAAATGTGCACTAAAATTGATACCGACTTTAGGTGATATGGATGTTCCTGCCACATGATGTTGCACCCCATCTGTCATTCTAGAGAGTAGAAGAGGAGTCCCTGGTTAAAAATAGCAGTGCATGTAAAGATTACCTCATTGAAGCCATGAAGTATCATCTGCTTCCTGCTGACCAGAGGTCCATGATGAAAACTATTAGGACCAGAATGAGAACGCCCATCAATCTTCCAAAGGTAAAAAATTAGTTAAGCATCCCAAGGGAAGCTTATATGAGTTTGCAATCCTGCTGCTGCTAAAAATGAACCCTTTTGCTGTCATATTTGTTTTAACCTAACAAATTAATGCTACACATCTTTTTCACATTTGTGTATGACTTCATGTGTACAGACTCATTCATTCTGATATGAAATACCTGTTGGGTTATGTTTCTGGGGCTGCTGTTTTTAGTTCACAAAAACTCCCATTCCTAGTTGGTTAAGCCTCTTAAATGGTATAAAAATGCTAACCCCCTTTTTTTAAATTTATTTTTATTTTTTATAAATTAGAGACATCCCATGACTACGTGTTTTTAAATTCTAACCTTATTACTGAAATCCCTGCCTCAGTACTGCTGTCGCAGGGTATATAAACTTAGTAAAGCAACAACCAGTACTTTATTCTGTGGTTAAATATCTCTTCCAATGCTGATAGAATTTTTATTCTCCACCCACCCCATTAATATATTATATTATATTTCAAATATTGTGGTTTCAGGTAATGGTTGTTGTTGGTGGGCAGGCCCCTAAAGCCATCCGCAGTGTGGAGTGCTATGATTTCAAAGAGGAGCGGTGGTACCAAGTAGCTGAACTGCCTTCACGAAGATGTAGATCAGGTATCTAAGAAGATATTTAAAATATTTTTATATCGTGTGACCACGTTGCATCAGATAATGATATGATTTAGAACCATAAGAAAGTTTACAAACGAGAGGAGGCCATTTGGCCGATTTAATGGAAGGCATGGCATGCAAATGTACTATATTTGTCATAGGAAAATTTACCAAATGTTTTGACAGCCAGAACATCTAGAACTTCAGTATATTGGTATAGGAACTCAGGGAAGTGAGACTGTGGGTCATTAATTTTAGTCCTAATGTCTAGGGTGGGCCTCTGTACATTTGAACTCACTCTGATTTCTGGTGATTTCTTTCAATATGCAAGCCTTCATTTAAGAATAAGTCCTGTTTGATGGAGATTACTCAGTCACGCAATCATTTCATGTGTAGTTGATGGAAATAATAACTCCTATTTTTAACATTTTGGTCTGTTACAAGTTTAACTGTAGGTTTTATTGTCGCATCTTGTAGATAATCCATATATATATATATATATATAAGCTTACCTTTGTTTTCCGTGGGCACCACTCCACCACAGGAAGTCATGCTATTTCGTTGTTTCAAGTAGAGCCTGAGGTTTGCAGCGCCATCATGTGTTTTTTACTTACTATTTTAAGCCTTTAAAAACAGTAGTTTTTAATGTATATGTTTAAACATACACCATACCATAGAAGGCTAAAATGGGTTGTGTTAACCATGTGAAGCTGAACAATGAGTTGCAGACTTGTTGCTCAGGCTCTGCATTATAAGTTGTTTTCCCAAAGTCAACCAAGGTCTTGTTTCCTATTGTGTTTTTTTTTTTTCTCCAGGTGTTGTCTGCATGGGAGGATTTGTTTATGCAGTTGGTGGATTCAACGGCTCTTTAAGAGTGCGCACAGTCGATTCATATGATCCAGTTAAAGACCAATGGACCTGTGTTGCCAGCATGCAGAACAGGAGAAGCACTTTGGGGGCTGCCGTATTAAATGGCCTTCTTTATGCTGTAGGAGGATTTGATGGGAGTACAGGTGTGTTGACATTTTTGGAGTTTTTATTTTATTTTTTTCTCCTTGTGTTACTATCTCTAGGGTGAGAGTGCCTTATTCTCCACCCCCAATAACCTTATTTTCCCTCTCCCAGAAGTAAAAAGACACCCCACAAACTTACATGTGTGAAATGAACAAGTTTCTACTGCCTAGAAAGGCAACTTGTCTGGTATCAGTTAATACCCTGTGGATCATCCTGTAACCTTATGTAAAATACAGGCTTTACCTGAAGGAGAGTGGCAATCTTCTCTGAGTTTGTTGTTCTAAAATTTAAAAATAAGGAATCTTCAGTGTGTGAATTTTTTTTGCTGCAGGTTTGTCAACTGTAGAAGCCTACAATGCAAAGAAAAATGACTGGTTTCTCATAGTGCCTATGAACACCCGTCGGAGTAGTGTGGGAGTTGGTGTTGTTGGAGGTGCGTGCTGAAATTGTTATTAGTGTACATACACAGGGCTATTCTAGAGCTACATTTATAGTTTACATGCTGTTCCATTGCTGTTTTGTAAAACATGTCAATGCCTCCTTCCTTGTCTACATTTTGGGCATCTGCCTTAAATGATATCCAGCAGTTCTTGGGTATCAATATGATAGAAATTATCTTTTGTATTTTGTACCTATTGAGATGAAGGGGAATTTCTCGTAACAACCAACTGTATATAAGACTGTTATTTCAACTGAAGGGTTAAGCTTTTATCAAATGCCATGAGAACACCAATGTCACCAGAACAGTACTTTTCGGTGTATTTTATATACTAACATTATTAGTTTTTGTCAGATGCCTTAAGGTTGCAGTGCAAAAACAATATAAATAGTGTAGTTTACAGTAAGTGCAAATACTATAATGCAATATGAGATAAGACGTAACAATTTAGGATTAAGACAATTTGTATCTACTATGACATAATACTACTGCAAGGATAGTGCATCAGTTGAGTGTCCACTAACATGATGCTTAGATCAAGCAAGTCCAGTGCATGGAAGGAGGGGTAGATCAAGAGATCTACAAGTGCAGTCTAAACAAGTGTGTCTTGAGGAGGCAGCGGAGTTCAGTGAGAAACGGAGCAGTCCTGAAGTTCTCCGGTAGCTGGTTCCAACACAGAGCAGCTAGGGAAGAGGAAGGGCATGGGAGGATGGAGAGTGGAAGGAAGACATGACCAATCAGCCAGTAGAGAAGCAGAGGGCAAGAGGAGGAGCAGGGAGAGATGGGGGATTGGAGGTAGGAGGGGGTAGTGTGGTGGTAAGAACAAGGGTCTTGAATTGAATGCGAGCAGAGATAGGTAGCTAGTTGAGAGTGCGAAGCAGAGGGGTAGCATGAGAGTAGGTAAGACAGACATATTCTGGCACTTATTAAGTAATTATTGCCTGAGAGAACAAGTAATGTGCATTTCTTATGAAAATACAGTCGGAAGTGAACTTTTAAAAAGTATACATTGCAAATGAACTGCACTTGCAGTCTGCTGTCCCATTCTGATCAATGGCATTTTGAAACCACTAAAGGCATCCTCAACATCAGGTGTCCTCCACAGTTTGCTGTTCATAGGCCTGTATTGTATCTCGTTTTTTTCAGAATGGTTTATCGTGGTAATGTTAATCTGTTCTTTTCCTGTATGGTGTTGCATTATCCACCACTTTCACGCCTCCACTTTTGTCTGCAAGGATATGATGTGAACACTATGCAACTTGAAGTGCATTGTAGGATCTGTAGTCCCAAAACAGCACTTAAATACACTACAGAGGCACTAATCTGAATGCAAGTCAATACATTTCCCAATATCCTTTACACTCCGCTGTTCCAACTAGAGCAATTTAGTTTTATTCAAATTTTTCTTCCTTAGGAGGGCTCCAAAATAATTTGCTCTAACAGGAAATTAGTATTAAGTAAATTTGTACTGTAAGAAGTAATTTACAACGAACGACTGCTAAATTTACCCAGGACCTTGTAGTAATGTGTAGTATCATCTAATCAGAGTTTTTTTTTTTAAGGAATTTACTTTTATTTTGCAACCTTTTTTGTATGTTGGAGAAGTGAACATGAAGATGTTAAACCGTTAGACTTTTTTATAGAAAAAAATAAAGATCACATGTCATTATAATTATAATATTGCAATAATTGTTCCTCATTAAGGATTGCTGTATGCAGTTGGAGGGTATGATGGTGCATCTAGGCAATGTCTCAGCACAGTGGAGGCCTACCACCCCAATGCCAACGAATGGAATTATGTTGCAGAGATGAGCACAAGACGAAGTGGGGCAGGTCAGGAATTACTTCCACAGGTTTCTGATTGAGATTTCTCCCCAGTGTGAAATTACCACATTATAGTATCTCTATTGGCAGAGTGTGGCTGATTTGTGGGGTTGAGACTTGACTTCAAAGTTGCATGACTTTCTGAGTAGACCCTGCAGGAATACAATAGTTAGGAATGTGATTAGAGAGCGCTCGTTCATCAATGAGGAAAACACACACCTACCGGTGTGCCAGACAACAAATAATGTTAATAGCAGACATAGTAGTCAAGTATGCTATTTTGATTTTCTGCCTGTGATTCCTAATTAATGTAGGACAGTTTTCCTTCTCTTTATATCACTGTAGCATCCTGTACTGAGTAAATTATAACAATCTTTGAATTCACTGTTCCTCTTTAGACTGGCATTTTGTAAAACTCTTTTCGGGTGCTGTTCACCTTGAATATTCATGATTCTCTGCTTTAATCTGTAGGTGTCGGGGTTTTGAAAGGATTATTGTATGCTGTTGGAGGTCATGATGGGCCACTGGTGAGAAAGAGCTGTGAGGTGTATGACCCTGCCACAAATTCTTGGAAGCAGGTTGCAGATATGAATATGTGCAGAAGAAATGCAGGTAACATATAGCCTCTAGATTTAATAACCGTGTAGGTCGAAGAGGGTGCAGTAGCTTGTTTTGAGCTGAGTGGGGGGAAAAAAAATAATGTGCCACCTGTTCACAATTCAAGAATCTACCATGAGGTTTGTCTTTTTTTCTTTGGCAGGTGTCTGTGCAGTAAGCAATCTGCTGTATGTAGTTGGTGGGGATGATGGTTCCTGTAACCTGTCATCAGTGGAGTATTACAATCCTTCAGTTGACAAGTGGACTCTGTTACCTACTTGTATGAGCACAGGAAGGAGTTATGCAGGTAACCTGGGAGTAGCCACGCGTTTGTGTGCATATACAATAATGCCTTGTGAAAGGGTGGCTTTGCAGGGGTGACGTCAGACCAGAAACAGACTCAAAACAATGAATGGCAGGTGAATCTAAGGTGCAGTGGCTGTCAGTGCTTTATTGAATAATAAAACAAAAGATTTAAAACAAAACCAAAGGCGCGTTGGCCAAACAATTAACAATTAAGTATTGTGTTGGTGTTTAAGCCAGCATGCTTAGCAATTTATTATAATTCTGTGTTATTTAATTTACCTCCTCGGTCCCGTTCTGTATTCCTAGACACTCTCTGCGAACAAGGAAAGCTGCAGGCTTTTATATTCTGGCCAAGGGATTAACTAACTGTTAATTATGTTATTACCCTCGGCCATAGTCTGCACGAATTGAATAAGGATGCGTGACTGTCAGCTGGTTAAATAATCAGTAGCTGATCAGTCACGCATCCTCACAAGGTTTTTAAAATATAAACAATAACCTGGTGGACGCCGTCTCGCTCGCCCAGCCAAACTGCACATACTAATAAACAAAGGGGCGCCACATGCCTATTCCATGTAAGCCCAAGAAACGGATATTCTCTAGACTTTATTAAATCTGTGAGTATTTAAAATAAGGTGTACCACTTTTTATTACGCACTTCAAAAAAAGATAAATTAAGTGGGTATAAAAATGGGGCATTGTAAGAAGGTAACATAGTGTTCTGGCTTGCTAAAAGTCACTGTAATTGTAGCCATTCTATTGTCATATTTTGATGAAGAATTAACAGATAACTCCTGCAACCCTGATCTAATGTGTTAAAATATTGCCACCTAGTGAGCAAAACGAACAAGGTTTATATCCCACCTTTCAAACTGAATATACTGTATAACTAGGGCTTGAATTTTTCAGGTTTTATTTTGTTTTGAGGTGTTTTTTTGGTTTTATTATTATTTGGCAATTGGTTATTTTCGGTTAATAAAAACCAACACTCAAGCACATCAATTTTCAGTTTGTATAATAAATTGCATGTACGTTTTACCACTGCATGTACAAACGTTAACTTACTCTGTTGAAGTGAGGATGACCACATTTGCATTTTTAATCCAAGAATTGAGAAAGTATTTAGTTTTACGTCACATTACCTTCCGCGTATCTATCGCACTATAATATTGGGCTAGTGGTGAAGAAATAACTGAATAATTTCAGCTGGATGCAGACATATTCCTTTGTTAGTTGTATTTTTACAGCTCGCACATTGTACAATTGCTCAGCCCAGCCCAATTCATTTTCTGGTTTGTCAATTAAGCTTATTGAGTACAAGACCCTTCAATAACTAACTTTTTTTTATACAATTAGAAGACAAGCACTAATACTCTACTGCATACTGCTAAGCAAGCTTAAAGTTAACAGGAGTGTTTTAACCAATTGACTTATTAACCTTTTAACAGCATTTTTTAAATTATAATTTTATTAATCGTAATAGTGATGTGTTATTAATTTTAATATTATACACTAATTATTAATTTTGTAAATATAAATTTTAACCAAACTTTAAAACCATTACTGGTCCTGAATTTATTGGTCCTCAACAATAACAAAAATGATCTTACAACACTAGAGGGTCTATTTATTTATTTATTTATTTCAGACCACCCTAATTGCAAGTCGCTTGAACAAGTGTATTCTATTATAGGTGGGTCCACAAAAATTGCTAATTTGGTCAGTATCATTATTGAAAGATTTATTGCCAAAACCCAGGTTTATCTGTTTAAAAAATACAAATAAAAATAAATAGGTCTTCGGGGTGTGTTTTTTGTTTTTGTTAAATCTGAAAACTTCAAGCCCTATGTATGACTTTGACATTCTACAACTATAACATTGGACATTCTTCAGCTCGTGTTACAGGTGTATCATAATCACAAGGTATAGCGTCTGTTCTGTGTGTGTGTGTGTGTGTGTTTACATATATACACACACACACACACACACACACACACACACACAGCACCAATCAAAAGTTTGGGTACACTTGTTGGAAACTAGGTTTTTATCATAATTGACAATGTTTTACATCGTATACGTTTCTGTAAATACTTGAAAATGAAAACACACGTTACAATATACAAAACAAAATAAAATGCATATCAAAGCATTGTTCAAGAAAATTGAAAATTGTCTCTAAACTTTGGATTCCTCAAATTAGCCACCCTTTGCCTTAATAACAGCCTCACAAACACAAGGCATTCGTTTAACAAGTTTCAGCAGGAAATCATCCGACATGTCTTCCCAGCTCTTCTGCAGCAATTCCCAGAGATGTAGGGCAGATTGAGGTCTGGAGACTGGGCAGGCCAGGTCATTAGATTGAGTTGTTCTTCACTTTCCATCATGTTTCTGTGTTTCGGGTCATTATCTTGCTGAAGAATGAAGGACTGCCCAACTAGCTGTAATCCTGAATAAATGGCATTCCTCTGAAGTATGCTATGATAGCCATGCTGGTTGAGCTTGCCATGGACTTGGTAAAGATCACCAACTCTGTCACCAGCAAAGCAACCCCAGACCATGACACTGCCTCCTCCATGCTTGACAGTGGGAACCACTCATGCGCTCACTGTCTCTGCGTCTTACAAATACTCAGCGGTTGGACCCAAATATTTCAAATTTTGACTCCATAAGACCGACTTCCACTCCTCAAATGTCCAGTTTCTGTGTTTCTTGGCCCAGACAAGTCTCTTCCTCTTTTTCTTCACTCTTAACAGTGGTTTCTTTGCAGCAATTCTTCCAGTTAGGCCAGCTTCATGCAATCTCCTCTGAACAGTTGATGTTGAAACATCTGTACTTCTAGTAGCATTTATTTGAGCTTTTATTTCAGGGGCAGTTATTCCTTGTTCGGTCCTCATGAGTGCCAGTTTCTTCAAATCGTTTGATGGTCTTGGCCACAGCAGTTACAGACACTTGCAAAGTTCTTGCAATTTGTCTTAAAGATTGACCTTCATTTCTTAAAGTAATTACAGACTGTCTGTCTGTCTTTTTTCTTTGCTTAACTGAGTGTATTTTGCCATGTTCTACTCCCTTACATTCAGGAATGACAAACTTGTGCCTATGCTACCTATATTTATAGTAATCATGGACCCTCACTTGTTAACAATAATTGGTGACAAAAGGTTAATTAGATAACATGCTAGTTAACTCAGAGAACATCTAACAAAGACACTTTTATACTTAGGCCAGTGTTCTAACACCGTGTTATACACATTTCAGACTTTTAACTGACTTGGGCTTCAGCCTGAAATCCACTTGCTTTGGGTGACCATTTTATTGAAATTGACAAGATTTACATTTTCATTTAAAAATTTAATTTTTGAATGCAATTCACTTGTGATTATCAGCTTATATAAGTACATGTATCATATAATGAAATATTAAGTGTTTATAGACAAGTTTATACAGTTAAAAGCATAGATAATCATGAAAAACCTGGTTTCAAGCAGGTATACTCAAACTTTTGACTGGTACTGTGTGTGTGTGTGTGTGTATATATATGTATATATATTACACACTGTACTGTAGTTCTAAAGAACTGCTTATATAGTTGTGATGAAACTTGAACACTGATATTATGGTTTCTCATGTTCTCTGAATTCCCTCCCTAGGTGTTGCAATACTTGACAAGCCGTTATGACTAGGCGTGGATTTGCTGCTGTTCTGAATCTGAAGTAAGATGTTGCTGAATTAATTTGGCGTCCTAAAGCATCTTTGCTGAGCTGCTTCATTCTGAGGCAGTGTGGAGGAGGACCGTACTATCAGGCGAGGAGTGAAGACATTGAAGATTTTGCACTTAATGGGAGCAGTACATGGGATCAGCCTTTTAACACAGACTTTTACCTTGTGGGAAAAGAATACTCTAAGTCTGAAGGTGCACATTGATGAAAAAACACAGCTGTAACTAAAGCTATTCAAAGTTGTACATGGACCAAGTGAGATTGAAAGGAGGATGGTTATCGTGCAAAAGAATCTGAAGAGACATGGACAATAACCGTTAACATTTGTAATGTTTTTATAAACTCTCAATGAGCTAATAAATGTCAGTATTCAAAATAGAGGAAGCCAATTCTATACATAACATCAGTTGGAGATGTTAAGAGGGAATCCCTTGCATCATTTCTGGACTTAATTGTTTAGTTTTCATGGGCATAGTACTACAAATAATTTCAACTATATAATGTGTGTTTGTGTGTGTGTGAGTGTAAACGTGCAAGGCTTTACTAATTCTTCTTCGCAACTGGTATATAGTGTTAGGCAAACTCAAACATGTAACTGTCAAAAAAAAAAAAAAAAAAAAAAAATATATATATATATATATATATATATATATATATATATATATATATATATATATATATATATATATATATTTATTATGACAGTTACATGTTTGAGTTTGCCTAACACTATATACTAGTTGTGAAGAAGAATGAGCAAAGCCTTGCACATTTTAAATTAATTTAATGCCCAAATTGTCAAAACAAGAAAAGGCAATCTAATATTTGACTTGTATGTGTACTTTACCTTATTTAATATCCTGGTCATGTTTTGATGCATTCCTTTATTTTATCTAATTGAGAATGTTATGGCATGAATTCAAATGCAGATTTACATTGGTTGCCTGGATTTGCATTGAATCTGCATGATGTCATAAACAGTTCATTTACTTTCAGCTGGTGTTTTTGCTACTACTGTATGTGAATGAATACTAAATGTGATGTGCAGATTTGGATCTCTTCTAAAAATGACTGTATTTTTTAGGCTTTTCTTTTAATAAACTGTTGTCTTATTTCTGCTGTTATTGTGTTAGTGTCAGGAATGTTGTGCAGTGCTCTTTGAACCAATGTTTCTTAACTTAAGTTGTTTTTGTTTTTTTCAAATAAATATGTTTCTTGTATTTTGATTCAACAGTTATTAATGTGTAGTACTGTTTATATATACATAAACACATGGTTTTGAGAGACCCAATCCCATTGCTTGTACGGGTGTTAAGCGTTTTGATAAGTGAAGTTGATTGCTCCTGGAGTGGGTAATTTGCAAAACCTCAACGACTTTACACTTAAAATAACATCTGAAAAGCTTATATGGTCAGCACCTAGTATTGACTCATCATTCATCAAACCTCAAAAGGATATTCTTTAGCACAATTTATTAGAATGAATATCGGAAGCTGTCGGTTTGTTTTACATAACTTAGACAGGATACTATTACATTGTGATGATACTTAATTTGGACATTCTTTTAGAATTAGTTATTCATAGTATCGGCATATGGAGCCATCTGTATGTCAAGCTTCTTTTTACTTGTGGATATAGATCATGAGAATTTTACTTCGTTTTCTGATACTTCTAATTATCACCTGCCATCTCAGTAGTTTTTCTCAAACTGATAATGGGGTGTTTGTTGCCTGATTGTACCTTCATTTTACCCTCAAATAGGTTTCTGGCTGAGGACTCCTTAGGGTAACACTACATTGAATAGTGTAGCAGTCTCGGCAGTCATCATTCAGAAATAGGGTGAAATAGAGAACAGGTGCTCCACCCATGGTTTTAGGAAAGGTAGATCGGGTCTAATTAACCCGCTTGATTTTTTTGAGAATGCAACATTGATAATGGATAATTGCAAAGGATATGACATGGTTTATTAGATTTCCAGAAAACTTTTGACAAAGTCCTGCATAAACAATTAATTCTCAGACTGAATGCAGTAGGGAGTCAAGGAAATGCATGCACGTGGATTAGGGAGTGGTTAACATGTAGAAAACAAAAAATACTAATTGAGGAGAAACCTCAAAATGGAGCGAGGTAACCAGTGGAGTACCACAGTATTCAGTCCTCTGCTATTCCTAATCTACATTAATGACAGATTCTGGTATAGTAAGCAAACTTGTTAAATTTGCAGACAACACAAAAATAGGAGGAGTGGCAAACACTGTTGCAGCAGCAAGGGTCATTCAAAATGATCTAGATAACATTCAGAACTGGGCAGACACATGGCAAATGACATTTAATAGCGAAAAGTGTAAGGTACTGCACACAGGCAATACAAATGTGCATTATAAATATTATATGGGAGAATCTGAAATCTAGGAATCTAGGAAATCTAGGAAAGTTTGACTTAGAAATGTCTTCATCTAGACAATGTGGGAAATCTATCAAAAAGGCTAACAAAATGCTTGGATATATTGTGAAAAATGTTGAATTCAAATCAAGGGAAGCAATGTTAAAACTTTACAATGCATTTGTAAGACCTCGTCTAGAATATTGTGTTCAGTTCTGGTCACCTCGCTTCAAAAATGATATTGCTGCTCTAGAAAGAGTGCCAAGAATGACCAGAATTATTCTGGGTTTAAAAGGCGTGTCATATGCAGACAGACTAAAAGAATTGAATCTATTCAGTCTTGAACAAAGAAGACTACACAGTGATCTGAGTCAAGCATTAAAAATTCTAAAAGGTGTTGACAATATCGACCCAAGGGACTTTTCTGACCTGAAAAAAGAAACAAGGACAACTGGAGATCAGATAAAGGGGTATTCTCCTCAGTAACGTTGAAGCTGGGATCCTTGAAGAAGCTGCTTGATAACATTCAGGGATCAATAAGGTACTAACAACCAAACGAGCAAGTGGGCTGAATGGCCTCCTCTCGTTTGTAAACTTTCTTGTGTTCTTAGTCATTCAGCATTCATAGCAAATGGATCTTATTGAGGGTAACATTCGACTTGTGAGATGACATGCTTATGTTTTATAAGGAGAGATGATGATCTATTTAGGAATAACAATATTTATAAGTAGTAGGACTGAGTGAGGAAACATTTGCAATAAATTCACCATCCCAGGTCTTTCAGTGTGTCAAGCAGACCTGGGGTCAGTTATAATTACAATGCTAGTAGAAAGGTTTGCTGAAATTACAAATACAATGCTATTTTTGTTCAATTACAATTAGTTACTATTATAATTACAGTTGCACTACCATGTTACATAAATAACTACACACATTAACATGTTTACTCTTTTTCTAAATAAAAAAGCAATATTTACAGGTACAAATAGAGACATATAATCTCATATAACCATATAATCTCGTTTTTTTAAACAAATAGGGTCACCAAAAATGGCTGAAAATATGACTGAATGAAAAATAAATGCATAATTGAACTGCATCCAATTACAGTTATTCTAGTGTGCCAAGGTTTAACTGCAATTCCAATGAATCTGTAATTACTTTAATTAAGAATTGTACGGTGACAATTGTAATTTACCCCAGGTCTGGAATCAATACTGTTTCCTTAGTGTGTGTAGGTAGGTAGGTACTGTATATTCGCTTATGTGGTTGTAATGGTACTTGCTAAGAGACTTGCTACCTTGTTTATCTCAAGTATCACAATCTGAGGGTTATAAGCAACACAAATATACAGTAGTAACATACGACAGTAAATCTGTTTTACATCACAAGTTTTTATTTTTTTATTTTATTTATGTATTTATTTATTTTTGTTCATTTCCAGTTAATTCCTAAAATATGTATATGTTTTTGTATATGCATTTTGTTTTAGACAGTGTCTTTACAACGTCAACGATTTATCTATGACCATGAAGTACGCACCCATTAAATTCACTGGATTCAGCTTACCTCACTGATGCTGTCAAACCAGAGGTATTTTTTTAGCGGCTTCTTGCTAGTCGACAAACATCACCGTCGCCTCTGTAAGGTGATTGGTTAGAGTTCCAGAGTCTCACCGTCTCACTATCATCACTCCATACACTTCACCAATCACTGCCTGTACGCTGTAAACTGACGTCAGAGGCTCCACTTTCCTCCAGCCAATCATTGCTGGGACTGCTCCAAACATTTTGACTGCGACAGATCTGTGCCCAGGTAGAAGCTGGCTGCCAGAGCAAGTTGGAAGGTGAGTGTTGTTTTTTTGGAATTAATGCTGCGCTGCATCGAATTCGTTGAGTCAAAGTACATTTCATTTGCAATACGGATGTTCAAAATAGCACACTGTGAGCGAGTTGAGAAGTTCTTATTTGTTTGAATTTCACAAAATAGCTTGGGGATGTAGCATTCAGTGGTTAAAGGCAGTATTATTATTATTACAGCCCAATTCGTGTTTCTTCGAATGGTAAAATTCTGTTGGAAAGGAGTTACCCGTCTTATGTTTTTTTTTTTTTTTTTTGTAATGCTGTAAGTGATCATCAAAAACTATATGGCTTGCCAGTAGTCTGATTTTGATTTTGAACTGGTTCAAGGACATAAATATAATGATTAATTTAAGGCTCTACTGTACTCCATTATGCTGATCAACTATTTTGATGTTTAATAATAATAATAATAATAATAATAATAATAATAATAATAGCATTGTAACATTTTGAGGGGTATAGCAAATTATTTTAAGAAAGGAAATGTACCAAATGTTGTGCTTTTCCACAGGAACAGAAAGGCTGGAAAGGCAAAATAAAGAGTACAGGTGCAGCAATGGCAGTGAATGACAGTGTTCTGAGCTCCGCTTACCTTGCTGTGGACTATGTCGATTCCATGTTACCAGACAATCCACTGCAGCAGCCTTTAAAAAACGCCTGGGACTACATTCTCAATAATTATACCAAGTTTCAGATTGCCACTTGGGGTTCCCTTATAGTTCATGAGTTTGTATACTTCTTCTTCTGCCTTCCTGGATTCCTCTTCCAGTTTATTCCTTTCATGCAAAAGTATAAAATACAACAGGTATGCTGGTTAGTTTTTAATATTGTTTGTTTATCATATATGACAAATATTATTTTTATTGACGCTCATAGTATGTTTGGTAACATGGATAAATAACAATTTTTTAATGTAATTTACAGGACAAGCCTGAAACCTGGGAAAAACAATGGAAATGCTTCAAGATGCTGCTATTTAATCACTTTTTCATTCAGCTTCCCATGATTTGTGGAACCTACCACTTCACAGAATTCTTCGCCATTCCTTATGACTGGGATACAATGCCACGATGGTAACTGATTTATTATATCCTTATAATTGACTTTTAAAACAGTCCAATGTTTCTGTGATTATTTTTAGTAATAATAATAATAATAATAATAATAATAATAATAATAATAATAATAATTTTATTTGCTCATCAACTGACAGCTTTTTCAAATAAAATAATACAAATTAAAAAAAGAGCAGGATCTTTAGGCAGAAATGTATAACAGGCCCTACTGAGCAACACAGTGCAAGAGCAAAGCCACATTTTCTGAATGGAATAAACAATTTGAACAGTAACCAGAACTTGCAAGAAATTGTCCAGAAAAAAAAAAGTCTGTTTTCTAATTTACATATTTGATAGTATACAACCAGTTTGGATCAGTTGGTCTTTTTGACGTCTATGTTTTTATTGTTGAAGCTCCTTTATTTAATGCGTCTCTGACCTGTGTTTCTAACTCATTCCAAGGACCTACCTTCTAGCCCAGTGCTTTGGTTGTGCAGTAATTGAAGATGCGTGGCACTACTTCTTGCACAGACTGCTTCATCACAAAAGAATCTACAAATACATCCACAAGGTTCATCATGAGTTCACAGTAAGTTAATAGGCTGAGAAAAAAGAGACTGACATAGTGGAATTAATGCACTACCAGCCATTCTGTGGTCCTAGAGCCTTCATTTTATTTCCACAGTGAGACGTGTGGATGTTGCAAATGAAAAACAGATCACATTATTGCAAATGTATATAGAAGGCAAATATGACTTATCAGTAAGTTAAAGGGAGTGCTCACCAATGTTTGAAAGACATTTTCTTGCCATATTTCTCAACAGGGATATATTGTATTTTGATGTATGTTTCTTGATAACATGAGCCATTATTCCACAACCAGATATTTTAGTATACTTTACCATTATTTTAATATACTTTAACAACATGTAGTTCTTAAATACCACTTACCCAATTTCCATTGGACTGTACATGGCCGTTTCTCATTCTGTACTGCTTTGTAATTATGATGCGTTGATACGTCATAGTCGTAAACTTTTTGGTCATACAGTAGCTGTAACTGTAATCTATAGCTGTGGCTGTACAATATGTTACTGACATACTTGTTAGCATTAGGAGCATTATCTGTGGTCTCTGTCTTTATACTTTAATTCAAGCTGTACGGATTTGTCAAGTACAATTAACTGTAGAATTAACATTTACTTTAATGAAATGTTTCTTCCTGGTATTGAATCACTTCATGTGCTGTAGGTCAGGTGACCTGATTGTAGCCTGACCAACAGGAAGAGATTTTGTACCAAGAAGTAACAGCAACTTTTATTGTTTTTTCTTTGAAGTATCTGCACAGTGCAGCCCACAGAAAATGGCAGGCCCGGGACAAGGTTTTAAGTCAGCCCCTTTCCCCCAGGCTTACATTTTTCCTCTCCGTTGTAAAAAAGAAAAAAAACTCCAGCCGAGCCTGGAATGCCTCGGCCCAGTTACCCCCCTGTATCTGCGTACACCAGATATAATTTAAAAATCTATGTAAAGAATATAAAGTAAGAACATTGATTTGGTTAGACTCCATAAAGCAATTTTTAAAAACATGAGTTGCTGCTGTATACTCCACTCTTTCTGGTAGAGTGAACTGAAATTTGTATTTTTTACTTGCTTTAGTCGCCATTTGGGATGCAGGCAGAATATGCCCACCCTCTCGAAACAATCATTCTTGGCACTGGATTCTTCATTGGCATTATGGTCTTCTGTAACCATGTGACTCTTCTTTGGGCTTGGGTAACTTTCCGTCTGTTGGAAACCATCGATGTACACAGGTATGCCTTTTATCATTGTACTCAATTCAATTCTGAATCCCGTCGCAGATTAAAAATGTTTCTAGAAAGTGTAAAAAATACATTTGCCTATAAAATGTATCTGGAATTGGTTCCCACTGCTTATTTGCATACCTTGAATACATCTTTTAAATGTTATTGCTTCTGTTAACTTCATGGTTAATATATTGTTAAAGCTTATACAATAACTTTATTTTGGTCTTCAGCGGCTACGACATCCCCATGAATCCACTACACCTTGTACCATTCTATGCCGGGGCTCGCTTTCATGATTTTCATCATATGAACTTCGTTGGGAACTATGCCTCTACCTTCACTTGGTGGGACAAAATCTTCAACACAGATTCCCAGTACAACAGCTACCACCAAAAACTGGAAGAGAAGAAGATCAAATAGGAGTACTCAATTGAACTGCTACAGTTTTTATTGCACTCAGTATCAGTGATTCAGCACTGATTACTCACATTCAGATGAGAGTTCTATACAACCATTCAGATAAATCATTCAGGACACTTACCTGGCTCTAGGAGACAAATTCCTCAACTGTCTGAAAAAAAAATTAAAAAGTGCACACTTTGCAATTCTCTTATGATGTTCAGCAATGGTCTGTTGGTATGACTGAAGTAAATTTGGCAGAATTGCTTTATTCTACTGTAAATTTGAAACTGTCAGTTATATAGGCTAGTAGATTCATTTATTCATTTATATATTTTCTTACTGTCATATTAAACTGATGTTTTAATCATTTTACAATAAGTGTTTTAGGTAGTACTGCACGCATTCAACCTGAATTGTTGGGATAACCTGGGTGGAATAAATTATCCCTATGAGACTGGGACTTAAATCTAAACTGGAAACTAATTGGCTTCAGCCTAAATGATCTGGGCAATGTTGGTTTACTATTACTACAACTAAATGTTCATTTTAAAACGACAAATAAACAAAAAACAAGTCAGATATACTTGTACACTCTCGTGACTTGTTTCCATCTGTCTTTTTAAATGTGTAACTTTGTAAGTACAGTACTGTAATCCACGCCTAAAAAGACAAACAGTGCCTTTTCATGAATAAAAGTAAGCCACCAATCAAGTCTTGTCTTGAGGTTCGTGGTAGTACAGCAATAAACAGTGGAAGGAACTTTGTGTAGGTGTTATATAGGTTTGTCTGGATACATAGGTAAGATCTAGACTAATTTGTTAGTATGGTACCTACAAATAGGTCTGCCAAGAAAACAATGCATTGTACAAGGCAGTGATTGTGCTATTGTAGAAGGCCAAGGTGTTTTGTTAATGGTTTCAAACCCAATGCTGGGCACTTAACTATAACTTTAAAATATACTGTGTGGGGAAAATACTGAATAGATTTTTTTTTATTACCACATTCCACAAGTAATCCAGATATAATAATTGTGAGACATAGATTACAAGTAGAAATAGTTGAAATTCTATACAAAAACTCTTCTGGGAGACATGCTTGTCTATATATATATATATATATATATATATATATATATATATATATATATATATATATATATATATATATATAGATATAGATATAGATATATAGATAGATAGACCGATAGACCCAGTGTAGCCCAACTGGTGCAGCGTCTCTTTTGGTGGGTATATATTCCAGGGTTGTCTAAAAAAAAAAAAAAACTCATGAGAATGTGATTTATATATATAAAAGAAAGCAAGTCAACATTTTTTTGTTTTCATGGGGAAAGAATAGTCTTAAATGCATACTGCTAAAAAATAACATCTCAATAACATTGTAAGCACTTGTATGTACTGTACTGTATGCTGGACTGCTTACTGTGCTTGCTAGCAAATGTGGTATGAATGTAATCTGATTTATGTTTCACGTTGTATACAGTCCATTTACTGTATCATTTATCCTAATGTATTAGGAATAATGTATCATGTAAAATGGAGAGAAGCAGAATCATAAAACGAATTTCAAATAACATTAGGGCCTGTGTGTCCTTTTATTAGCACTTGCATGTTGATTAGTATAAAAGCTGTTACATACACTTTCCATTCTTTTTTGTTATCACCTTGAAATAAGTATCCATGGCACCTATGTAAGGGGGGCATTTACCCTCACATGTAGACAGCAGGCGTGTTGCAGTCTGTTATGTACTTTCTGGACATCTACCTTTGATTTATATAGAGAGAAAGCAGCTGTGCTCTTTTTGTTTTCAAGATAGACATTAGGATGAGTTTCAAAGTGAAAAGCAAAGTTCAGAAATGTATAAAGTCTACTATAATGATATTTCACTTTTAGCTAGAGACAAAGCTCGATTGATCTATTTGATAGCCCCAGAGAATTCACATGCGTTGTTAGTTTAATATTTAAAATATGATTATTTTTGTTAATATATTACTACCCCTCTAAGTCTTAAACACAGATGCGCAAACCTCAGTTTTGGCATATACCAAACCATATATATATATATATATATATATATATATATATATATATATATATATATATATATATATATATATATATGTGACAGGGCAGGGAGCCCTGCACACAGAAATGTGTGTTTGTGGCAGTGAGAGGGTTAAAATCTCCCTACCAAACTAAATTGTTCATTATTTTATTGTTTAATTGTCACCTGCATCTAGCTACCATTGTAAATTAGAGCCAGGGGCTGTGTATTTAAAGGAAGCAGCCAGTCTGCTCTGTGCTGCTGTGTGAAAGGGAGCCTGATTTGAAGGTGTGCTCAACTGAAAAAAATTCAAAGGTACTGTGTAAAGCCTTTTTGTGTTATTTGTAAAAACTGCTTTTTTTGTTTGATTTTGTTTTAACAGGTAAAGAGCTTAGCTTTCCTGTTTGTTAGTTAGGTTCCAGTGTGTTTTAGATACTGCTCGAGGAGAGCTAGGTGTTTGTTTTTGTTTTGTGTATTTATTTTATATTATTAAAAATAGCACGCTTTCAAAAATTAATTGTGTCTTGTGAGTCATTTTTAAAAGGGGCAACAAAACCAAGTGGAAGCAGTCTACACCCCCTTTAACTTTTTTTCACATTTTGTATCAAGTGTTTCAGAGTTTCATGCATTTAAATTAGAATTTTTTCCACTTATTTACACTCCATACTCCACACTGTTAATGGGGAAAAAAGTTTTTATTGATAAAAAAAAATTATAAAAAATACAAAACTGAAAGATCATAATTGGATAGGATAAGTCTCCACCCCCCTGAGTTAATACTTGGTGGAAGCACCTTTGGCAGCAATTACAGCTGTGAGTCCATTGGGATAGGTCTCTACCAACTTTGCACACCTAGATTTGTCAATATTTTATTCCATTCTTCTTTACAAAACTGTTCAAGCTCTGTCAAGTTCCTTGGGGAGCATTGATTGACAGCAATCTTCAAGTCATGCCAGATTTTTGATTGGATTTTAGTCGGGGCTCTGACTGGGCCACTCAAGGACATTTACATTTTTGTTCCTTAGCCACTCCAGTGTAGCTTTGGCTGTGTGCCTTGGGTCATTGTCATGCTGAAAGGTGAACTTCCGTACCAGTTTCAGCTTTCTTGCAGAGAGCAGCAGGTTTTCTTCAAGGACTTCTCTGTACTTTGCTCCATTCATTTTCCCTTCTATTCCGACAAGTACCCCAGTCCCTGCCGATGAGAAACATCCCCATAACATGATGCTGCCACCACCATGCTTCACAGTAGGGATGGTGTACTTTGGGTGATGCGCTGTGTTGGGTTTGCACCAAACCTTACGCTTGGCATTTAGGCCAAAAAGTTCCATTTTAGTTTTGTCAGTCCACAAAACATTTTGCCACATGGCTACAGAATCTCCTGAGTGTTTTTTCGCATACCAAACAGGATTCAAGTTGGGCTTTCTTGAGTAGTGGCTTCCTTCTTTCCCCTGTACCATACAGGCCAGATTTGTGGAGTGCTTGGGATATTATTGTCACATGCACACTTTGACCAGTCTTTACCGTAAAAGCCTGCAGCTATTGCAAAGTTACCATTGGCCTCCTGATCAGTCTCCTTCTTGGTCATCCAGTTTGGAGGGTACGGCCTGATCTAGGAAGGGGCTTGGTGGTGCCATATACCTTCCACTTCTTAATAATCATCTTGACTGTGCTTCAAGGGATATTCAAGGCCTTTGATATTTTTTTATACCCATCCCGATCTGTGCCTTTCAACAACTTTGTCCCGGAGTTCTTTGAAAGCTCCTTAGTGCTCATGGTTGAGTCTTTGCTTTGAAATGCAGTACCTAGCAGAGGGAACCTACAGGAACTGCTGAATTTATCCTGAAATCATGTGGCTCACTACAATTTAACAGGTGGAGGCCACTTAAATTGGAGTGTGATTTTGAAGGCGATTGGTTATACCTGAGCTAATTTAGTTTTGCTGTTACAAGGGGGGTGGACACTTATCCAACCAAGCTATTTCAGTTTTTATTTTTAATTAATTTTCTACAAATTTCTAGAATATTTTTTTCACGTTTTTGTGTTGTCCTTGTTGTCTGTCCTTTTTGTGTGTCCCGTGCTTTGGTGTTTTGTGTATTGTTAGGGTTCAAACCATGCCACCTAGATGTGGAGAGTGTGTGCATACAAGGGAGAGTTGCGATTGGCCGGACCGGACAAGGACACAGGAACAGCAGGAGTGTAAGACCTGGAATGTGCTAAACCAGGGTGAGAGAGAGTGGGCGAGATTGAGATTGATGAGAGCAACCTGTGGTGTGCCAGATCAGAGAGGTTGAGGGCTGTGTTAAGGTCAGGAGCGCGTAACACCCTGCCGGAGGGGTTCTTCAGCCGCTTTGTGGTTCCCCAGGAGCTGCATACAAACCAGGGGCGGAACTTCGAGTCCAGTATTCAGTGAGATGTGCCGGCATCTGGGTATCCAGAAGACACGTATCACAAGCCCTGTATCCCTGCCCACTCCTGAGGCAGACGGGAGCCCTCCAAGCCCTTGGGGGCAGCGACCAAGGAAGACAACGTAAACAGCCGGGTCGCTTCCAAGACTTTGTGTTACCTCAGGGACGAAGGAACTAAGGGGGTGGTGGTGGTGGTGGTGGGGGGGCTGTATAGCAACCTGGCCAACTGAAGGGGACCTTGTTGGACTTTTGTGTTGTCCTGGTTGCTTTTCCAGTTTGCGTGTCCTGTGCATTGGTATTTTGTGTATTGTTGTGGTTCAGATTATGCCACATAACTATGTGTGTGTGTGTGTGTGTGTGTGTGTGTGTGTGTGTGTGTGTGTGTGTGTGTGTGTGTGTGTGTGTGTGTGTGGGTTGTATGGGAACAGCAGGAGTATAAAGACCTGGGGCGTGCTAAACCGGGGTGAGAGAGAGTGGGTGAGATAGTGTGAGATATAGAGTGAGAGACAGTTAATGGGGGGGACACGGGTGACTACAATTTAGTGAGTGACAGGGGAGTTTGTTATTTTGGTGACATTGTCCTGGCCCAGACAGGGACTCGGGACAGTACTGAATTCTGTTCAAAACAATAAATTACTGTCATTTAGCCCTGCACGCCTTGTCTCCAGTGTCATCCATCATGGTGAGAGCTTGAGTCATCAGTATATATACTGTAATATATATATATATTATATTAATGACAAGTACTATATATATAGATATATGGATTATGGCTATAATTTGTATATGGTTATTGATCCTGAGCCATTAAAGGACTCGGTAATTTTTCATGATTACTCTAGAAGAAAATATACTTGAACTTTGACCCATTCGACTCTTCAAGACCACTTTCAGTTCAAACACAACATGTCTCGTTTTCAATCACTCGACAACACACACAGTATAGAAAGAAATGAGAATATGTAAAAAAAAAAAAAAAAAAGATGTAAAGCTGGTACATTTTGTAACTCAGGAACGGGAAATTAAAACACGATAAAGGCTATCATCCAAATAAAGCTGAAGCGCTAACGGATAACGACATAGAACGTCTGTACAGCACTGAAACACTACATTAAAAACAAACAAACAAACAAACTCAACTGTGCTGCGGAACGTCATCTTCTTTATTATTACCATCACAAGGGTATCCATGTATTATAAAACATAACAGATGGGCCTCTTCACTGAGTTACAGGAAAACAATTCCAAGTTGGATAAGTGCGTATAGATACCGTGTGTGAAACTGGGGAAAGCTAAGGCAGCTTATTGCAAACATGGCATCACCCTTTTGTGTACCATCAGTTCTGCCACAGGTATTTCAATACTCTTAACAGAATTTAGCCCTCCAGGATAAAAAAAAAAAAAAAAAAAAAAAAAAAAATGATTGCCCTGCACGGGTGGGGAATTCGTGTTGATATAATTTGTATGTGGAAATGCGTTTATTGTGTGTCTTTGTAATTGATTTGTGTGAAAATTATTGTTTACATACCGGCGCACAATTGGCACATGCTGCCTGCTGGGTTTGGTTGAAGGGAAAGGCAGCAAGTTATTGGCTGTGCTGGTCCTCAATCAGCAAGTAGGTGGGTCTTGACTGAGTGTCCGTCAGTTTAAAAACATCCGGTAGGGATCTCTCTGGGTGACTGTAATACCCTGTGTATGCTCAGGAGGAGAGTCGCCGCTCTGCAGAAAACAAGCTACACAACCCTGAAACTGCAAGCGATGCTTGTGACGGCAATGCCCCGCCAAAGCCGTATGAAGAAGCAGGAGTCATCGTATGAATACCGGCTCATAAGTAGGTTAGTTTAAGGGATAGTGATCCCATGTAATGTATTGCGAGGGTTATGTAGTGTAGCCGGTTCCTGGAGCGGGACGCCTAGTTTATAAGGCTAGCGGTTGCCCTGTGTGGCACCTGTATTTTTAGTTTTGTACTGTGTTTTATTTTGCCTTTTGTACAGCTTGCTTTATGTGTCCTCTGTGCGTTACCATCGCTGGTAACATCACATGACCACTTTGTTTACTTTCTTTTGTACTTTTAATAAATTCTGCGAACCTGTGCTGGTGTTTTCAACTCCACCTCCAACTTGCCTCTCTGTATTGCTTAAGCAGGCCACACACGTGACACGAACACTCTGTCACAAGTAGTATGAAATGTGAGGAAGAGTGTTTTTTTTTTTTAATTAATCTAAATGTAAAACTGTCACCTAGGCTTTATTTTGTATGCCACTAGAAAAGACTTCAACACCAGGTAAATATTTTTATAAACCATTTAATCAATTGATTGAGGAAATAAAAACGCCAGTAGATTGGTGGAAATTAGTGTTAGGGTTTGTTGACGAGTGATTAAAATGGGTGTAAGTGTTTAAAAGTGTGGTGATTTTTCTCTGCTGAGAACATCATCCATTTTATGGAGTATTAAGAAGAATAAAAAGTTGGCTCATCTTGGCTCAAGTCATCTTGACCTCTTTGCTGCTGTAAACTGACACAGCGTATGAAGGTCGCTTAGATATTTAAAAGAAAGTTACAATACACAATAGACTAGTATTAATAATAGCTGGCAATTACAAAATGCAAAGTGTGAAAATGCATGCTGTAATTACACTATGTAACACAATTTTTGTTCCTGGGTAGTAAGTGTTATTTCCTAATTGCTTATGCCTCAGAAGTATAGGAAATGGCTATTATTCCCCACAAACTTTGCTTTTGTGACCATGACAGTGATATTTCAAAATATCACTATTTCCAATGGGAAAACGGGCAAATGTGTGTCTTTTCATTCACATAAAGTCAGAAAAAAACAACATATGAATCCAAATTAACATGTATTTATACTAAAGTAATACAAAGATGACTACAAAAAATTTAGAAGTGAGTAGTTTTAAATAGTAAATACAGTATAATTGTAAATCTCTAAAAACTACTCACTTCTAAATCTTTTGTGGTCATCTTTGTATTACTTTAAAACATGCTATATTAAATACCGGAGCAATAGATCAATAGCTGCCATGTTTCAATATGCCTTGCAGGATATTGTAAACATCTGGTTCACACACCATATAAATAAGCCGAGTGCACTCGCAAATTGCGTTGTGAACATAAACAAACTCGGTCCTGAAAAAAATGGAAAAGGACCACAAAAAACAAAAACAAAAAAAAACAACTTTAGCTCGCATCCAAACGACCTGGGTCCCTAAGCTTTTCCTGCTGTCAGGAGGGCTTTTGTGGCAGGGTTTTAACTTTCTGACTTTGTTTATAAAATCGCTACATTAAAATATATATAAGAAATATATTATTTATCCTTCCACTGAGAAAGAATAGTCCCTGAAGACTGTTTGATTGTAACATATATATTGTACTTTTTTTATTTGCCATAAACATTACATTGAACATTGCCATTTATAATATAATTTTTGAGATGAAACTGAAAGCAGACTGATTTCACACTTTCATGAAACAGCCAAACACTGCACTGCACTGGCACTCGAGGGAGGCTTCCAGGTGTTATTTTATTTTTTTTTTTTGTAGGAAATGATCCTATTCAGGCTTTGCAGACTTCAAGAGAAGCTGACCAATAATTTCAGAGGCTGTTTTCACACAGATGGCCAGTAACCGGCATAATTTCCATAGATTGTAATCCAGCTTTCGATGATATGTGGACTAAATGACTTTCGTGTCAGTTTGCACAGTCTTTCCCGTCCCATAGCATACTCGCTAGTCAGTTTTATAAAGTGATATTTTGTTTCATAAGTAGATGCTGCTACTGCATATATATATATATATATATATATATATATATATATATATATATATATATATATATATATATATATAGCTGCCAACTTTCCATCTTTCCAAAAACTGGACAAAACCCAGCAATGCAAGCGAAGTGATGGGGGTCCAGTGTGATTTTTTTTTTTTTTTCAATAATACATGCCTCAGTATCAGATCCCGCTAAGCAGTGAAAAGCAGAATAAGGCAGAATATATTTCAGTGTAGTGCTCAAACTTAAAGAGACTTATATAAGTAGTCATTGTCTGGCTATTAATATTATAATTATAAATATAATAATAATAATAATAATAATAATAATAATAATAACATTTACACAATGGACAAGCTCAGCGAGAATGGAAATGCCCAAACGGCAATGAACAGTGGTCTTGCCCGTACACGGTACAAATTCCCAAAACCGGTCCCAGGTTCGCGCCCGCCCGCCCGCGGATTGCCTCGCACTGTATGAGGCGCCTGCCTGCGTTAACTTAGTTCGCTACATTGGTGTTAGAAGTGGAAACAGGTACCCCGGCTTTCTTGTACAGCGGTATCGGCGCTATGCTTTACTGCGAGAGGTTCCCGGGATCATGCCTGCCTTCACCTTCTCTGTGGATTGCCTCGCCCTGTGTGATGCGCCTGCCTGCGGGAACCGAGATCGCTACTATATATATATATATATATATATATATATATATATATATATATATATATATATTTATATAAGGCATGCTGAGTGAGACTTGGCTGGGGATTTCTCAGATGGCTTTTGAATAGTGTTACTGCTACTACTTGCCTTTGAGTTTTCTTTGTTCTGTTATCTGAATACATCATACTAAATACCACTGTATCTTTGCCAACTTTTCTGTAATTATTAGGTGACAGAGATGAAGAAAACAAAAGAATAAAACAAAGACTGTTGAGTGATCTAATTATCCAAGCCATTTTATAAAAACAAATATAGAAATAAATACAGTACATGTTTATATATGTATTTATTTCGACGTTTATTTATTTATTTGTGTATTTATTTATTTTTCATTTTGGCATAAAGTATCCTCCATAACGGGGTGCATGTAATTATAATTTGAGTACACAAAATATAGGCTACTAAATATGCTCTATAACTACTATTTTTCACTCTGTTCTGATGTACTTGTTTTATTATTATCGTCTACTAAATGTCTTCTCTTGTTTCTCTACACATCTAAAACACACGTCTATTTTGCTTTTCTACGCCTTACCACCTTTCAATCCTACCTTTGTAATACTTTTTAGTACCGTACTAATTTAGTGCAAATAATTATTTCAAGACTAACATGACTAGAATTAGAGCTTGTCATATGGTATTCAGTCACAGATTAATCTTATTTTTAAAATGTACACAAAAACATCCATTCTATCTTTTTTTTTTTTTTTTAGAACATAAAATGCATACATAAGTTTATCCTCACCTGTGCAAAAATATCATAAATACAGTAAACCTGTCTCACACATAATGTGTTTTTAGTTTAGCACCACCCCTTAGTGGTTGTCTAAGAGGTACGTCCTTCATTCAGAGCGCTCAGTGCAGTACATAATGAGACAGTTCTGTGGATGCTGGAGACGATTGATCTCTGCATAATAAGCGAGTCTAAGCTAAAGAAAGAAAGAAAGAAAGAAAGAAAAGAAAGAAAGAAAGAAAGAAAGAAAGAAAGAAATGAAATCACTTATTTTATTGACAATGTGTGGGGCATTGGCTGTTCTGGCATCAGGAGAAGAAACGAGCGAGAATGTAAATAAAAGGTTTATTAGAGAAGGGGACATTTCGTTTGAGTATCACCGCTACAAAGAGCTCAAAGAAGCGCTCGTGTCGGTTTGGTTGCAGTGCCCGTCCATCACCAAAATTCACTCCATCGGCCAGAGCTATGAAGGAAGAGAGCTGCTGGTCCTGGAGATCACTGACAACCCCGGAGAGCACGAGCCAGGTGAGTACAATACAAATTCAAAGCCGAAACAAAATAAATACATTCGTATTTGGTGTTAAGAAAAAAAAAATCCCATCAGATTCAACAAAACACAATTATAAAGGCAACCATAATAATATAAGTCATATAAATACAATATGATCTAATACGTTGCAATATATTTTAATTTGAAACATACGCTGTAATATACTCCTTTTATGTGAAGAATACATACAAAGGACACCTCTATACTGTACCACATACAGTCAGTGCCAAATTAGATGCAAACATTACAGCAGATAGCTGTCCTTTGTTTCTTCTTTTTTTTTCAGGGAAGTCTTTGGTTTTCGTTTTTGTCACATTGCATACCTGGTACGAAAAAGAACCAGTTTGAGCTCTATATTAATTCTGAAGTAATCTCGAAATGTGCAAATGCATACCAATGTGATTACATTAGAAACAGCTTGCAAATTCCACTAATGCTACACAGTGCTGCTAAGTAAATCATAAGGTATGAACGATGATGCTGTTATCACACTGGAACTATACATTCAATCACACATTTAATTGTTATTCAGGTTAAATTGCCAAACTTCTGGCTACATAATTACCAATGGAAAGCTTAATTGGGGATATGTTGAGTAAACACAATATGGGCACACATGGAACAGCTATTTTATATAACATACTCTGTTTGCTGTGCAGGAAGTTTTTCAAAAATATTTTGCAAGGTAAAAGGCAATATTTTGCAAGGGAACCTTATACCATTGTTGGATAATCTAGCAGGAATGAATTTTTCTGTTCTATGTGCAGCTTAATTTTAACCAATCAGGAATGTTTCAGTAAAAAACAAAAAACAAAACAAACAAAAAAAAACCTAAGGTGGACTTGCTGGATATTTGTTTTCTTCAAGTGCCTAACAGCATTCAAACTGCCATCTAAAATGAGGTATGTGGTGCATTAATGATGAATCAGTGCAGTAAGAGGAATATGCTTTTTTAATAATTTGGGTGAATACCAGCCATTTTACTTAACCCTATAAGTCCCGGTTTATTTTTTGTTTTAATGTCAAGTTTTCACAGTGAATTGTTTAGACAATTTCATTGGAATACCTTAATACAATTAGACTAATAAACAGTAGACCCCTCCCCTTATAACAATGGAATGGGTATCAACTAGCCAAGGGCAAAACCATACATACAAACCATACATACAAACCATACATTTTGTATATCATTTACAGTCCTGATTAATGAAGTTGAGTACAAGCACAAGAAAATCACACCAATGCATGAAAAAGTACTGGTAGCTGATTGATGTGTAACATTGACAATTCTCAACCCATTGTTTCTATATTCTGGTAACATCAAGATTCCATGGATCTGGCAGCTGAGTAGGGATGGGACAGTAAAAAATTTGCATGGCATGATAATCGTTATAAAAAAAAAAAAAAAAACAAAACTATGGTAACCTTAATATCATGGTGTAAGTTATAAAATAAAGGCTTAAAGAATGATAACATATTACTCTAGGAGCCAATATTTCCTTTGCCACATTTGTACACCAAATGTGTATTTCTATGTATGACATGACAGGCTTTGTGAGGTGCAATATGTAGGCAGTCTGGCTCAATACGTTTCTGAAATGTATTATTTAAAAATACTAAACTATAAAATTAAATTCAAGAAACATAAATTCAAGTACCCTGTAGACATTTCTGAGTGAGTTTCCTTAGTATTTTTAAATGTACAACTATTGAGTGTTTAATAGTTATGGATGGTGGTGTTCTTTAAGTGATGATTAGACCATATGGAAACTGTGTGCAAAGAACCCAGTGGCAGAGTTTATAGAAATAATAAAATTACCATATAAATGATTCTTAACTCACTATCTAATTAAGTTTTTGTGAACTTTAATGTTTGCCCCACTTTCCATTTTCTAATTGTTTCATCTGTTCAGTACACGTTTTAGTACTTCTTTGATTTAGCTTTAAGTTTTGTACATAATAAGTTGGACTTCTTTTTTTTTTTTTCCCTCAAGCAGTTTTGTACTAACTGGATGTTTACAGTCTGTGTATTTGTGTGTGCTCCTTTTCCAACAAGTCTTCTGAAGAGAAAAAAATAATTTCCAACTGGAAGATTGTTATTTTCAGTATAGGGTAAGATAAGGTATTGTCGAGATAAGAATTGAGCTTGTTGGTTATACTTTTCTTACTTTAGGGTTACAGTGGATTCATCTGAAAAAAAATAAACCCTAAGAGGAATCTCAGTGGCAAACCCTCATAACCATCATGATGGAAACTGTTTTGCAGAGAGATTCAGAACTTAAATATTACAGAATACATGTCAGGCATTATTATATTGCCTGAAATGCTTTACAACTGAATCAAGTTAGAGGTATTTAAACAAACGTTTGTACTTTGTATTGCAGGCATTTCTGTAATTCCCAGGTATTATAGTGTACACACTTTTATAACTACTGGAAATATCTGAATGATGAAGGCAAGAAGGGAAGCAGAGAAGGCGTCAACATTTTTTTTTTTTTTTGTTAGAAAACCTTATGGAAGTAAAGGGTCATTTGTAAAAAGAAGCAATGAATAGCTTGCTGATTTGGTTTTGCATGTCTTTCAGTGGAATACAGCATTTACTTGTCCGGTTGTTGTTGTTGATTTGTGAATTGCAGAGTAGTATTCAGTTGATTGACTTCAAAGAAACAGAACTATAATGGTAAATGTAAAATCAAATAAATATGAATATGTACTGTATGGTTCAACATTATGTCTTGTCTCCACTCTACAATGAAGGGAACACATTATTTACTATAAATATACTGTAAAGTATTTCTGAAAGAGCAATTTTTATTTATTTATTTATTTTAAAGCTGGATAAACACAGTATATGAGTTTTGGCCTGAGATCCTAAATAGTTGCCAAAAGCTGCAGCTTATAGTTGTAGTAGTGAACTAACGCTTTCAGTATATACACATTTATCTCTACAGTCCTTTCTGAATCTGGCAAATGCTACAGAAATTCAGCACCATTACATTAAAAACAAACAAATGTATACATATTTTTCATAATATAACTGATAGTGTTTTTCAGGATTCCCTAATTCAGCTCTGCAACTAGCAGATGGCCTTAACAAATAACCTAGCAGAAGGCAATACAATAATGCGACTAAAGAGTCTGTTAACAAGCCCATGTGGAACATGCACTGTAATAATCCGATCTGTCTCCATGACAACGTCTAGTTTTGATGAGCCTTTAATTTCGATGTAAGTAAACAACACAGAACTTTGCCAGTCCTTCACTGTGTAAACACCAGCTTCAATTAGGTGAGTTATAGGTGGAGCTTTTACAAGTATGGAAATTCATCTGGCAGAACTCCCATTGTGTTTCTGTTAAAATAGAAAGCACAGTCACGTGAAACCTATCAAAACTTAAGAAAAAATATATAAAATCACCTGTTAGAGGGGCTCTCAAAATATGTTTGTGGCAAGTTAGGAATACTAAACTACCAAGAGAAGCTGTTAAATTTGAACCTTGCTACAAGCAATCTTCAAGGAAATGTCTTGTGAAAAATTAAGTTACGACAAAATTACGTCAGAGCTGAAGAACATTTAACACCACAAAGAGACAAACAGATATTCAGAATTCTTAATTTGCTTCCATGTAGAGCTGTAGACATGGAGATAATTGATTGAATGCACAGAAGCATTTGGAGTGACTAGTCAATAAATAAATAGCATTTCACCAAATAAAATGCAGATCTGATTGGTTTAGTTGACCACGTAAAATAAAAGGGATCCATAAGATGTAGTTATAGAGAAACTCATGAATAGACAAATGAAAGGAATTGTGTCAGTGAGTCATCTTATCAGCATGATTCCACTTAGCAAGTGCACACTTTGCATACCTTTCTTTGGTATTTTAATTTGTTTTAACATACTGTAGATTATAAACTATTTAACAGTTCCTTAAAACAGGAGCCCTTCAAACATGCCTTTAGGTTTAAGCAAAAAATACACTCATTTTTGTTAGCATAAGTAGTGGACACAGGATGCACCCTTGTAATTGAATTGTGTCCTGCAAATAATGCCCATTGTAGATGACATTAATGACAGTGTGAAATCTTTGTGTGTGTGTGTGTGTGTGTGTGTGTGTGTGTGTGTGTGTGTGTGTGTGTGTATTGTGTTATGTCTTTTTTTGCACTGTATGGATTCCCAAACACAGGAATGACAAACGAATTAAAATCTACTGAGACAATCAATTTATAGACACTTAAAGAACAGTGAATAATACAACGTTGACTAGTCACTGAATACATCACATTTGAATCTCTTCATCCCCACTCTTTTGCAACCAAAGGGAATACATTTTTCAAGATGCCAGTTCCCTAAGGGAAACCTGTTTTCAAATGAAATATTCTGAAATGCAACTGCTTAGAACACCTAGGCAAAACAATACTGATCAAAGCTTTACACAATGTACAATAAGAAAGAAACGCATAGACTGTGTATAGCACTCATTAATTTAATATATTCAGTACGCTGTACAGCATCACCATTCTGCCCCCCAGCACTCCTCAGGCAGAACAACTGTGCCACCCTGAGTATGTACAGGTGTGAAGAAAAAAAAATAGCTTTTTCAAATCTGCACAGATCAGTGAAAATCGGGACTGATGTTAAACGAAAGCCAGAGACTGCTGCATTTTACAACACAGTGAAGTACGTTATGGATATACTGGATCAAAAGGCACGGCCGTATGCTGTCAAAGGTGGTACTCGCAGGTGGCCTGTGGATGTTATTTTTTTTTATAATGTTTTAGACCTGGCAGCCATCAAGGCTTTCACTCTGAGGGACTTCATTATGCAGCTAGCCCTGGAGCTACGGCAGAAACATTTTGATAAGAGACACGAAAGCTGGCTGGCAAATGTGCCTCAGCCTTCAGCCAGCGCTACGCTCACTGGCACACGGAGTAAAAGACAATGCTAGGTTGCTAAATGCAATAAAACTGAACTTCGGATGTCTGCGCCCGTTGTGGAAAAGGCAGATGAAGTGGCACAGTTGAAAAGCGTGTTTTCTGCGTAGATGGTACTAGGAAAGCTATAATAGAACCCTGAGCAGACAGAGCCTTTGAACTGTTTCACTTAAAGCGCTTTCACATTGCATAAGTTATGTTATATTTTTGTTGTATGCTATTTTTATAACTAGTTATTAATGTTTTATAATTTTATATGTGCATACAGCTTTCTACACCTGTTTTCACAGAAGTTTATTGCCTGCCGTAACGTTTGTTTTACTACAGTTTTTCATGTTTATGCATTTGTGCTCGTTTTGGGGGAAAAAATTAAGAAATTTAATTTTCAATTTAACTACGGTGTTTCTGCTATGGAAATGTTATGTATGATGTTCATAAGTAAAAATTTTAAGTTCTATCTGACTGTTTTTCATTTTTACATCGAAGCCGTTTTAAAATGGAGGCGGCGGTTAGTCCGACATCTCGGCCGTTCTAGTGTTAAAAATAGTCTGCTTATGATGTTCAGGTTCTGTTTTGCTCCGATATAAATGAAAACATTGCTTTCTATAGTCTAAAGTTGTGGTGAATTCCATTACAAATGCTAAAGTAAACTTGCTGAGTCTCCTACTTGCTTCGTGTACACAGTAAGCGAAGAGTTTGCATTGCTTTGTATTAACATTTTTTTTTAAAGATAAATCTGTTTATGGATTTATACAGTAGGTTATTTTTCTCTGATCCAATTTAGTCACTTGTAAATGGCCTATATAAATAGATTAGCATAGGATAGCATTCACAGAACCTGTGAGGAATCCGGCACATTGCCTGTCTGTATGTTGTAGGTAACTGACAAAATAAGTCTTTACTGCATAAAGAACTCACCAGACCTTATTGAGTCAGATGTTGAACGAAGGATTCAGACACATAAAGTTCAAAATATCTTTTCTACTGCAAGTAAATCTTGACGTTCATATATATATTATATATATAATATATAATATATCTTATATATATATATATATATATATATATATATATATATATATAATAAAAGCACTGTGATTCACTGGAAACATAGCAAACATAAGGCACAGTAAAACAAAATGCCATATGGAATTACCTATGCATAAATAACAGTATACTGTAAAGCCATAAATATTTATTATTTTCCACTTATGAAAAAAAATTCAAATATTTTTGACACAAATATCAAATTTCACTGACAATACATACTTTGCATATTGCAATAGGTCGCCAACATTTCTTGAGCAAAATAGGTTTTATGGGTGTGATTCGCCAAATATTTTGGTCGCAAATATATTAGGATCCAAAGTCAAAGTGACTTCATAACCCTATTGTATAAAAACAATATGGCACGACAGGGTGTGTGTTGTTGTGGGATATTGCCACTTCTCGTATGGTTGAAAGGACTCAGCTTCGCCTCGTGGCTCACAACGCACCCAAAGCGTGGCAACATCTGACAACAACACACATCCTGTCGTGTCATATTGAAACATTAAGGCACAACAGGAGGTGGGTTCACATGATATAACCGCACACTTAAGGTGTTGTAAGTCTACTTTGTGTAGCATTATAAAAACACAAACACATATTAAAATAGGAGACCAAGTTAGTCCTAATTTTGTCTTTGGCCGTTTTTGTAGATATTCTTTATATGGCATATACCATGGTGAAATCTAAGTGAAGTACAATTTTGGAAGTTATGGAAAGGCATGGGTTGGGACTGTAAAGTCTATTTAAAACCAACAGACATGTAAAATACTTTGACACTCTATCGTGGTGAATGTTAATAAGGAACTGAATGTTCTGTATCACTCTACTTATCTGCTAATCTGATTTACTGACTAAAAGGGATGGTTAATACACAACAAGTAATTAGTAATAAAAATCCTATTATGCTATACCATAATCAAACAAGTTCACAATATTATACTGGAGTTGGTTAATTGTCTAATGAAAAATCTACTACTGTGGTTATGTGTGAGTACCTCAGACAGGAGGGAGCCTCACACACCGCTAAATATATGCATTGCATAACAAACAAAACATCAAAATAGCTGTTATGGGGATGTGAACCAGCATTAATTATTACCAGTAAATATACAGGCACACAAACCAAATATGTATAATTAACAGCAAGGGTCTGCTCAAAATTACACTAAAACACTTCACCTGTAGTCCTGTTGTTAATGCAGACATTTAAGAGTATGCAGTGGTTAGTATGTGAAGTGATATCACAACCAAGCTCTTTTTCTACAGAGTGGGTAGGCCTTCTAAAATTGCTGCAACACATTCCTGTGAAATAACTGCTGTGAACATTTGTGTGTTTTTTTTTTTTTTTTTTTAAGCCACCATCCTTGGTGGGTTGCTTGGGAGAACTATCAAAAAATGCACTGCTGTAATTTCCATGTACCACACGTTCCCAATGATAATTATAGGTTGCTACATTTGAATGTTTTTATATATTGTTTTTGTAAGGTTTTCATCAGTCTAGACACATTAACGGCTTTTGTTTTTTGATTGCTTTTTTGTTTTGAATCAAAGACCATTGTAGCCTTTCTCTCATTTTGTCAGACTTTTTTGTCCTTTGCTTGTGTTGAAACCTCTGAGTTGTATTTCTGAACAGATGATTTGTTTATTTGTAATAATAACATAAATTATAGTTCTCTGCATTTTTAACCTTGAGGACTGAAGATTGTGAGGACTGAAGATTTTGTCGGACAATGTGCCCTTTTTGACAGACTTTTTGACAAAAATTATAAGATAACAGAATTGAAAAGCTACTGTATACTTAAAAAAATGTACAACTGTAGCAGACTGTTTTATTGCAGTACATGTTTGTATATAAAAAAAAAAAAATTGCTGTAAACTTAGTCTGGGTACGTTATTGCATTTTTATAGAAACTTACAGATTTTTTTTTTTTTTTTTTTTTAAGTCTAGTTTTATAGGTAGGCATCCAAAGAAGCCAATGTTGGCTAATCAGCTATTAAACAGTTGCAGTTAGCTGTAACATTTTATAAGTAATTTGAACTCAGCTGAAAACAATTTAAAAGGTCTGTTTAAGCACATTAACAGTTCAATTAAGGGTCTAGTTAAGTAACTGAGCGCTCAGTTGGAATGAAAACCAGCAGACCCAGGGGGTCTCCAGGACCAGGATTTTGAAACCCTGCTCTAAATCACCTCAGGATTTGCGATTTAATAAATAAATAAATAAATAAATAAGTTAACAAGTGCTCTGGCTTTTCTGTTCCGTACCACATCATGGATCGTTATTGCTGTTTTACCTGTTTGACAATGTGGGTAATAATTCTTACACCGTCAGTGCACTAGAGCGGCCATTTTGAAACACTTTAAAGTTCTAAGTGTAAAAAGTTGTCAAGTTTAAACAGTTCTAGGTATATTTTTCAAAACCCTGCTACTTAAGGCTGTTTTTTTTTTCTTCAATTATCATGGATAAATATTATGTTTAATCATGAAACACCTATTTTTTGACTGCTATGTGCCGTGAAAAAATAAAACAAAAACAAACATAAAACAGTCCAGATCCATGAGTGTTGTATTAAAGCAGAGGGGTACTTTGATGTGATGCGTGAGACAGAAAATAAGACCAAGTGAATCAAAATAAGTAATTGAATCTAAACAAAAATATGTTAGTTTGATATATTTAAGTACTTGTTAAATTCCAGATGAACAGGGCTACTATAGAATGTCAGGTATGAACGCAGGCATAATTATGCTGCTGTAATTCCTGTGTTATAGACTGTTTGTCCTCCATTCTGATTGGCTGAAAACAAATCATCATGTTAAAATTGAATGTATAATAGCTTCCTGTTTCTAAGGTTAGCAAGTATAAAGTTCAAAAGGCATTATATAATTATCTTTATTACTGGATGTATTTGTAGAAGTTCTTCTTTTAGGTTAACTAAATTGATGACAAACACTTTAGTTAATTTAAACAGATTCCTTATTGAATGTATCAAAGTGTGTACTGGTGGAAGTGTGTATCTGGGGGTATGGGGAGGTATCTGTTCTGTCTGTATGTCTTACATAATATGATAGGTATATGCCATGAATGGTTTAGAGGCTGTGTGGTCCAGTGGTTAAAGAAACAAGCTTGTATCCAAGAGGTCCCCAGTTCAAATCCCAGCTCAGCCACTGACTTGTTGTGTGACGCTGAGCAAGCCACTTAACCTCCTTATGCTCTGTCTTTCAGGTGAGATGTTTTTGTAAGTGACTCTGCAGCTGATGCATAGTTCACACACCCTATTCTTGTATCTTGTAAAGCGCTTTGTGGTGGTGGTCCACTATAAAAGGCACTATATAAAGATATTATTATATGGTGATCCCATATTACTGAAGGCAACAGTATATCACTGATATGCTTGGTAACATAGTAGAGTACTACATTACTTGTGGAATAGTACATATATTCTGAGGGTAAGATGCATGAGATGACGTATGTACTAAACATCTGCATATCCTCTGGTTTTATCGTGCCAATAATAATTAAGAGCAATTTAACAAGAAATTTCTTGCAATTTATGTAGAACCAAGCTCTTCCCTGCCTTAAACCATTAAAAAAAAAAGCATTTTTAAATCATCATAAAAACAAGAACCCTTGATTATTTGTTGCATAACAGGAGTGACTTTCATGCACACATTATGAGAGGATACCTGATTTATATAAGAAGCTGCTGATGATTCTGAGCCAGGAGTCTATAATTGTCATAAAGGCTTATGCTTTTCAGACTCCCAAAAATAAATGCTTGCTGACACTCACCCCCAAGCTTCTCACACTGCTGTTTTCCCTGTGGTCAGGGAGCTGAGCCTTTCCAACATTTGGTTGAAGGCACAGTAGCAACAAATTACAAGACTAAAGTAAGTAGGTAACTATTATGATTGGAGCTTTTAAACATGACCATGAACGGCTCAATAATATTTTTATTGTGTGTGTTTATGAAAGACAGGAGAGGCTGCCATTTTATGCTATGTTGTGATGTATTCATTATCTCAGAAACAACACAAATCGAAAAGGCTTTTTCTATTCTGCTGGCTGTTCGCCACATACTTTGTGTTAATTTTGAGAAGATTTGTTTTTGTGGCATTTAATTTTCATTGTAATGGCAAAAGGCCTGTTACTTCTAAAGTGGAGAGTAGAGACTAACTGTCATTGACTCACATGCAAAATTAAGATGCAATCAGTAGAACTGAAGCTTGATTCCAGGAAAGCTTATCATGAAAATTGCTTTTTAATCAAAAGATCACACAATTGGCTGCTTTAATGTCCATTGTCTTTCACAGAGCATAGCTCCTTTTAGGGGTGTTCCAAAGGCTTTATTTTCATACAGTGATGCCCATTAGTGTCGGCACTCTGTAGTTTTGAGGTAATACATTATAAATTATAAAGGTGAGCAAGATACAAAGATAGTGAGTGCATCAAGGATGTACTCTGTGTAATAAAATGGCAACAGAATGCCAGTATTCTCCTTAAATTACACAGCATAGAAATTCATAGTAAGCTGTAAAAAAGCTGTAGTAATATTTCAATGACTGCCCATAAAATATGATAATGTAAGTCAAATTAGAAAGGACATGTAAATGTTTGTGCAACTATTCAGCAACAATTGTAGGAAGGCAGAATATCTTATTTCACAAGGAGCATGCTAGTGGGGGCCCGTGCGTTCCAATGGATGCATTGACCAAGGTGTCGTTCAAGACAGTTTCCAAGCTGTTCCTAGAAAAACAACACCTTTATAAAGCAGGATTCCAGTTGCAAGTGGGTCATGATGAAACAAGCTTGTATACATGTGCAAACTATTGTAACAAGCAACAGATGTGTTATAGTGGCCCAAATTACGGAAACCCTCAACAATGAATGAGGCAAACTTCTTTCCACTCAAGCAGTTTCCACTCAAAGAATGTGCTTTAACCTACACAGTCCTACAAATTTATGAAGGCCATTCAGTTATTTTATGGTCAGTCAGTGTATAAAAATAGTAAAATCCAGGAATGTGAGAGAATTCAGAATAACCATAACAGTAGGACAAAATCTGACTGACTCTGACAGTGGGCTGATTGTAGATGCTTGGTTGGCAGGTGTGCAAAATCGTATGATTTAACGTGAATTATATAATCCTCGGTGTGTCCACTATAGACAGGTCCTATACAGGTGGTATAAATACAGGTTTCACTGAATAACTAATTAAACTGTACGTGACAAAATAATATTTGTGCAAGCTATGTATATTGTAGAAAACTAATTCTAGAAAAGCACTTTTGAATGTTAGTATAGATTCTCTTAATTGTTTTTTTGTTTTTTTACATCAAACAAATTATTCCGTAGTTTTGCAATATTGAGGAGCAGCTGTTGGAAAACGTATTACAGGCACATAAAAATTGGGAGAAACACAACAGACATTTCTGGACCTGTTTACACAGCTGCTTTTAATACACAGCTGCTTGTAGTCTGTAAAGGGCTACTGGAAACTTGTAATTCTGGTTGAGTTGTGGACTGACAATAATAAAATGTGATTTTAATTGGTTCCATCAGTGTTGATTCCATGACCAAAATAAGTTAGCTGAAATTAAATGGGCTGTTCTTCAGTTTCATTAAAAACATGCTGTTTTTTTGTTTTTGGTTGTACTGGAAAATAGAACTGGCATGTTTCCATGTTCCATAGGGTTTACTCAGATTTCTACAGACTATGCTAATGTGTCTTTGGTCCCAAAATAATTCCACACAAGTATAAACCCTTTAGACAGACTAAACATATGACTATCCCCAAAGCATAGATTGGCACAATAGAACGTTTTGACCCCATCATTCTGATACAGTTTTACAGTAAGTTCTATCATATGTCAAAGGAATTTGAATACATATTTATAGCTGGTTTCACATACTTTATAGCCCGTATAGGGTCCAAGGATTTTAAATTCTGAGTGTAACGAAGGATTTCTGCATTTTAACTTAAGGCAACTGTAAAAAATATAGTACTAACTGTACATGATGGTTCTGTGGTTAGTATGGGGAATAGCAGTAATGATAGTCTGCTGTATTGTACTGTACCAATTTACTGTTAATCATATGAATACAAATAAGTATATTTCATTACCGTAATGTAATGAAAATGTAGAGAACCCCTTATCCAACTGTAATGGTATAGAAATTCTTTAGCACAAGATATTGTATAATATTTTTGGAGATATATTGAGCCTTAAAAAAATGTTGAGGCTTTAAAAAAAAATGGTATTGTATAATTTTCAAAAGGTAACTTGCTTTTAAATATTGTTTCAGGAACCATATTAAAGTGAAATGTATCTCCATGTTACTGACCATTCTATCAAATCTGTAGTGCCTTGTGCACTTTTTAATACAGAATAAAGGGTTACTGCCTGCTTCGTTCTTTTCATAAGTCAACCTTGAAAAGGACAGAAAGGCAGCTGGACTCAGCGGTTTCTGATACTGTGTGCATCAAATTGAGATTGAGTGGTAACAGCAAGCACCATACCCCTAGAGAGCCTGTCTCCCATTAAACAGTGCAGTAATTAGGAACAGATTGGATTAGCAGACCTTTCCCTAACATCCTCCAGTGCCCCATCAGTCTCAACTACTGTAACACCCCCATTACTGGCAGTCAACTATGAACAATAGAGCCTTTTGCTTTCTGCCATGAAATCCCAAACATCACTGTTTTGTGGAGTCGTAATCTGGTTAAATCTAATTTTATTTAGATTTTTACTTTGCTTTTAAAGGTGCAGTTCCTAAGACTAGCTCAATAATATGTTCCCACAGAAAACTTAGTTGAATCAGAAAACCTTTGTATGTGTGGGAGTAGTGACGGTTTTGTCTGGAATGTTTATTCTAGAATTTTGAAGCTTCTTTAAATGTTGTGTTGTTTTTGTGTCAAAATTCTGTTCTGTTTTTGTTTTTTTTTTGACAGGAGGCACAGTGTATCGGTTTTATCAAAAGAATTAGCGACATTTTACCATTTAGTGATTATTCATCAACATTTCTTACATTGGCTTAGCTTGCAGATTTTATTTTTAAGGATAGTGCAATTTGCTTATTTGCATTTTCTAGATGTATCATCTGTATCAGAACAGCTGTGCAATATTTGTGATAAATCGATTTTGTTGCCATTGCTGGTAACACTGTGGCCTGGTAATGGTACTGCTAGTCTCTTCATGGTAGTACAATTCTAATAGAATCACAAAGGTGTTTTTCTGTAAGATTTTAACATTAGGTTCAATTAGGTACAGCTAAAGATAAAGAAATGTGTTGAAACATTCATGAAATACCTTTTTGAGGTTTTAAATACATACATACATGAATACATAATGGGATGCTACAATTTCACCTACCAGGTTTCTGTCTTTTTTTCCTTAGATTTAAAAATACAAATCTTCTCAGGTCAGACTGCCGCTTAAGGTCAGACTGCCGCTTCAGATCTGATCTAAATATAAATTAGTGTCTGCCAAACCACTGCCGGATTGAGAGTTCCTAGGAATTGTATAAATACATCTTCAGAATGCAATTGCACTCTTAAGTAATGTACCAGCTGGAGAATAGCGACTTCAATTTGCACAGAATTGTTATTTTTCATGGGCTAAAATATGTTGCAGTAATTTAATAATGGCTTGAAAACCCAGATTTTTTATATGATTCAGAGAATCGTGACTGTGTGGGCTACCATATATTTTAAAGGCAACATATGTGAATCACATCAATTTATACAGACCCACAGACTTCATGGATTATTACTGTTACTGTTCTACACATAAACATTTTTAATACTGTGATGGTAGGGATGCCTTCAGTCCTGTAACACAATTATTTAATCCCTGTGAGTTCACATTTATTTATGTCTGTATTTGGCTGAATTGCCATTGAAGATGCCTTTTGGGAATTATATTAATTATTAAATAAATCAGCAACAACTCTTAAATGAGTTCAGTAAATACTCCTTTAAAGTTTTTTTAAAAAAAAAAAAATATTCAAGGACTGTGTAATTTTGACTTGGATACATTTACAACTAACAGCATGCTATTTCAGCTTGTGAATGCTGATTCAATTGGCCATGAAAGTACGTTTTCCAAACAAGTGCCTGCTGAGGCTATTGTCCACCTCTGTATTAGTTACAGCTGTCATAACTGATATATTTCCTCTCACCTCTGTACCTGTATTTAATTATATGCTCAAAGGGGCCCCCGGTCTAGCTCCATCAGCTGGCTACCACAACATTCAGACACACTGAATTGATGAATTTCCTGCTGGCTAGACAGGGAGGTTGTTTAACATAACATCTGCAGAAGATGTTGGTTATATTTATTTACAAAAAGGGTGGGCATAAATGTGCCGTATGCGGTGTTAATTTAGTTTCCAATTTCTGTATTGTGAAATGTAAGCCGTTTTTAGACTAGAAAGACATAATGTTTTGAGGTTTTTGAGATCAAACATGGACACCAAACTCAAAAACTAAAGAGTCTATATTAGTTTCTGTTGTAATCTAACATTTTTATGAAACCATTTGCATATCATATGTTACAAGCCAAAGCAACTGCAGCACAATATTATATACTGTAATATACTACTACTGTTGTGTATTTATTATTATTATTATTATTATTATTATTATTATTATTATTATTATTATTATTATTATACCGAATAAAATTTGAAAAACCTCCACCTTTTTGGAGGTGGAAGAGAAAATAATAATAATAATAATAATAATAATAATAATAATAATAATAATAAATAATAATAATAATAATAATAAAAAATTCTTACAACAACAATTGCCTATTGTTGTTGTAAGGATTTTTATTATTATTATTTTCTTCCGCCTCCAAAAAGCTAGAAATGTCTAACTTTTGAACTGCTGCACCAAAACTCACGAAATTTGGCAGGAATGTAAGCCGACTCAGTAAGTGTGAACGGGGTCTTACTTTCAAATTCAGAAAAAAGACTCCATTCTAAAGTTCACCACAAGAGGGCCACTTATGACCATGAAAACTGGTAATTCCTGATAAAAATGATACTGCCTTATAGGGATGGGACAGTATAAATTTTGCATTGGAAGTTTGTTATAACATTTTAAAGTATATAATTAAATAAGTAAATAAATAAATACTCTGTTTAGCTGATGGTAAAAAGAATTGGGAACCATATATATATATATATATATATATATATATATATATATATATATATATATATATATATATATATATATTCGCTTACCTAAAAAATTAGAATATTGTTCTAACTTGTTTAAACAAAACTATGTTGATAATAAGTAGGCTATTCTGCTGCAGTCGCGGGTCTGTGCTAATTTTAATTGAGACATTGGTCATGTTCTTATAGCGCAGATTTCCGCAGTTCTGAACAGTGCTGCACAGAATCGCAGAAATGCGCTGTAGACGTCACTTAACACCTATAGAAATCTGTGCAGATTCTGCATAGCCCAGCACAGCTTTGAAATGTTACTGCAGGAGGCTGGCTGAACCACAGGGACGATGCAAAGATCACGAGTCACCTGCTAATCGTAATACAAATAACCATTAAACAAATAATCGTAATACAAATTAGCGGAGGCGAACGACATTTTATCATTATACAATGAAGCCGTGAACAGCCTTGTCAACGCTTGTGACAAAGTGCCCGCCTCTGTGTATATTTTCTGTTATATGCTGTGTGTTTAATGTTGGTGTATAGTCATTGGTATACGGAATATAAATGGGTCTGTGTACCACGAGTGTTTAAATGTATTTTTGTATTTAGGCATGAGGATTGCACAGCACTTCACGTGCAGGTAAAATGTAATAATATGTGAGCACGGGGAATTGCACTTTATTAATTCACGTGCAGTTGTACCGAGACTCCAGTTGAATGATTGATTAGCAATCGAGTCTTGGTACAGCTGCATAAAAACAGCATGTTTTCACCCACTCGCGGTTGGGTGTTTGGTGAGTGGAGAACGGGACTGGAGACGGAGGTAAAGATAAAAAGCATAGTTAAAGTTAAAAAGAATAGTAAAAGTATCTGGTCAACGTGTTTGTCTGTTTAGTCCGTTTTGTTTGTCTTTTTGTTTTGGCGACGTGTGCCATGTCCTGTGTTTGTGTTTGTTTGTACAACCTTTTTATCTTCTGTTCTGTTTGTTAAATGCTGAGCGAAAACATTCGCTCAGTTCCACCAAACCACACCTCTCTATTGCTTATTTCCTGGCTCTGGATTTGTGAGATTAAATAAAATGGTTTGCTTTGAACACAAAATGTCAGTTAACAAAAATGAACAACCATAAGCACGAATGAAATTATAGATAAGTATTTTTATTTATTACACTATGTAACACAATTTTTGTTCCTGGGTAGTAAGTGTTATTTCCTAATTGCTTATGCCTCAAAAGTATAGAAAATGGCTATTATTCCCCACAAACTTTGCTTTTGTGACCAGGACAGTGATATTTCAAAATATCACTATTTCCAATGGGCAAATGTGTGTCTTTTCATTCACATAGTCAGAAAAAAACCACCAACGCCAGAGACAACAGAAACCAAAACTGACTCATTATAGTTCTGAATGTTATTAACAGCACAAGAGTGTGACGATACATCCATTTCAAATGCTCAGGTTAGTGCAGATGCAGCTGTCGATAACACCCTTGCCTTTAAAGTGTTGTTTGCAGCTCTCTTGATTGTGACAATCTGGCGTAGAACTGTTTGTGATGAAGGATCTGTTAAAGGTAGCTTAATGTTTACATATGCATGGTTCAAATCGGGCATCGGGTTTGAGCACGGTTTCGTTTCGTTATTTCATTTTTTTTTGGGGAGGGAAGCAACTATGCTGCTGTTTACAAAACTGGTGCTTTAGTTTAAGTCAGCCTTCCTTTGTGCAAAACTTGCACGTAAACAAACCTCTTACCGTACTTTAAAAATTCTGTGGTATAAAAGTTCCTTATTTTAGACTGCGTCAAGCCTTTTTTAGGTTAAACAAATCGACCCATTCCATCAAGGTAAGCCATTTGTTTTTAACCATTAGAATGTCTCCAATTGTTCTTCGATTAACAGTGCATGCCTCACTTAGGCGAGAAAACATTTGCGATGTCTTGCTGACTTGCTTTCTTATTTTCAGGTGCATACATTGGAAGTCCCCTGTTGCACACCCCCCGAACTACGAAACTAATGTGACAACAAACTAGGAAAGTGAATCAGAGGTTAACTGCATAACTTTGTTGTTTTAATTGGCCAAGATTATTTCGCAGGCGCTACAATGAGGGAAACTACAATGCTTATATTTACATTTGCTTGGCTTGAAGTTAGTGGGTAGTGGGCAGCAGTTATATAATGGGTAAAAATAGCACTTTTTATATTGGTGGCATTTGTTTAGAGAGAATAGCTGGCGTTATGCAAGGTTGGCTTTATAAGGGGGAGGGGGGGGGGGTATAACGTGGGACAACTGTACAGTAAAATGAGTAGAAAATAAGATCAGATTCAAATAAGAGCAAAATAAGGAATGCAGCAAATAATTACATTTAAGAGCGAGTTTGACTAAGAGCAGCTAAAGTTATGATAAATATTTGCTTATGCGAGTAAATTTCTTTAAGATCACACAGGAAGTTTGATAAGTGAATTCTGTTGTGTACTGTAGTTCTTTACTTTGCCAAAGTTTTGCTATAAGAATTAATTTCACTTTAAGTTGAAAGGAGTTTAATCACCTTAAAATAAGACTGATATCTGTGACGGCACATGCATGACATGTGGTTCAATTCATCGCTTCTGTGATTGAAATCCAGTCAGAGCACAGGGATTTATAGTATGGGAGTAGATACTTTGAGACAAGGATTTGAGACAGCACCTTAGAGACACTGGCAGTAAAGAATCAGGTATAACTTCACTGTCTGTACTGGTTTTAGACATAATGCAGGGAATTGTACAGTACAAGCCTGCAAGTGAACTTTATCAATAGATGAGCCAGGCTAAAAGAAAATATTTCAAACTTTTCATCTTTTCAGGATAATATATGATATACATGGGAGAGAATACAATCTATGGTGGCCAACGTCCTATGTTAGTCAAGTAATATTAATTACACTATGAAACACAATTTTTGTTCCTGGGTAGTAAGTGTTATTTCCTAATTGCTTAAAGATTTAGAAGGGAGTAGTTTTTCGAGATTTACGATTATACTGTATTTACAGTATAATCGTAAATCTCAAAAAACTACTCGCAACTACTCCCTTCTAAATCTTTTGTAGTCATTTTTGTATCACTTTAGTATAAATACATGTTAATTTGGATTCATATGTTTTTTTCTGACTTTGTGAACGAAAAGACACACATTTGCCCGTTTTCCCATTGGAAATAGTGATATTTTGAAATATCACTGTCCTGGTCACAAAAGCAAAGTTTGTGGGGAATAATAGCCATTTTCTATACTTTTGAGGCATAAGCAATTAGGAAATAACACTTACTACCCAGGAAAAAAAAAAAAAAAATTGTTACACAGTGTTATATTACTGCTGACTGGATGGTAAGGTCAGTTTACTACAGTCTGACTATTGTAAAGTCTTGGCAACTTTTCTAGGAGTTTTTACACTAAAAAAGCAAGACTGTAAATATGAATTTACAAAATGAATGTCTCCAACTCCAAATATATTTCTACTCACAAAACACTATTTATACTATTCATGTATATGTGTACATTGTTCTTCCCACTCTGGTGTTTAATCCAGTCTTCATGGTCACTGTGGCAGAGCAAAGCTCTGCCCTTTTTAAATTGGCAGGGATGGGGTTAAATTCCCCTACCTGCCTGGGTTTATTGTGTTCAGGTGGCTGGGGTTGATTAGATGATTAGTTTAATTAATGATCAATCAGCGCCCAGCCACCTGACATAAAAGGAGGCCTCTGCTTCTCATTTGAGAGGAGGGAGCTGAGGAAGCAGGTTGGTGTTTGTGGTGGCATTGCCCAGCCTGGAAACCTTTTTTTTGTATTGGTTTTTTTTTGTGTTTAAATCCCTTTATTTTGCCTTTGTGCACTTCTGTTTTGTGTTTATTTATAATAAAAGTATATATTTTTGAACTACAGACTGTCTCTGGGCCTCTATCCACTCACCAGCCTGTCAGTCACATTTAAAAGATCACATTTTTAATATATTTCTTTATTTTTACTTGTGCAAGAGTGTGTCTGCTGGGTTCCACAATTATTTTAATAATCTGTACTGTGGTGGTTAATCTCAGTGCACTAAAATGTATGTCTTATTGTTATTTATATAGTGATGTTGATAAATGGGTCAATACATAACCCCAGCGGGAAAATCTAAGCTGGATTTAATAGTTTTAAAGCGGTGATGTTTAGATCTATTAAAGGTCCTGCTGCTTTCTTTATTTGGAGTGACTTGTACATTAGAATATTGTTAAATCCATTTAGTTTTACTGGTATGACTGAAAACACATTCTACCCTAACCAGTGTACAGTACATTACTCAAATGAATTCAGTGTTTTAAGGAATATTGCTCATTGATGTGATATTTCTTAACCAGTACGTATATGCAAACAAGGCAGGACTTGAGTCCTTGGTGTCTTATGAGCAGTTCCATGGCAACACTCCTTTGATAGTGTTTGCATCTGATTTATGATACTTTCTTTTCAGCTATTTCCTGTCATTTGACACTAAGTGGAGGATAGATCTTATACTTGCTATATATAAAACCCATTTGTTTCTCAATATTGACAACCAGATCTTTGTTGGGCAATGAACATTGTTTTATTAAATACAGGTGCTAAACTATACTTAACAAACCAGGCAGAACTAGAGTGCACAGTCACGGCAAGCAGTTTGCACTGCCCATTAATTAAAACAATAACTAAACACAGAATTACAATTTAAAACTAAAGGGGAGTGTGGCTCAATACCTGAACGGAGACGGAGCTCGCAATTATCGGTTATCTGTACAATATTTTATTATTTTAAAATAATGATCTCAATGTGTTTAGGTATTTAATTTACATATTTCAGTGAGTGTAATACAGATAATAATAATAATCTTTATTTTATAAAGTGCCTAAATGTATGCATCTCAAAGCGCTGAATAAACAACAACAAAAAAAACACAGAACCAGATTTACATACAGCATATTAAAAGTATACATAATTGTCACAAAGACAGCTGGAGTGGGTGATATCAGACCACAAACCGGAACCAGGAAATAACAAGAGAGAGGTGGAGCTGAGCGAATGGTCTCGCTCAGCATTTAATAGTGCACAGACAGACAGAAAATGAAAGGTTGCAAGACAAACAAAAAACACAAATAATCACAATTCACACAAAAATAACTACTTTATTAATTAAATCATAAAAACCTAGTTAATACTGATACGTAACAGCTCGGCAAAATGTGATTAACTAACTTTTAGCTAAAGACAAGTTCTCTGCATACCCTTTTTGTCTGCCGACAGGCCACTGTTACATAGTAGCCTTGGAAAACAGCATCACATCACATTTCTGTCCGTGCATGGTCTCCGCTTTGTCCATAAAAAACATTTAGGTTTGCCGTTAATTATAATTACTGTGGTACAATGTTACGTATTAGATATTTGGTGAATTATATGTTTTCATTTTATTTTGACCACTCAGAGAGACATACTAGTGGGACTGATTTTAAGCATGCTGATTTTTCTGTCGGATGTTTTGTTGTATGCAAGTTTTTTTCTGCAAATGCACATTTCGCCGCCTTATGCGTTTCATTAACAAACGAAAAGTAACGCCACATGGCTGACACAGCTGACATTTTCGAAATTGCTGCTGGTGTTGTGGAATTGCACCATCCTCCGAATCACAGGGTTGATGTGAGAGACTCGACAGTACCTATGATCGAGTGCACAGTAGATTCGCAACATTCACTGACAAGTAAAGTTCGACTTCCCATTCCTACTGCTGTCCCTGAGAGCGAGGAAGGGGAGAAGCAATGGGTTTCTATGGGGGGAGGAGCTGAAGAGACCAGAACCACCACAGCCACTGTTGCTGGTGACGTCACGTGGGGATCCTGTATATGTAAATAAATCGTGTTAGCCCGCGGGGCGTATCAGTTTTGGCCTCTGTCTCTGCCTCTTGCCTGTCACTCAGCTGTGATTGCACGCACCCACACGTCAGCAGCCTATTACACCATTGAAAATCAATGAAAAGCAATCAATGTTTGGGATTTTGAGGGAATAATAAAACATCACTTTATGGTACTGGACTCAATATTGCCCAATGACTTAATTGGCCATTATATGAAAGCATATACAAAATACAGTCAAACACAGAGTATTTTGGTTTGAAGTAATTGTGAGTAATATTGTATGTGTTTATTCTCTCTTGCAGGAGAGCCTGAGTTCAAGTACATTGGAAACATGCACGGGAATGAGGCGGTGGGCAGGGAGCTGATTATTTTCCTGGCACAGTACCTATGTAACGAGTACCAGAAAGGCAATGAGACTATCATCAACCTGATCCACAGTACACGCATTCACCTCATGCCCTCAATGAACCCAGACGGCTTTGAGAAAGCGGCCTCCCAGGTAACGAGCGTGAAAAGCAGGTTGCTCTATTTACAAAATAAACATAATTCCCCACTGTAGTAGGTAAACTTGATGTACTGAGCCCCTAGTCAAATGAGTGCCTTCAAGATGCATCTGGTTTGACTCCCCTCACAGAGAGGGATACATATCCTCTGAAATGACATCCGTATATCCATCTGTTCCTTCATAACACACGCCGCAACATTTATGTGTGGACTTTCCTTAGCAGAAATTTACAAGTATGCTTATCTAGCTAATGGTGCGTTCTGAGTTGTAAATGGTTTGGCTTGGTTATCTTGGGAATGTTCTGTTTGCCGAAATTTGCTGAATGTCTGCTTGTGCATTTGTTATGCTGTCTTATTTTGTGCAGGCATCTATAAGATACAAGGGAGCTTGTGCTGAACTTGAGATGGCTCGTACAGGGCAAAACTTGCGTGAAATCTTCAATAAACAGAATTGCAAAAGCAACATGAAATCCATCTAAATGCATTTTTTATTTTTAATAAAATGATATAAACACATTGCTCATACGGATTTATTTTTTTTATGTCTAAATAAGATTGGTTTATCCAATTGAGCCATCCTAAGCCTTGCACCCTGGTAGCATACCTTGCATGCAGTTACACTTTTTTATTTTACATAGGGCATACACATAGGTAGGGATTAAATACTAACCAGATGGAGAAGCAGGGACAAGTTTACTGATATTTCACAAGGGCTAAAATGATCAAGAAGGAACATGAGTGTAATGACTTTTTTTTCACCAGACCCCTTACAAAGAGCTATCATATGAACTGTGCATAAGTGTGGGTAGATTTAACATTAATGAATTAAACCAGGTTTAAAGAATATCTAAACAATATTGTTTGAGAGTTGCTGTAAACAAACTATCTCTCTAAGATGAAAAAAACTACCAATAAGCATGTTTTAGTTTTGTAATTGAAATCTCTTTTTCTATGTCGCCACCTTGTGTTTCTATTTGGGAATTTCAGTTTTACACTACAATAGTAAACCACAGAGAGCAGAATCTGTTTTACAAAACAGTTTCTTGATATTAAGATATATTTATAATAAAATAGATAAATGATATACCTTTTAAATAATATCTTAATATTTGTTAGTAAGTTTAAATTTTAAATGGTGGTCATAATCTACCAGCAGGTACATGAAGGTAGCAGCAGTCTATTCAGTTGTTTAAGATATATTATTTACTAAGACACTGTTGGATCCTATAATACAGTATATAGTTTGCGCTCCATGCTACAAACCTTTTAGCTGGCAATTACTTCAAATTAATTTCTGGTTTTCAATGGATACTTGTCTATTCTCTACCCCATGTAGCCTGGAGACCTCAAGGACTGGTTTGTTGGGCGCAGCAATGCCCAGGGAATAGACCTCAACAGAAACTTCCCCGATCTGGACAGGATCGTCTATATGAATGAGAAGGATGGAGGAGCAAATAATCACCTTTTAAAGAACATGAAGAAAATTGTTGATCAGAACTCCAAGGTAAGCAGTGTGTAGTATTTATATGACATTGAAAAACTGAAGACAAATAGAAATGCACGTTACTGTACATGGAAAATAGTGGAACCGTTAAAGCGAATGCTAAGACTCCTGTTATGGATAATGACCACTCTATTTGGAACTTGATTGGTGGAGGTTTATAATATACATGAGCTACCAATAGAATAAGTCAGTAGCCTTGGGAATTCTGGTTGTGAGTGAATTGACATTTCTCTGAAAGACAGTGATTAAGTATTAAATAGAAGTATTAAGTATCAAGGGACAAATGTATTGAGTTTCACAACTACTTCCTAAGTCCAACTACTTCTTAAAATCTTAATTATGGTAAAAAGTCTAACTGATGTACTTTCTCCTGCAGCTTGCCCCAGAGACCAAGGCTGTCATCCACTGGATCATGGATATTCCATTCGTCCTCTCTGCTAATTTGCATGGGGGAGATATTGTGGCCAACTATCCCTATGATGAGACGCGTAGTGGTGAGTTTAGCTTCAAGGGTCTAAAAGGGTTCCTGAGTGGCTTAGTGGTTAGACTACAATTTAGATTACACTGGTTTAGAACTTATTAGAAACTGTGTACGCTGAGAGCAAAAAAAGGAAGGCAGTTCAGAAAGTTGTAGTTTTGTTGACAGGAAGGTGACAGGTGGGTGTTAAACCAGGGCACCCTGAGAAGCATGTTGTTCATACCAATGTATGTCATTTAACTGTCAATGTATGATGATGCAACTTGAGGAAGTACCCTATCTAACTTATTTTGAATCACCATGTATGGTACTTGGATTAGTGATGTAAACAGGTAGACTGCAGAACAGCTATGAGTGAATTGGTTGACACCATGCGGAGTACGAAAGCCCTGCTTTGTTTTCACAGGCTCCACTCATGAATACAGTGCCTGTCCTGATGATGCCACCTTCAAGAGCATAGCCCAGGCCTACTCAAGCCTCAATCCAATCATGTCAGACCCCAACAGACCACCATGCCACAAGAATGACGATGTCAGCAGCTTTGTGGATGGAATTACCAATGGAGCAGCTTGGTACAGTGTCCCTGGAGGTGAGTTAATAAGTCAGAGCTGCAGGCTGCTTTTGTACAGGAAAGATAACTAAGGCCCTGTGTAAATCGCGATTTCACGGGCTGCACGGAAATCCTGAAATGAGCCCAATACTGCGATTTTAACAATATTCTTAAGAAATAAAAATAAATTATTTCATAATTATTATTTGTATTCCATACAAAAAAAACATTAACAAAACTCTACAGCTCTGCTGTGTGTACTATTCAACATGCACACAGTGCTGTGCAGTGATTGTGTCATGTCACTATATGCAATCTAGTTGGGAAATTAAAATATTACACACTGTAAACAAGAAAGTGGATGTATCTAAAAAGTCTAAAAGCGTAATTGCATCAGATCACGTAAAGCAGTATCTAGCAGGAGTTTACACAGCGATGGAGATTAACTCTTCTGTACGTCCTGTAGATCACTACTGAGAATCAGCTGTTGACAGGCATTTAGATTCAAGTATTCACTGAAAGAGAAAGGCAGAAATCCAGAGCAGTACTGTGACTGCTTTACTTGCAAAGAAACAAACAGTGACTTCCATGTTCCAAAAGTCCATTGAAAACCGTGAAGCATAGAACACATTAGATTTTGACCACCTGACAGAGGCATCTGTTTGCGCAATTATCCCTCTTGAAAAATTGGACAACCAAAAGTTATGTAAATTCTTCAGACTGAGTGTAGCAAATGGTGGAATGATTCCTTCCTCAGCCCAGCTGAGACATGAACACTTACCTAAAGTTGCCCATTATCACAAGCAGGAGATTATGGAATTGGTAAAACAGTCTAGTTGCCCAAGATCAGTATGGGTTACTGTCACAAAGACAGCTGTAGTGGGTGACGTCAGACCAGAACCAGGAACCAACAAATAAACAACAGAGAGGTGGAGTTTGGTGAATTTAATAATCGAACAGACAGAAAATAAAAGGTTGTAAAGACAAACAAAATACAGGACACAGCACTGGCAGCCAAAATAAAGACAAACAAAACAAACTATACAGACAAACACGGTGAGCTGCTACCACTGTCTCCAATCACGTTCTCCACTCAGCAAACACACAACGCTGAGTGAGTGAAAACATGCTGCTTTTATGCAGCTGTACTGAGACTCGATTGCTAATCAATCATTCAGTTGGAGTCTCAGTACAACTGCACATGAATTAATAAAGTGCAATTCCGTGCTCGCATATTATTACATTTTACCCTCACGTGAAGTGCTATGCAATCCTTGTGCCTAAATACAAATATACATTTTAAACACACGTGCGCATACCCTATATCACATCCCGTGTACCAATGACTGTACACCTACGTTAACAAACTACACGTAACATACAACACTGGAATACACACAGGGGCGAGGCAACATTGCCACAGTTACACATTCTATTGGTTTTGTACTAGAACTGAAAGCTGTCCTTACAGATATTCTTTACTTACAGGCTGTTAACTACAACACAGTTTCATAAGTATTGTAAAGTGCTTGAATAACTGATGTCGATTTTGATGTCAGTGCATTTATCTCTGTATTTTATGTTTAAAAAAATAAGAATAACCTGTACACAATTTATAAAATAGTTCCGTGCGTGATTTTCACAGGGCCTTAAACACCACCCAACTTGAGACCATTAACACTAGAACCGCCGCGGTTTTACTCCTACCTAAAACCACCACCAGCAATCATTATGATGGTTACATTTTAAACAACATCAATATTAAAATGAGACAAACTATCCAATACAACTCAAAAGTTTTATTCAAGCAAGTCATATCAAACATCTGCACAGCCAAAACACAGTATTTAAATGAACAACTAAACATAAAAGGGTTTATTTTCTAAATTACCATATATAAAGCCCTACTTCAAAAAATGAGTTTAATAGTAGTATAATATATACTAAGTATATATATATATATATATATATATATATATATATATATATATATATATATATATATGAACATTTTAAAATAATCTAGTATGTAAACAGGTTTATGTACATACAAAAGTAATTTTTAATTTAAAACAAAAGTAACATGTTTTCTCTTGTGTGTGTCACTTGTGCAGCGCTGAATCTAGGTTGAGCTACTGCAGCCTGCTTCTTTGCAGTTTTCTGATCGAAGTGTTTCTGCTGAAGAACTATGGCTAGCTTTAAGATGAAATCTCTCCTACTGATATTTTCCCTGGTGCATTCCTTATACAAAATGAAATAATTGATGGCTGTCAGGTCCAGTAGAGCTAACAACAGGCTTGTATATAAAAATAAAATAGAATATTCAAGGTTATATTCAGGTTTTATTCAAAATAAAAACATGCGTTGTAAAAAGCAGTTAAAATGTCTGCTCTGGCGGTTCTAGGTAGAGGGGATTATAACTTCCTTATTTTCGTAATCCTCCCTAATACATGTGTTTAGGAAAAGTCATAAATGGACAACCGCATAACTTTCAGACATGCAGAGTAATTTCAATTTGAAAACCTCAAACCGTTAAAATGACTGACGTGGCAGTTCTAGTGTTAAACTAATGTTGTGTATACCTACATGAATAAAACTGATTTAAAAATGCCTTTTTACTGCACATTATTAAAAGATCAACATGCATCTGTGTATACCTTATTTAGTTTACAAAGCTGTTGCAAATGCTGTTAAGCAGTAATGGTGTGTATAATTTTCAGGAGACTGCTGTAGACTTTAGTTTACCTAGAGTTTACAGAGTTTTACAGAGTATCCATAGCAGAATGCTAATGTTGGCAGTATTTGAAAGCAGGGTTTTCAAACTTGTAATGGAACTGAAATTGAGAAGTTGGAACGTGTGCTTCTTTTCTTGTTCAGGAATGCAGGACTTCAACTACCTGAGCAGCAACTGTTTTGAGATCACAGTGGAGTTGAGCTGTGACAAGTTCCCAGCTGAGGACACTCTCAAGAGCTATTGGGACCAAAACAAGAACTCCCTTGTCAATTATATTGAGCAGGCAAGAGTTTGGTGACATTTAATAAGACACAACTGTTTTATCAGTATAGAAAACATTAGGCCAGGATACTAGGGCAGGTTACACTGTATATTACTTTTGTTCTTGAGAATAGATTTTTGATGTCCAAATAGCCTTCTCATACTAAAGATAGCTCCAAATAGCCTTTTCATACTGAAGATAGCTCCAAAATGTGTCTGTGCTTCACATCCATCTGTTTGTTTATAATGCATGCCATTGACTAAATCCTACGATCAACAAACGAACAGACACATGTTTTAAAATCTTGTTGGCTTGTATTATCCAGATAGCTGAATTGTGGTGAATTTGGGACAATTAAGCATAAACACTCATCCTATTGCATAAAACACTGCAAAGAGTACATAGTGATAATACAAAGTAACCCATATTGAGCAGTGTGTTATATTTTAATCATGATAATGCTGGTATAGTTGTTAAAACTACACGTACTTGACTAGTTAATTGGGGTGACATTTATAATAAATAATGTATATGAACCCACTGCAAAGTGTTGGGGTGACTGAATAATGAAATTGTGTTTTTTTTTTTTTTTAGTGATATGGGTATCTGTGTATAAAAATGTGTCGCTTACTACAAGGCAGTTCTAATGCAGTAATTTTCTTCCCTCAGATCCATCGAGGTGTAAAAGGGTTTGTCCGAGACCTGCAGGGAATCCCCATTTCCAATACTAGCATATCAGTGGAGGGAATAAACCATGACATCACTTCAGGTGCCAAAATCACAAATCACATTGCTCTCAGATCTCTAAAAATAACATGGTGTCATGAAAATCAGGAAAGACTGCAGCTGCAGGAAACAAATTACCCAAAGTTTTCATTTTTCATACCGTCAATATGCCCTTTTTGTTAAAGGGAAAACTATTGGGTGTGCCGTGTAGTAGACTATTAAAACAGACTGTGTGGTCTCAACAACTTATTCATTGCTGCCACCTGGAGGTCAAGTAAAGACAGTCAGTATAAAAATAACATTCAAAACATATAATGTTGCAGAACAGTTTCAGTATTTTATTTTACACAGAAGTCCTGACACTAGTTCTGAAAGTGGTATTTACTTTTTTTTTTTTTTAATTCCATTACATTGTATGCTAAAAAAAAATGTGTTAATAAAACATACGGATAGATGCAACGTTAGTCACAATAAACCTTTCAGTCAACATGCTGCAGTGGTTGCAGGTAATTTTGTGTTTAGAATTTTGTTTTTATAATTTGTTTACAGCAAAGGATGGTGATTACTGGAGGATTCTGGCTCCTGGTAACTACAAAATATCTGCCACTGCCCCAGGCTACCTCACTGTGATTAAAAAAGTGGCAGTTCCTTATAGCCCAGCAGTAAGGGTAAGCAATGACTTTGTAAACAACTGGGATAACATGCATCTCTTCCTCTTTGCAGTGGACTACTTCCTTGTTTATTTGATTGAAAGCCTGTGAAGTTTAAAAGAATAATTGACTGTTTCTGTTCGCCTGTCTCTGTCTGCCCTAGCCTGTCTGTGTTTGCGTCTATTGAAATTATCCCCATGAAAATTAACCACACACTATTGATCCAACTAACATAATAATAATGTGTAATACTATTTTACTATAGAAACTGTGTATATTTGAGTCATCTCATGGTTGATTTTATGTATTCACAGTAATGTATACTGTATGTGTTTAGTACAGTTTCCCAGTAAATATGGAGACAGAAAAGCAGCTCACCTGCTATTATTCACTGTGAATGTAAAGTTGATGAACTTTCCCTTTATTGGTGCTACATTACTGTGTTATGAATATACAGGTTTGTATTGTTCTAAAAGTAAGTTACAAAAATATCAACAAAATATAAAGTCATAACTTTTTTTGACATAGATTAGTGTTTTTTCATTTAGTCTGGATTTTGTGCTAAAACTGGTAAAACCCTGATTTTTTTTTTCAGTTGAAACAGGCTGTAATTAATCAGAATTCCCAATCTACAGTGGCAGAGCTAGGTTACCCAGCAGACGAGGAAAGTAAGCTTAATGTAATTGAAGAATCCAATGTTTTTCTTTGTTCCATTAGGTGGATTTTGAGTTGGAGTCTTTGACTGAGCGAAAGGAAGAGGAAAAAGAAGAGTTAATGGAATGGTGGAAAATGATGTCGCAGACTCTGAATTTCTAAACATATATCACACACGTCACAAAAAAGCTTTCATAATAAGCCTGTGTAAAACTGTGTTTTAGCTCCGTTTTGTAAAATCAGTGTTTTCTGTTTGAATGCAAAAGTATAATACTGTAGCGGCATTAAGATGGACTGTGTGTATTAGTCATTGGTAACAATTCAACCATTGGCCTTCTCACTGATCTGTACTTCAGGGAACAATGCGTAGAGTTCATCTCATTGTAATAATTATTTATATGTGGATTTTTTTTTTCTGTTTATTATTCCTGTTTATGGTATATGTTAAGTACTTCAATAAGAATGAATCCAAATAAAATATGTGACCAAACATTAGGACACTGTGTTGTAAGGAATGTGAGACTTTTCTTTTTTGTCAAAGAATATTTATTAAGTAAACCTTGAATCCTAAACTGATATTTAATTCTAAGGATAACTGTGTTCATGTCACATTCTTGTTCTTTTTATTACATAGAAATATTTTAAGTTTGCTATTTACAAAGCTGTTTCTGTAAACTCATTTACAATCAAAGTAAATATTACACTGTCTTTTGTGTGCCTCTGGTGAGTTTTATTTTACTTGTAAGAGACTGTGAAACACAAACAACAATGCTGTTAGTTAGTTTTTATATATTTATTATCTCATGAACTCGGCTATAAAGGTGCACAGTGTTACTTACTTTCTGATTTCTACCGCTGAACATAAACCAATCGGGTTAATTGTGTGACACACTGCATCACCACATAGCAAAACTATACTGTTTACCTGTATAACTTCAGAAAATAAGGTCCAAAAAACAGCAATCGTTTAACTTTCTAAAGTGTATTTTAATATAAACATAATGATACATGATGTGTAATTATCAGTTGTTTTCCACACACTGTTACACCATTGTGGAGCTTCTGTAGCTGCAATCTCGACAAAAAGAAACTGCATGGCTTCTAATAAAAGGATTTCTTATCTAGTTTGTATTGAAATAAAAATGACACGATAAAATATATGAGGATAACAACATTAACAGACTCATTACCTGACTTGTGAGGAAAGTAGTACATAAATAAAAGCTACTTACATTGTGACTTAAAGAAAAAAAAATGCCCCTTAACTTAATGAAAATATAATAAAGTTACATTATATTTAATATAATGTAACTTTTTTCAGATATGTTAAATCTATCTGATATACCTAATAGCAGAAGCAGAACTATATATTACCCTTCGGGATGTATATCAATGTATTAATTGGGTCAGTTTCTATTGTATTGTGACATTAACACATTTAATGGCAACATATAATATTTATTAAAAACCCTTGTTCACAATAGTGTCCACTGGGCAGCAGTTTTCGTTGTAGACAAAGCCTTTTGACCTACACATCTCAAGAGGTTTTAGCATACTTATTACAAGTGTAACATCTCTGAAGTCAACTGTCCCATTTATATTTTACCAGTTGACTAGTCATAATGAAGGCACTAGCTAATGAGTAAACTGGATCCAATCATTGCACTGCTCACTGAGATACCCTTGCAACTGTCACAGAGCTAGAGTGAAGCAGTTCACAGGGACAACAGGCAGCTGAAGAACCTTCTAGATTGTGTCTTACAGTGCACCATGTTCACACTTTGATTCTATATTTTAATCCACAGCCAAGCTAATTCAAAGAGATCTGGACCTCTGTAACTGGTCAAACTTGTGGCAAATTCATTTTAATGTTAAGAAATGTGGAGTAATAATCCATATTAGAAGAATAAAATTAACTTGAATGAACGAAATAGGGGATGAGGACTTTCAAAAAGATCTCTGGGTTATGTTGGAGTCATCATTAAAAGTATCTTGTCAATGTGGTGAAGCAATTAAAAAGGCAAATAGAATGTTAGGCTATATTGCAAAAAACATGGAATGCAAGTCTAGAAATGTTATGCTACAATTATACAATGCCCTAGTTAGACCCCACTTAGAATACTATGTGCAGTTTTAGTCACATCACTACAAAAAATACATCACTGCACTCGAGAAAGTACAGAGAAGGGCAACAAGGCTGACCCCAGGACTTAATGACATGAGCTACGAGGACAGACTAAAATAATTAAATATCTTCAACCTAGAAAAAAGAAGGGAAAGAGGGGATTTGATTGAAGTCTTTAAAATTATAAATAGTATAGAGTTAGAGTATATAAAGTTAACACAAGACACTAAATTTAACCCCTGGTCTTGATGAACAAATGGCCTTTTCTTGTTTTCAAACTTGTCTTATGTTCTTATGTTATTTCACCTAACCATTGAAATGCAATCACCAGAAGTTGTTTAGCTACTAAACTGGCCTTGGCAATCATAACAGTCTGAACACCCACTGCTGGATTAGTTCATGTGACTCATAGCACAGAAAACACAGGTACCAGGTTTTAGGGTTCTATTTAAACAATTCCAACCACACTATTTATATCTTAATATACACATCAAATGGAAAGAAAACAACAACAACAAAAAAACCTTTTAAATGTATTTTATCTTTTAGGGTGTGCTAAAGTTTTACTCTGCATGTGTACACAATGGGGCCATGCAGATAAGTTAGTCATTAAGTGAAATAAATTATGTTGTTTACACAACACAAAACAAAGCATTCTCTCATTTCCACACTTGTCCAAATGATGCTGAGTCATTGCCATTGATCGGTACTCAATTGTATAAGTGAGAGAAAGGTTGCTTTTATTTTTTGTGAAATAAACACATTTTTCAATCGGTTTGATTTAAAACCTGCTGATAAAAACATGTTAAAGGAAGTTACTTGGAAAATGTGACCTATTATGAGGATCTTTAGGTAAACTTGAGTTTTTCATCTATACAAGCCTAGACCTGACATTTAAAAAAAAAAAAAAATCCCAAAGCACATTAAAACATTATGTGGAGGTCACCCACCCAGGTTGAATTCATAAGAAAAAAGAGGGTGGAATAGAAAAAACAAGATTTTTGAACAATGCTTTAATTTTCATAAAACATTAAAAATATATAAAAGTGTATATTTGAGTCATATAATTGCAATTCAGTTACAATTATATGACTCAAATATAATTAACTGTTTTACAATAGAAGAACAATTAATTTAACATTTTGCACTTGCTGTGGTAACTTACATTCTCAGGGAGCATGTTTGTGTATGTAAACTGTTATAATATTGACAAAACAGGTACAAATTCTTGCTAGTGTACAGACAGGCAAAAGAGAACTACAAAGTTCCTCAGTAAAGTCACTACTATTTTAGTCATATCAAAACAAGTTTTATGATAATCTTATGTTCCCTATTGGCTGCAGTCCACACAGCAACATTAAAACTCCATGTGCTGCATCCCATTATCTTGCACCAGGCCTCCATTTTGAATTACCTCCAACTACTAAACAGACCAGCACTACATCATTTTTCAAAGATTTACAGAAGTATACAGTTTTTAATACCAGTTTACAACTGAGTTAATTTAAAACTACATAAAAAGGTCTCACTTCTGAAAAATAGATCTGCTGAAATGTGTTCAGCTATTAAATAAACAAACTTGGTTTATTTGGTGTTTTCTCAGTTACCCTCTGGTTATTCTTCTGTATTGATGAGGTTTTCTTTACTAATGTGAATCTGTCTTGCTCTACATTACATGGGTATCTCCTCTTTACCTCGCCAGAGATTTCATCTGTATTTAATGACTGTGAACCGATGATCGATGCTACACCAGAGTCTTTTGACTCTGTCCTTGGTAGAGAAGGAACATATATGTCATACTCTTTGTATGTTGGGAACGTAGTTGGTCTATTTTTTGAATTTTCAAACTCCTGAGATGCCTTATTAACCTGGTCACTATAGTTGTCCGAAAGGACTCTAGAGTGCTTTGCGTTTTTCAGTGTTGAGGTTGCCGAAATAGTAAAACACGAGCATGCACTAGACCTATTGGAGCAGGTGCAGGAGAAACGACGTGGGATATCATAAACACATTTACCATCTAAACCTTCCCTCTGTTCAACAACTTTAAGAGCTTTGCATGCCTTCATATCTACATAATGAGACCACTTTTCTTCTTTTGAAGAAAGGTCCACTCTACTCCAGGTATTACCAGTTTTCTCCTGAGATACCCTGGCAGTGCTGCTGTTTTGTTTTGCCCTCCTTGCCATTGAGTCCTCATAATCAGGAGGTTGTGATTGTTTAAAAGCACTGGAGCCAAAAGAAAGAGAGCAGCTATGCAACTGATTTTCTGCTCCTTCACAGTTTTCAGATGAAACACCCTGAACTTGACCACTTGCAAGTCTGAGAGAGGACGGCAGAGTAGATGTTCTCCTGCTGCTGGACAAGGCTTCCTGGTTTAGATGATTCAAATCATTACCTGCTGGCATACACTGCAGAGCATGGTCATTTATATGTGCATACGTAGTCTCTTCTACCGACAGCTTCTTCCAAATCTTAAAGACAAAAACATTCAGTTCATAATACACTATTATTTGTCTTGTCCTTCCTGCTACCTGGTATGATACTGATTTGGCATGGGCAGAAGGAGTAAAACAATGTCAGCACTGGAACACAAAGCTGCCATTAGTACTTCAGCAAATGTCTCTTTTTTTTTCTTTATTACTTTCTAGCATTAATCATCGCAACAATTTGGATAAGACCAATTGACATTTTCTTTTTTACATCCTGTGGGAATTCAAAGGTCAAACAGGTTGTGTTACAACTTGGAGTTTATCATTAAGGGGAACAATAAGTGAACTTTCGGTAAAGCTTTATTGCATGTTATAAATATGTATCGGAATTGAGTTGCATGTCAACAAACAGATAAATGTAATTATTATGCAACTCTATAACCAATATTTGAATAGTATTATATTAAAAAGTTCACCATACTAAACGTACATAGTAAGTTTGCAGGTTCCGAGTTCTTTTCCCATGGTTATACTATGCATTTACCATAGTTTATCATGGTTTGATATACTTTACCATACCTCTCTGGGCTTTACAAGGCTTACATTTGCATTACCATGCCTTTACTATAATTTCACACTTTTCTAAGCTTTTATTACAGTCGTTTTTTTTTATGCTAAATGACTAATATACATAAATAGACATAAGCATCCTTTTGCATAGATATTGACTGTGCAAATTGACATATAAATCATAACAAGCTTCCTTTGTAAAGTAGAAGGCATACCTTATTTTGTCTGAAACACATCACAAAGATTCCAATTACAGTAACTATGCAGAGCAGCAATACACCGACCAGCAAAGCCAACACAGCATATAAAAAAATGGAATCAAGTGAAATTAATCCAGGGACTTCAGTCTGACACTGCACAGGCACCTGAAACAAAATACAAGCAGACAATCCTGAAATAATATACAGTGTGGGATGTTGGCATCAATAATCACCTGCAACTTCATTCAAAACTACTATACATTTATTGCTCTACATTTCAATCAACCTTTAATCCTGACGCCTTGCTTGCTAATGCTGCAATCTATAATCTTGCTAATGCTACAGAACTACATAGACATGGGATCTGTCAGTTTAACAACAATAGCTGTTGGTAAGTTTCTCATTTTCAGTTCTGCTTAATTTGATGATTTATCCTAGATAATTCCTCTAAGATGAAATGTAGAGTAACATTTTGTTTACAGGGGCAACTAGCTTTTATTTGAAGTGCTAAGGGAGTTCGCAAAGAGAGAGGGGGGGGTAGGGGTGGGGGATGCAATGTGTCTTATAAATGTGGAAAAAGTTTATTTGATCGGTATTGGGATTTAACAATGATATGGTCATTGAATGGTTCTTTGTATCTATAACTGTACATTAATTATGCAATAGAACTGTGGTTAAAGGGCAGCACTGTCCAGTAGGTGACCACCACTAGAAGGTAACCCTTAAGACAAGGGTGCTCAGGGCTGTAGCCAGCTGTGAAAAATCACTGAGGAGCACTTGCCCATGCACCCCTAGCACCCCTACCAGCACTAGAGCTTTTTGAGATAATTATATGTTGTTTATTTAAATACAAAAGTTTACTTAACAGTTTTTATTTCTGAATAAGATACGAAAATATAATTTTGAGCACCCAAGGTTATACATTTGCAGGACCTATGTGATTTTGTTTATACCTGCCACTCACGAAATGAGAAAAGTGGGGGCTCTCCAGAGACTCAAGTAAATAGACACAATTTAAGCATACAGTATGTCGAGCTGCACACTGCTAGACTCAACACATCATTAATTATAAACCCAATTTCAACTGTGTATTGATGGCCTATTCACAGAGTCCAATGTTTAGGTCTCAAGACATCTGTATGACACACAGAAGGCCTTATGTATAAGCATGTGGCTGCTCCCAGTTAACACCAGTTACTCTATTTGGAAGCAGCCACATTCTCATATGTCTTTTAGCAGGGACAGAACTCCATCCCTGCCAACCACCACCAAAACACTGCATATTATTTACAAGCAGGGCTCATTTATTATCTTTTCTCTTTTTCATCTCTCCCTCTTTCCCTTTTCTCAACAAACATTTTTTACCATACATTTTTAAGTCATGTATTCCCATGTTCATCAACTTCCTCTTCAAGTTCTTTCTTTGTTCTTCAAATTTCTTACATTTTATTACATAATGCTCAACCCTTTCTGGAACTCTATACTTCTCACAGATCTTCTCAGATCTTTCCTCTTTCCTGCCCAGTTCTTTATTTAACCAATTATTATTAACCTCTTTCTGAATATTATAATCAATCTTCTCCCTTTTTAACCCATTAATTGTTGCTACATCTACCATTTCATTGCCAAGTATATCAGAATGCCCAGGAACCCATATTAACCTGGTGGCTCTCTAAAAATATAACTGGAATGTCTTTCCAGCAACAGAATGAACATAGAGAAATATGGTAAATAGCGAACTAGGTTAGAAAAGTAAATAAATAAAAACTACTTGTCCGATGGGTAAAGTATAACGGCAAAACTTGTCCGTCATACAAATCTTGTCTTACAAACGAATTGTACACCCCTGGTAAGTGGCTATCGGGGGCAAGCCCCCAAACCCCAACCTAAACTGTTATAATAATATTCACAACCTAGACTACAGTTTACAAGCCACTAGCGGTTTAGAACTGGAATAGTAATAAACCGAGTTCACTAAACTGTGGGCTACCAATGGAATTTATTATTTTTTTATTATTAGGCTGATATATACTTATTTTTAATCAATATTATTGCTTTGCCTCACCTTGTAAAAAAGTCACTTATCATCCATGGTTGTTTCGAAGCCATTTGAACACGTTTAACTAACAGCTACGGTGGTATACACCAAAGCAACATGTAAAAGAGCCTAAATAAATGATTATTAGTATGATTTTAAGAAAGGTCTGTGCCTTGGGGGCCTTATAGCTGGCTATGGCCTTGGTTCTGAACAGTACAGAAGAGGTCAACCACCAAGGGTTTCATTACGAAACTGATAAATTGAGCCTTTATTGTTATTTTAAACATTTTCAATCTCTTATTTACACGTTAATATACCGTTTCCTGATTGGTGCACACAAATAGGGAGGCTTCTCATATATTGTGCCACATTTATCTATAGGTTAAATGTTGGAATAGAAGTACACAGAAGGATGAACAGGTTTGAATGAGTACACTAATCGCTGCATAAGGATCCACATTTCTAATTAGAACACTAAACTTTTAATAAAATTAATACAGTTAATAAAGTTTAGTAGAAATCTTGGAAACAACTGCATGTTATTCATATTTAGTTGCCTCATAGTGTCAATGTTAAGACGCGCTGTGAACTGCACACTACCACTGAACATGCAGCCACAGTAGATTGTAGTAGTTTTAGTTATGAATTAAGGGGACAGTTGTAGGAAGTCATGCATCTCATCACAAAATGTCTTCAACACAAGTTCATAAGAGTGTTAGTGAACTACAGTAATAGTAGTTAACATAATAAACATAATAATTAACATAATAAATCTGTTACAACTAGTCTAACAGTGATTTATAGAGCCTCATGTGTTCATTTGACACATCACAACTGTGGGAGATGGCTAATCTTAGTGGCTAAGTAGGGCATCATGATTAGGTAAAGTATTGGCTGTTGATTAGACACTATTTAAAAATGATAAAATATAATTTATTTTCAGAATTCCTATAATAAAGAATGATTATATACAAGGCAAGTCTCTAGTGACAAGACAATTTTCCAAGAAAAGGTTTTCCAAGAAAATGTTATTTTTTGTAAGCCATCATATGTGAACATCACATGTTATCATAATGTACATCTGTTAGTAATCATTGTGTTTACCTAATCTTCAGATATATATATATATATATATATATATATATATATATATATATATATATATATATATATAAACTGCTCAGAGCCTTGCATTCACATTCCAAAAATAAATCTTTACTGATTACCCTTAAGAGAAAGGTTTAGTTGCTAATCCACAGGTGCATAGAATGAATTTTCCAGGAAGTTACTCGTCAATGCTAAATTAGAAACAATTGTGCATGAAATGTTGGCTGCTGTTTTCAACTAATATTTTTTGGCTAGAATCATGATGTACCCTGTTCAGAGGCCCGCAATAGCCCTTGTGAATGGAAAATGCAACTGCCTTCATGGTCTACAGCTATGGCCAAAAGTTTTGGATTGAGACATAAAAAAAATAATAATAATAATAATAATAAAAATAAAAAAAAAACTATGTAAACATAACTTAGATCTTTTATTTAACATCATGTAACCAAAGAAACTACAAAATGATATTGCAAAAGTCTACTGGAAGCCATAATAGTAATACAGTATTTTATATTAGATTTCGAAATGTCACATTTTTCAATTCCGGCAGTTTTTTGTATATGTAATTCAGTATGTTAACTTAACATTATTCAGCTGGTTTAGTTTGACTATATGAAGCAAAATTAGTTAATTCTACAGGTGATGCAAAACTTTTGATCATAGCTGTACAAAGTTCTCATTCCCTAACAGATTGATTTAAACTCCCACCACCATTAGAATGTATATAGAGAGATATTTATAGGGGAGCAATTATATTTACCCATCCACATCAATAAATCATAAACAACTTTAAAGATTATTGGTCCTACCCTACCACAAACATATTTTTTGAAAATTGAGACACACAATAATTATTTAATATTTCGTCAGAATTTATCCATTCTGGCCATAATATGGGTTTTCAGTTCCCCGGTAACTGAAAATATTTGAAACAGCTGATTAAATTAATATAACCAGATTGAAACCAATTAAAGAAAGCTATGAACCTTACCTTTAAATAAATGAAGACCAAAAAACAGTAAATGTTTCTCTCCATCACTTTTGCCTTCAGCTGCAAATGAACAGTCCAGTTAGATAGAGAACTCTCACTCTCAAGTTCTGCTGGGGAGTGTTTTTGAGCATTTTGTGACTGTAGAATGAGGAACAACATTAAACAATGACTTGGACTGCGGCATGTTGTTCATAAATATTACAAATTATATTGGTGTACAGTATTAACATATTAAAGACAGTATTCCACTGAATGACCTACATAATGTTTTCTATTTAGTGATTTAAAAACCCAGTTTAGCAAAAGATACAGCAGTGGTTTTAGGTTTCGTATTTGAATTGCGCACATCTTTGACTGAAAATAATGAACATTTTCAGGTATATAATATAGGGTACCTAGTACCTACTAGTATTTATAGATGAATAACACAACTATAGCAGCACCATACAAATACATGTATTTTGGAGTAAAACCAAAAGCTTCACATAAAGCCAGTGATTATCAACTCTAGATTAGCTGTCTGAAATCCAATCTTACCATACCCCATTATTTCTGGGCAATGGTTATTGACAGCCTCAAAACCTTACAAAACTTACTTTCAGATGAATGCTGATGTTGCTGTTTGTGATACAGGGTCAAAAACATTTGTTGCTGTAGTATGTGTTCATTGATGCTAAACTGTGACATAGATGGAGAGGGGAGTGGGGGCATACAAATGTATTTTTTTTGTTTTATTTTCTAATATATTGAAATATAATACATTGTTGTTTAGGGTGTGTGAAGCCGAGACGCGGAACAGGAGAATTGAGCAGTTAGGCTCGCCCGGCACTGAGCTGATAGGGGGGTCTGGATTGGCTGGGGGGGTGTGCCCAAAGATTCTGCGCGAAGCTCAAAAAGCATCTGCACAACAGCTCAAGGTTACTGCACGGCCACGGCTACACAAGGGCGCTGAACGAAAGTTTGAGCTTGTTGACATCGAGGAGGACAGTGTCCGCTCCATGAAGAGAACTACTACGAAACCCTTCCACTCCAAGACGGTTCTTGTGAAGGCATTGCCCAGCCGAGGCCGTTTGACGAGTCGATGTGAAGATGCCAGGACTCCATGAGAACAGAAGTAGGTCAATTTAGGGGAATTAATCCCAAAATAAGTACAGTGAAGGTTAGTAGTGTACTAGGGTCCTGGAGCGGGATGTTAGTGGGACTAGCACTCCCCATTTGTAGGTAAAATTTTATTTTTAGATTTGTTTTGTTTATTTTCTTTATTAAATCTGATAGTAGGGCTATCATTGATTGTACCCCCTTGGCAGTACCTGTGTTATTAACTCTGTGCGCCTGTGCGGCGTGCCACACCCACTGCTCTGTCTGCCTCAGTATTATTCAGTGACAACCCACAAACATCCATTAGAGGGTGCAATTGTTTTTTTCCTTGTTTTCCCCTTGTTAGTTTTTTTTTTTATTAACAATATATTGTTAATATAGAAGTTTACTATGCTTTTACTATGCTTCATTATACTTTTCTATGCAGTAATAAACTTTTATAAGGGATACAACCAACAGTATGTTTGTCATTTTGATACAACTTATAACTAATCAGCTTTTCACAGCTAGAATGAATCTAAAAACTATGAATAACCGGGACGTTAACCTTTTTCACAGGATTTATACGCTTAACTCCAACTTGCATGTTTTTTTCCTTATTATTGTTGTATATGGCCATATTGACTAGCAAAATAGGAAGTATAACAATTGATGATTCTTTCCTCTGTATCGTCACATCGTTTCGATTGCACTTACTGTTTCTAGTGACAAACATGCAGGTTTCCTCTCTGGCTATTAAATTATGCTGTGCCTGTGGAGAGCTTACACCTGATTTTAACTTCCTCATTTTGCAAATAATAGCTTCCCCTGGGAATGTTCTAGATATGCTTTTGGAGAACAATTCGATGATTACTTTTCCATTCCACATAAAAATTATGAATGGATTCATTTTAGTATCTGACTGGAAGAATTTTGAAAGTGTTAACATAATGGGAGAAAGCTAGTTGGATTGGCACATTTTCAATGTAAAAGAATCAGCTAACTTTCTGTTTTCCCCTGGAGAAAGAACACGTTGGTTCATCTTTTTATTTTACTAGTCATTAAAAACTACTGGAAGTCCTCTATAGAGGAGCAACTGCACACAGCTGGACTTCACAGCACAACTTTGTGCCTCAAGTTTGATCTTGAGACACTCCCTGTCCAGAGGGGGAGGAAAAGGTCATTTACTTTCCCACGCTCAGTAAGCCTAGCTAAACATGTATGCAATGCTGTAATGGTTTGTGTTAAAATGTGTTTTTTGTGTGCACCAGTTGGATCTCAGCCTGAGAGGAATCTTTCAAATGCATGATTCTTTGTTGTTTCTACAGCTTCATCTGGAAACTATGAGTGAAAATAAGGCTAAGTGGGTACAAAGAGCACTGTAACAAGCTGACTGGACATGAACTGGGGACTACATAATCCCCAAGTGAGAGTTCCCGCCAATATACAAAAGAACAAGGCCCAAACAGTTGTAGAACTAATAACAATGTCTCAGCTGCAGGGGTCAGAATCTGGATCAGTAATGCACTCAACATTTCCCATTACCAGCAAGGATATAAAATATAGTATGTGCACAAAAATGTGCAACTGAATATACACCTGTATTGGTACCATCAGTGTGGAACGGTATTCTGTATTTTATAAGTACTTGTTTGTTTAATGTCCTGCATGTGGAAGCACAGAAAAACCTACATGTACTGAACCCTAGACACTCATAAAATGTTCACACATGTAGAGTATGGTGAAAAAGAAAACATACAGCCTTAAAAGTGTTTACAGTATTGCTCCCAAATTAAGCAATCCATGTTTTCTTCCATTATTCCATAAATCAGTGTAATGATTTGATTAGCATTTGATAGGCATTTACAATTTTTGGAATACTGTATTACTTGTCCAGAATTCTGTATGTCATGAGATTTTTATCCACCTGGTGGCATCATGACTCTTAAAATATAATATATGGGAACATGGGAACATTTTCAGTTTATAGTGCTAGCAGAATCATATTAACACAGTTATGATTATGGAATTATATTTTTGCAGTTCTCATCAGATGTATGTCTATTAGGTCATGTGCAACAACAAATGAAACACACAGTGAGTAACTAGAATAATTTAATAAGAGCATTCTGGACTAGTTTACTGTAACTATAAAAACCTGACATTCTAAATGCCCATGCTTCTATAAGTTCTATGTTAAATCATATGTATACTTGAGCATTGTGCCCTTGAATGATCATTATAAGTTTACACTAGCATATATAGTGAGCGACTGACAAGCCCACAACTGCAATGGAGAGAGGCAAAAATGCCAGAGAAGGAAATACTATTTGCACAGATGTCACTACCTCATTTATCGCTCATCGTTCTGCACAATCTGAATGAGAATGAGGTGGTCCATGACCAATCTAACTACATAGCTACTGATAACTGGATCAAGGAATTGCTCTAAAAATACATGTAGTCCATTACACATGATTTAGTTCTGCTGTATAACATTATGGCAAGGGTGTTGGCTTACCAAAAGAGTTTCAGTAAACACATTCATGGTCGCACTCTCGTTATTTTGCTTCAAACGGATGAGTTACATAACTCCTGCTCATTTATTTTCTTTTAAAAAAATCTCTTTTAGTTAAAACATGACTAGTAAAACAAACAAACAAACAAACAACGCGTTTCGACACTACTGTGTCTTCATCAGGTTCACGTTAATCAATTAATTATAAATAAATCAATTATATTATTTATTTGTCACTTTCATCGCTGTCAGCAGTTCATTACTCTCAAGCTCCTCCTCATCTTCCTCTGCTTACATGGTAATGGCAGAGACCCGACGTTTAATAAAGACCCAGTGTTTAATAGAGGCGTTTATACCCGGCGCTTATTGGAGAAGGGAGATTATTAGACCTAGACCTAGCAATTATTTGAAGTTTATTATATATCACCTAGACTAGCTAATAATTATTTAAGTTTTAATAAACTTCAAAGATGTATATATATATATATATATATATATATATATATATATATATATATATATATATATATATATATATATATATATAGGGTAAAGAATTGGCTGCCGTCTTTCAGTATAATGTTCGCGTGGTGTGTAGTATGAGTAGATTACAAGGAAAACTGTACTTAGAATGAAACACCTCAGGGCATGGCTTTATTTGAAAACAAAACAAATGTACCATAGGTGCAAAAAAAACAAAAACAAAAGAAAAGCCTAAAACCTTTTTTGGGTCTAATTAAACACTTAAAGCGTTTGTGGAAACACAAACAAAACATCAATTATTTACAGCCACATCCACTCAGAAGATTGTTTTCTCCTTGACACATTATCACATATGGGTAAGTATATAAACAACCGTAATACACCTATACATCTATAGCTCCCAAGCTAACACAGTTTGTGCCACACCTGCATGATGTTTTTGTTCCTGCTACCACTCTAAAACTCTGTCTGCCTTGCCCAGTATAAATTCTAATAAAACACTTTCAAACGTAACTAACACCACATTTGCTCCACTTATGAGTCACATTCAAAACACAATAAATAAAGCAAACTAGCCAAACTCTGTGGAAAATAGTTCCAGAGGAAGACATATTATTCTATATGGGCTAGTATTATAAAAGAATGTTGTTATATAATGAAATAAAAATTTGGCCATATAAATGTTTACTTTGGTAAACCATTGTAAATGCATTAAAAAGTGTAATAAGGCAAAGTAAAAAGCATAGTGAAATCATGGTAGAGTTACCACCGAAAGAGCACTAAAATAAGGAACACCATTGTTCGAGATATTTTTTACATGTGTCTGCTTTTTTTTTCTAGAAGGGACTTATTTTCATTCATAAAAATAATGAAATTGTCTGTCCAAATATATAGCATATGTTATCTGACAGAAAATCTGCAGGTTTGGAAAACCCAAAGCACATGTGCTAGCCTCTGTCTTGCTCTCAGAAGTGTGAAATGGATTCGGGACTGGGAGTGACAAAAAATAACAACATAGCCATGGAAATTATGGAACATAGCCCATTCTGTATTACCTGGAAACAGAACACAACAGAACATAAGAAAAGTCTGAGAACGAGAAAAGGCCATTCGGCCCATCAAGGCCTGTCCCTTGTTATCACACCATTTTCCCATAGTGGGGGGAACTAATTTAACAGCACATAATCTAGTGTTTTTTACATTTGCTTGGTGTTTTAGATCCTACTACTTCACCTGATAGGCCAGTGTTCTTCACAAATTTTCAGAGGTGGGCCACTTTTGTTGATAAGACATCAGTGTGAGGGCCGCCACACCGCCTTTTTCACATTTGTGTGTTGTTGGTGGCTGCACATCAGGGCCTCCAATCTTGCAATAAAGAACACTGTGATAGGCTATTCCATGCATTTATAACTATCTGTGTAAAGAAGTGCTTCCTGCCTTCTGTTCTAAACTTACTTTTACTCAGTTTCCACTTATTGCCTCTTGTCCTTCTCTCTGTGTTAAATCTGAACTAGTTTCAAATTAAGTCCCCTCTTTTCTTTATTTTTTTTTAAACTGAAGATATGTAATTCTTTTAACCTGTCCTAGCACATGTCTTTAAGTCCTGGGATCAGCCTTGTTGCCCTTCATTACATTTTACTATCAAATAAAGAGCAGGTTTGTTACTTACATAACAGGTGACAAACCTAGGTAAAACATGTGTAAGAAAAGATATTAAATGGTAAAGTATTTTTAAAAACATGGTTTACAAAGGTACAGCTTGGTATATACCTATATAAAAGCACAATAAATTGCCAAACATACTACCTTCTATCTTCTATCCTGAGGGATGTGTGTATTTAAAAATGTCGTTGTTAGTCAGATGTAGGCTGTAGTTGATGAGTGATCTCAAAGATTTATTTACTGTGTATTATTAAAAGGCTTCACACGTCAAAATGTTGTCACTCTTTAATCGAAATTAAAATGTTTTAGCAATATATTTAATGACATACAATCATACAGTATTAGTTGTATTGCTTATATTATTTTGTCAGTAGGCCTTGCGGTAACTATCACAGTTTACAAAGATGACACATTATCATCCTAGTTTTAAAGTAAAAAAAAAGACTAGAACACTCAACATGACAGCTAAATTAGAAAAAATGTTTGTTAAACAGACATACAAATTACACTTAAAAACTTCATTTTAAATTATGTATTTGTTGTTAATGTATATTACAACATTCTCTTCTCTTTGTTATACTGTCTAATACACCCACAAAATCCATTTTTCTTTTTTTTTTTTTTTTTTGTTAATATATCCGATCTACTTATTCCCTGGGCTCAATCTACTAATTCTCCAGACGCAGAACTAGTGCAGAGATCTATGCGTAAACCTTAGAAACAATGGAACCTCCCCTTTAAATTCTAGACTGCGATCCACTTTTTCCCTGGTCTACTTTTTCCCCAGGACACCGGTTCACAGGAAATTGGTAGGCCTTGAAAAAAGTAGTGCATGTGAATTTCTGAAATTAAAGGGAGGGCTCACTGCTCACTATATATAGCTAAAAACACATTTAATTAAATATTCAAATACAGCCAAAAAATGAAGAAAAAAAAAATCATTTGAATGGTGAGATCGATCTCCTGAAGATAAAAATAAATGAAACATGAATTTACTTTACAGCTAGATAGATAAGATGACAAATATCACATAAAAAATCTTTGGTTTTGTTTCTGAAAAATAACTAATGGTTTTTCAGTCTTTTAATCTTCATTGCATTTTCAATAAACCATCTCTTTAATTTCAGAAAAGTGCACATGCCCAGTAAAGGTGATATCTACACTGAACAAAAATATAAACGCAACATGCAACAATTTCAAAGATTTTACTGAGTTATAGTTCTTATAAGGAAATCAGTCAATTGAAATAAATTCATTAGGCCCTAATCTATGGATTTCACATGACTAGGAATACAGATATGCATCTGTTGGTCACAGATACCTTAAAAAAAAAAAGGTAGGGGCGTGGATCAGAAAACCAGTCAGTATCTGGTGTGACTACCATTTGCCTCATGCAGTACGACACATCTCCTTCACATAGAGTTGATCAGGCTGTTGATTGGGCCTGTGGAATGTTGTCCCACTCCTCTTCAATGGCTGTGCAAAGTTGCTGGATTTTGGCGGGAACTGGAACACGCTGTCGTACACGTCGATCCAGAGCATCCCAAACATGCTCAGTGGGTGACATGTCTGGTGAATATGCAGTCCATGGAAGAACTGGGACATTTTCAGCTTCCAGGAATTGTGTACAGATCCTTGCGACATGGGGCCGTACATTATCATGCTGAAACATGAGGTGATGGCGGTGGATGAATCGCACGACAATGGGCCTCAGGATCTCGTCACGGTATCTCTGTGCATTCAAATTACCATCGATAAAATTCAATTGTGTTTGTTGTCCGCAGCTTATGCCTACCCATACCATAACCCCACTGCCACCATGGGGCACTCTGTTCACAACGTTGACATCAGCAAACCGCTCGCCCACATGAGTGGCCATCGAAGGTGAGCAATTGCCCACTGAAGTCGGTTATGATGCTGAACTGCAGTCAGGTCAAGACCTTGGTGAGGACGACGAGCACATAGATGAGCTTCCCTGAGACGGTTTCTGACAGTTTGTGCAGAAATTCTTTGGTTGTGCAAACCCACAGTTTCATCAGCTTTCCAGGTGGCTGGTCTCAGACATCTCGCAGGTGAAGAAGCCGGATGTGGAGGTCCTGGGCTAGCACGGTTACACGTGGTCTGCGGTTGTGAGGCTGGTTGCAAGTACTGCCAAATTCTCTAAAACGACGTTGGAGGCGGCTTATGGTAATTCAATTCTCTGGCAACAGCTCTGGTGGACATTCCTGCAGTCAGCATGCCAAATGCACACTCCCTCAAAACTTGAGACATCTGTGGCATTGTGTTATGTGACAAAACTGCACATTTTAGAGTGGCCTTATTGTCCCCAGCACAAGGTGCACCTGTGTAATGATCATGCTGTTTAATCAGCTTCTTGATATGCCACACCTGTCAGGTGGATGGATTATCTTGGCAAAGGAGAAATGCTCACTAACAAGGATGTAAACAAATTTGTGCACAAAATTGGAGAGAAATAAGCTTTTTGTGCGTATGGAAAATTTTTGGGATCTTTTATCTTTAATAGCCATAAGCAAGTCCCAAAGATGACACTGGCAGCACTTCAGATTCCCACATCGAGAAGTCAGCAGTCCAGTGCAAAGACTAGTTCAGGTACCTTTCATACGTGTAAGGCAAGAGAGACAGGAGAGTTCAAATATAATCCCCCCCCTCCAAATGAGGATTGTCTGTATTTGCCAGTTTGAAAAGACAGTCATCCTAATTTAAAGCAAATACACAGGAGTACAGATTTATCAGATGAGAGTCTTATCACATACACACACAAAAATACTTTGGCTTTTAGAGACATACCTTGTGGGGCCAGTCAGTTTATTCATAAAATGCCCAACTGAAGTAAAAACTAACTAAAGAATAAACTTTGAATTGTATCACAATGTACAATTCCCTTAGGTATTATGATGAGAAATAGCTTGCACCTAGGTTACTGTAGGGCCCTAAAGGAGAATGAGCAATTTTACCATAATAAGAAGTTACTTCAGTTGATAAATGTGCAAGGTGATTGCAATGCCAGACATAGGATTTAAAAATCTGAAGGTCATGATGATCAACATGTATTATGGCAAACCAAGTAACAATACCTATAGTGCTGACACAAATTATGGAAACAACAAAACTTTTACAGCAATGCCTTGGTATCTCTAAATAGCTAATTGTCTCCTCTGTAAAAATAAGCAAAACTCCAAAGTGTTCTCCTTTTTCTTGGTAAGCAGTAAAATGTGGGACGGGGAGTTTGCTGCCACATAACTTCATTTAGAATACTAGCTCACTAAATATCTTGGTATCCCTGAATAGATAATTGTCTCCTCTTTACAAATATGCAAAATATTTTAATGAGCAGCCTTTCTCATAAGTGCTGTGGTACCCCAAATTTGATCCATGTACTACCAATATGGAATGGCTGGATATGCAATGTTCTCTTCATGCTACCCTCAAAAAGTAGGTTATAGCTAAGAACTGCAAAGGACAACACTGCAGTGAATACTGTACTAGTCTTGGCAGTCATCCATCAGGAAAATATTTTTGGGGGGGTAAAATAGAAAACAATTACTCCACCTTGTCAGTAAGCATGGTTAGTAAATTAATAATTTTTAGGGTACCACTGAACTTGTGAGATGGATTGCTCATTAGATCCTTAGCATATTTTTAAATAGGAAATAATAAAAATGGGGAGGTAGAGCAGAAACAACTTCAGAACAGACAGGAGGCAAGTATTGTATTTAAGTTGCTGGGTCTAACTAATGGGAATTATCAAAGAAGGTTGAAGTTTCTCATTTAGAATTATGACACACCTTCAAAACAATCCATAACATGTATAATAGATTGTAAACAGATGGGGATAGAGGAGGAAATCCTCTGGGATGCTCAATTTCCTGTCATCTATCAGGGAGGAGTGGGAACACATTGCTTCAAATTGGCAATGCTGTCTGAGACAGGAGTAAAAACAATCAAGTGTTCCCCATACAAACATTTCTAGTGGTTTTATAGCTTTTAACATGGTATCAGCTGCAGAGTCACAATTCGTAACAGCAGTGAACCATTCAGGACTGTCTAATGCACGGACAAACTATCTTGTAGTATATGGAGCTAAATAGTGTCAAAAGCTCCTACAACAGCCAGGAGAGAAAGCCACATCAAGGTCACTGCTGACAACACACGCTTTCAGTGCAGGAACTGGACTTGATGAGTACCACATATTTTTTTTTTAAAACAAAGGGAAAAAAAGTTTTTAGTAACTATGTTTGTTTACAGTAATACTGTCCACAAATGGATTGACACCAGAAAAGTTAAAGAACAAATAGCTAAAAATGCCATTTTCATTTATTTCGCTTTCCTTTATTATAATTATTATAAGATATTTTATGGTGTTGTGACCTTTCAACTCCGCTAGCTGCACATACTTAGTAGTAGTTTTTAGCATATCTGCAAGCATCTGAATCCGCTACAAGATCTGCACAGATTTAAATGCTCATGCACCTAATCCATAGAAGTAGGTGGAGTCAGAAATGTTAAAAGATCACAATGATCCAGTTTCTATGGAGGGTTAAATTCATGTGAAGTGAAGATGCGGGTGCACGTTTATGGGAAATTAAATTTTGTGACCAAAAATGAATAAAAAGCACTGAGAAGGACAGGGTGAATCCCAATTCCAGTTTTAAGGGCAAAACATGAAATTCCCTTCCTTTTTATCACGGAGTTCATTCACCGTTTGGCAATACATGGCATATTTAAATATCAACCCCACTTTCACTTCATTTAGATGACACTGTGAGAAAAGGGGCCGTTCCTGGAGAATTGGAGGACTTTGCTTGGAAACGCTGGAAGTTGTTTGATATTAACCAGTGGCGGCTGGTGAATTTTGGGGGAAGTGGAGTGTATGATTCATATTGACAACAAAGACTTTTTCTCACTGATTCTTTCTTACCACTGAAATTGTGCTGTGATAAATATGCCTTGATGTTATGTATATTTGTCGGCTAAACTAAACATGTTTTTTTTGTTGTTGTTGTTATTTTTTGGTTTACTGTGCAATTTAATCAGATAAAATACATCTACATTATCTACAGGTATTCACTTTAGCGCTAGGTACAATGTTTATTAATAAAAAATACATTTTAATGAATAAAAATAAAATATCATATGATAATTTCATTCAAGGAGATCCTCTCGGTGCTCGCAGTCAATATTAACTGTACAAATATTGAATTTCCAGCGTATTGCTGCACCTCTAGGAGGCATTGTGCCTACTATGATATTCAGAACCTCAGTCATTTTGAAGAGTGTAAATAGAATGCAGGAAAGTCAGACAAATTACAAAAGAAAATTCTCACTTGTCAGATTAGATACAGCCTGATCTATGATTAGATTTAGCTGGTGGACATATCAATTAACATAACATACAATTTCTGTTTATTACAGAAAACCAAAGTCAGTTGATCAAGCAAAGCTATAATGATTGATTCTGAACAGCAACTTTACCAATATCCATCAATATACTGATAAACCAGTCCTGACTGACACTTTGTCGACACATCAGTGGTATCATCGGCTTGTATAGATCATATTCGGTGCTTCTATACTAGATAATATACTCTCAAGTCATGTCCAGCACGAAGTCGAGCATGCTGTTTCAGAATGATTTTTGAAGTGCCCTTAAACACATGCTTCTCCATTGCACTGTCTATGCGGGATACAAAACCCACTAGGCCCTGAAACTTGTCTTGTCTACTGGTACAAATGAGCTGAACAGAAGCGCAGTTATCTGAAGGGTATTGTTGCCTAAGTAACGACTGCGACTGCAGCCGAGAGCCAGGACGGTGAATCCAGCTCCCCAGACCCTACCTAAAATCACCTTCTTGTCAAAGACCTTGGAAATCACACTGCGCATTTGCACTAGGGGAGGTGGAGAAGAATGCCTTGCTGTGGATTTGCTGTGTTCGCTATTAATTTCCAGAGACTATATACACACATACACTATCACTTTATATGCAGTATAAATATATATGTATGAATCAATTATGCTTTATTACATGTTTGTGTAACGCCCCTTTCATTTCTGCTTTAAAAATATATAATAATGAAGCATTATTAAAATAAATTAAAAAAAAAATACTTTTGAGAAAGTTATTTTGGTTTACATTTATTCATGCAGTTTAAAGAGAGAGCTCGCCCCACCTCCTTTGTAGGCACAGAAAACTGTTTGCTTTGCAGGGAGCCAAGCTTATTGAATAAAAGGCTTGGAAGGAGTCAGGTAACTCAATACATAAGTAAATTAAAGGTTTAATGAAATGGTGCCTGAAAATCTGTTGTATCTTTAAAATAGGTAAGCGTATCTGTATTTTTTTAGTACCTTATTTCTTAGTTAAAAAAATTAAAGGAAAACTTTAGACAAACTTAGTTTTCTTATTGTGACTATTTTTCTCCCCCAGCCATCTTATATGGTAAAATGAAATGAGTTTGATAACACATGTGTTTTTTTATTTTGTATTTCTGCACTATTTTTTATATATGAAGCAAAATAAATATGAAAAATTACAAAGTATTTCAGTTTTGCAGGGGTATTATAATTTATTTAGAGTGAAATTGTATTTTTATATTATATTGCAACAGAATGCACATAGTAACATGTTAATAACATTTGTAAAACTGTTCTTATGTTTAAAGTGTTGCTACAGTATAAGAATATTATCAGCTGAGGTAAATATTATTTATATTTGTACCTCCGGTTGTGAGCTTTCTTTTGTTTTTCATATACCGTAAAACTTCTAATAATTGCCGGGTCTCAAATAATCGCCTGTCTCCATTGCGCGCCGGGACATAAACGCCAACTCTCTCTTAAACGCCGGGTCTCTCTTAAACGCTGGGTCTCTATTAAACGCCGGGTCTCTATTAAACGCCGGGTCTCTCTTAAGCGCCGGGTCTCTATTAAACGCCGGGTCTCTCTTAAACGCCGGGTCTCTATTAAACGCCGGGTCTCTATTAAACGCCGGGTCTCTCTTAAGCGCCGGGTCTCTATTAAACGCCGGGTCTCTCTTAAACGCCGGGTCTCTCTTAAACGCCGGGTCTCTCTTAAACGCCGGGTCTCTCTTAAACGCCGGGTCTCTCTTAAACGCCGGGTCTCTCTTAAACGCCGGGTCTCTATTAAACGCCGGGTCTCTATTAAACGCCGGGTCTCTCTTAAACGCCGGGTCTCTCTTAAACGCCGGGTCTCTCTCCGGGTCTCTATTAAACGCCGGGTCTCTCTTAAACGCCGGGTCTCTCTTAAACGCCGGGTCTCTATTAAACGCCGGGTCTCTATTAAACGCCGGGTCTCTTAAACGCCGGGTCTCTCTTAAACGCCGGGTCTCTCTTAAACGCCGGGTCTCTATTAAACGCCGGGTCTCTCTTAAACGCCGGGTCTCTATTAAACGCCGGATCTCTCTTAAACGCTGGGTCTCTGTCATTGCCATTGAAGCTGAGGAAGATGAGGAGGCGCTTGAGCATAATGAACTCAAAATATGCAACAGAGATGAAAGTGACTCTCAGGATTAATAAATGTAATAGAAAATGTAATTTAAGGTAGGCCTGCATGTAATGCATCTTTGTTTAATGCAGTTATTATGTTATTAAAAGTTTTGATAATTTTTATGCGTACTGAAAGTAGGCCAGATGTAAACCACTTGTTGTATTTTAATGTGTTTTGCTGCATTAACAATATACAAGTTTGAGATTAAATAAAGGTAATAAAGATGCTTATTGCTTTTATTGTTCATTTTTAAAAACATTTTAAAAGTTTTTATTATTATTATTATTATTATTATTATTATTATTATTATTATTATTATTATTATTATTATTATTATTCCGCATTCGTAACTTGCTTGTGTTTTCATAAAAGTAGGGCTGTCTTCCTGGATTTAACATTATTATAAATTGTATTATTATTATTATTATTATTATTATTATTATTATTATTATTATTATTATTAACAATGGTAGATCTAATTCTGTTTTTAAATACAAATTTGTACTTCTGCTTGTTAATTTTCCAACGTTTTGCCTACCGTGTCCTCGTTAACCAGGGCATATAAAAAGAATATATAATATATACTTTCACGTTATTCTTGAGGGTGTACAATACAATGTAATTCTGTTATAAAACAAAACTGTTACTTAGTTCCCACTGTCACACAACCTTTTACCAAAGTTGCTGAAATGTTTAAATTCAGTTACAATGTTGCTACAAAATTCTCTATAGGGCTTCTCAATGACCGCATGAAGCTAGTGATCTAATATAAATGCTGGTCTAAAATAATCGCGGGGTTTGCTGGAAAATATTGTAAATCAGCGGCAGAGGCGACTAATTGAAGTTTTACTGTATATGGATATTTTTTTGGCTCAATAGAACTGAAGACTATATTTTTTATGGACTTTGGATTGCTGTGCCCAACAGAGGATTATGCTGCAACAAATGTATTATATTTTATTTTATTTAACACTGTGAAATGAACATGATTGTTACATATTACAGATACAGTGATACTGAACTACCTCAGTATTATTAATTGAAACTATAAAACTTAAAGGAAAAATGCACTATATGTGTTTGATACTGCTTATTAGCAGATTCACAGCCCAAAGAAATTATTTCTTTAGAACCCAGGTTACTTTATTGTAGTGATCCATGACTGAGTAAAATTTGTGTCCCTATCATTTGGTAAGGTTAGGGTTACATAGAGTTTTCTGGCACCCAAGGTGGGGCTGTGTTCCTGTAAAAGTTACTTTCAGTGACTAGTGCATATTCAAGATACTGTAATGTTCATTGCAATACATACTGATGCACAATGAAAAAGCAAGTCTAAGTTTTACATCAATAACTCATTGGGCACATACATAATGTTATTTATATTTTAAATAGTGAGCAGATAGGATTGTTGATTGTTTGAGTAGTATCGTTCCTTGGGATAACAAAATACTGAGCTCAAGTCATGCGATTTCATAAAAACACCAGGTGCTAAGTGTTTGGTGTTTGAGTTGAGTTAAAATGACTTGATTAAGAATCTGTATAAATAGCCATTCAAAAAGACATGATTTTAATCAATGCAAGAATAGCGAAAAATACGACAATGTCCCACTTGAGTAATGAAGATCACCTGGTTTCTATCAACATTATTGAAGGCGGCCTGTCTGTTTCAGAAGTTGCCCAGAGAATGAGATGTTCTGCTTCAACAATCAGCAGACTAGTACAGAGAAACCAGAAAACTGGGTCTGTGAGGGACAGGCCACGTCCTGGAAGGCAGAGGGTCACCACACCAGCCCAAGACTGTTATGCTGACTGTTGCATTGCTCAAGCCAATCAGTGGGGCAACCACGACCAGCCAACCTTCGCCAGCTGGCTGCAGCTGCACAGGAAGAGTGGCGGAACATCCCACAGCAGTCTGTCCAGAGGCTGATCAGGTCTATGCGTCAACGCTGCCAGTATCATATCCGATACTAACTTTGTAATGTTTTCATTTTGACAGTGTGTCACGTTTCATACTGAAAACTTATCATGATTCTTTGATCTGTATTTTGTTCATATTGTCTGTGATTTTATTTGATATCTATGTTTAAAATATTTGATTAAATCCAATAGACTTGAGTGTTGCATTTCTTTTGTGCATCAGTATACATATATTAGAAATATGGTTGTGTCTGTCATAATGCAATTGTGTAAACAGTACAAAATTGATTCTGTGCGATCAGTAATACTTAAAAGAGTAGAACCCACAACAACCACTGATGACCTTTTCATTTTATTGGGAAAATTACTAATTTTCAGTGGTTTGATGGGAATTTTCCAAACAGTGTTTTGTGGGAATTTGAGGATAGCCTACGTGTAATGCTTTTAGATAATGAGCATCCTTTTAGCAGATTCTGGTCTGTAGTTCAAATTAGTGAATGTGATTCCAGTAATGAAACATCTGGCAAAAATAAGGTTGACATCTCTCTGATATCATTCATGATATGACTGCGAATTTTAAAGAGCAGATAGATGGATTATTAACTTTTCATCAGACCAGTGCTATGGAAATAAATAGGCAAGCATTACTGCACCTTGTTAATATTGGTGATGTTCTACTCCTTTTCCCAAAGTGTCTTTTAACTTTCCCTAAAGTGTCTTTTAAATTTTAATAATTCTGAGTCTTCACAGAAATCTGAACATTCTCCTGACAACCCAGAATACACATGTCTGTCATGTACTGTACATCCATTCCTTCTGATGTGCAGCATGTTATTGTGGCGCATGTGGTAAATCATGATAAAGAGTTACTGAGACACTCCTCTGTTAAATTTCATGTGAGAACCTTTTCAGGGTTGATCCCAAGGCCCATTAATGAGGGATTTTGAAGCTTGGAGCATTCAGAATAGACAAGTAATTAAGGACAGAGATCTGTACAGGAAGCTATGCTGAAGTGCTGGCATCCAGGCACAGCAGAGACTGGGGGTCAGCTATCGTGGAAGGTCCCGAACCTGCTGTACTGCTGGGCGTGTTCCTTGTGGTCAGAGCTGCAGTGTGCTTCAATTGGGCAAAATTTGGTGCAGTGCTGATTGTAGGGAGGGGCCTGGCAGTATTTAAGGAGACAGTTTTGGGAAGCTCGCTCTCGAGTTTTTGGAGACGCATCAAATTGCCTTTGTTGTTTTGGTGCCTTAACATTTTGCAGACTGTGAGGACTGAAATGGACGACCAGTGCAGAGCTACACTCTTTGCTTGAAAAACTGATTGGCCACAGACCCCTGCGCCACACTGCATAACTCTTGCACCAGCTGCACTGAAGGAATATTGCAAAGTATTTTAACCTGGAATATTGCAAAGCATTTTAACCTGAATCTAACCATTGTTGGCTAGTCCAGGGCTTATTTTTTTCTTGTGTACAATAAAGGCACCGTTGAGGGTTTTTTGTTTTTTTAAATTAGAAAGCGGCTGTTGTGATGTAATTTCTATTGCACCCACTACATCCTGACAGTACTATACAGTGCTTTGTGATACTTTTGTATATATAAAAAAAAAAAAAAAGAAAAGTTTATTTATCCTTGTGCTCCATCCTGCTGATGGTGGTCCACTATGAAAGGCGCTATATAAAAATAGAGATATTATTATTATTATTATTATTATTATTATTATTATTATTATTATTATTATTATTATTATTATTATAGCAACTGCAAGAGGGAAGAATGAGGGTTGTGGCTTGTGACAGCTGGGGACTAATGAAGAGTGAGAGAAATGACACAGTATCCAGTACAGATCATAATCCTGTAACTTCTGTTTTAACAACTGCAAAATTACATGCCAGTAGACACCGTTGGCTGGCAGCTCTTGCAAGGTACAATTTTGATATTCACTACTAATCCGGCAAGAAGAATGTGGATGCTGATGGGTTGTCAAGGAGGCCAAAAGAATCACTATTGGAAGAAGATGCTGCTGCTGCTGCTGAAGTAGATAAGAAGAAAGCTATGCTTAAGGATAGAGTTCAGCATCCACCCCATGAGGATGACATCTTTAGGCAAGAATTCTTCAAAGTAGTATGTCACAGAAATCAGGTGCTGAATTTAATGCAAACTGAGCATTCGGAAGAAGCAAATCTGCTTTCAGAAAATATACCTGATCCAGTAGCAGCAGTGGAAACACTTTTGTGTGGGGAAAATGCCATACCCAGCAACTATGAAGAACCAGAGCCTTGGCCAGGGCAGATTACTCTACCAAGTATGACAGTAGAAGACTGAAGAACATTTCAGAGAAATGGTGTGGACCTGTCAAGAATCATCTATTTTTGGAGAAGAAAATGAAACCAGCTGAAGGGAATCAGAGGGAAGAAGCACTTGAAGTTCACCTACTTTTAAGGGAATGGCCTAAAACCTTAGTTGATGGACTGCTGTTTAGGCATGTTTCAAACCATTGTGGTGAACAATACAATCAGATTGTGATTCCCCAAAGTCATCGCACTAGAGCACTTGAAGGCATCTACCATGAGACAGGTCACATGGGGTATGATATAACTTTCAGTTTGGCTCGTGCCAGGTACTATTGACCAAAAATATATGCAGATGTTGAAATAAAGTGTAAGACTTGTGAGTGGTGTTTAAGACATAAAGCTCATGCAAAGAAAGCAGTGAAACTAGTAAACATCAACTTATATGCCCCACTTGAATTAGTCTGTATAGACTATTTGACTATAGGGCCTGATTCTAGAGACATTAGAAACATCTTAGTCTTGACTGATCACTTCATAAAGTATGCTCAAGCATTTCCTACAAAAGACCCGACTGCTAAAACTGTGGCCACTGTATTGTGGTAACATTTTATTTGTCATTATGGTTTTCCTAAAAGTATTCATAGTGATCAAGGAGCTAACTTTGAATTCGAAATTGATTCTGAATTATGCAAAATCATTGGCGTTGAGTCAAGAAACTCATCATATCACCCAAGAGGTGACCCTGTGGAGAGATTCAACAGGACTCTTTAATACATGTTGGGCACCCTCAGTGATAAAAAGAAAGAAAACTGGAGGAAGTATGTGCATCAGTTAGTATATGTTTACAACTGTACAAAGAATGATGCCATAGGAGAATCATCATTCCTTCTCATGTTTGGCAAAGAACCTCGCCTTCCAATAGACCTCTGTTTTGAGATCAATGCCAAAACACGTTCTCAGTTTGTAATAGATTTGAGACATAGATTGAAATTTGCTTATGGCTTGGCAACTCAAATGGCTGAAAAGAGGCAACTCCTCAATCAAAGAAGGTAGGATAAGAAAGTAATTGCTTCTTCAGTTGAGGGAGGTGACAGTCTTGGTGCGGAATGTGAATATCCGAAAGAAGCACAAAATCTCAAATAGATGGGAGCCTACCGTTTACATCATGGTAAAACAAGTTAACAAAGATATACCAGTATATGAAATTGGGGAAGGACGAGAGCGTACATTGCACAGAGACTTACTGCTTCCTTATGGATTTATTCCTGTGACCTCAGAACCTGAAAATTACGTGGAGAAAGCCGTATGTCCTAGAACAAGGAGGTTTAAGCAAATGGAACCTCAAAGAGGGTAAACTGAATTGGACAGTCTGGAGGACACCTTGGAGATTGAAGTGAGACTGTTAAATCCAGAGGCACTGGAGTTCTTTATGGAAGATGATGAGCTGGGAAAATAAGCAGAGGGAGTCAATCAAGCAAGCCCTTTAATGACAGAAACTGTAGATGAGGTGGACCTGAATGATCAGGCTGAGAGTGACGGAGATGGACCTCTAGTTGAGCTTGATGAGTGTGAAGCACAGATTCCAGAAGCAAATGAGGGTCAGAATCCTGCACTACCACACCATTCTGAGGCAATGACAAGCCAATCAGGACATGAACGTCGACCTCCTAGTAAATTAAGTGACTATGAAGTTGGGTAGAAAGCAGAATCACACTTATTGCACCCCTGCAAAATGATTATATAGCTCAACTTATTGCCATAATGCAACAACAAAGTCAGATGGCACAAAAACAGACTGAACTTGTGATGCAGCTATTAGTATTGAGATAATTTAGAGCTTACCTTTCAGATACACAAGGTAGTTATGGGGTGTTAAAATAAATAAATAAATAAAAATACTTGAGAGAAAGTTGTTTTGGTTTACATTTATTCATACAGTAACACTTTAAAGAGAGAACCCTTGGGAGGCAGAGGTATCCGTCTCTGGCTTTTGGGTAAGCAGCTATTTTTGAGCCTTTCAGTGGAGCCACTCCTCAGGAGACTGAACCTCATCCCGATGGTATGCCTCCATGAAGCAGGGGTCTTCATAAGAGCATTCTTCTCCCTGCACAGGCACAGCAGATGGGGGGGGGGCTCTTTTTCCAACTGCTGTTGCTGATCATGCCAGTCTTCCATTTTTTAATTTTTTTTCACACACAAAATAAATTCCATCCAGAAAATAGTGTACCCGCAGTACCTACTCTGGCCTGGGTCCAAGGAGGCGATATAATCCCACACTGGACATCGTATGTGACAGGATGGCAAAGCTTTATTGAGACTCAGAGACAGTAACTACAGGTTTAAGCGCTGGGGCACACATTTGGTAAACAAAGTAAATAAAAACACTGCTCACAGAGCAAAATAGAAAGATCAACCAAAACAAGTCACAAATATAGACATCCACAAAAGAAAATCCCTCACCCATTCCACTATCACAGTGAGCAGCAAAACATTCTCCCTAATGAACTTTCTAGCTCCCTTTTTATATCATGTGGCTGTTCCCAATTAGCCCCAGTTATCTAATTTGGGAACAGCCACATTCTCACATGTATTTGGCAGGGATAGAAATTAACCCCATCCCTGCCAACCACCACCACCAACACACAAACCAAACGCTGTTTACAAGTAGGGCCCTGCCCTGCCACAGGCTGTTTTTATTCCTGGATGCCTTGCTGGACTGATGTCTGAACCGACTGTTTTTCAATTTAACAACTTTATCACGCAAGACTGTGCCAAAGTGGAAGTCTTTCCAGGATTATGCTTATATGTATATTTTTTTGGCCAAAATGAAACTGAAGACTGTATTTGTTTTTATGAACTTTGGGTTATTGTGCACAACAGCGGTTTATGCTGCAGCAAAAAAAAGAAATAATAATAATAATTTTCTTTTACACTGTGACATGTGTTTGGTACTGCTTATTAATAGATTCACAGCCCAAAGAAATGATTTATTTAGAACCCAGACTTCTTTGTTTGCGTCCCTATCAATTGGTAAGGTTAGGGTTACATTTGATTATTTCTTTTTGTTTTATTGCTGTTTTATTGTAAAGTGCTTTGAGATCTTGTGATGAACAAGCGCTATATACATTTAAGTTTCATTATTATTATTATTATTATTATTATTATTATTTATTATTATTATTATTATTATTATTATATCAAAATAATGTGGAAGGGCAGCACCCTAATGCCCTCTATACATGAGCTGCCACTGATATTAACCAAAAATATGCTTTTGAAGATTGCATGGTATCAGTTTTCACCATTTTAATAAACAAAATATTCACCATCAGGTCCCAACACAACATAATACCCAGAATAAACCAATTTCCTGGGATGTGAAACCTCTCAACCTTAAAAGAGAACATGAGTCACCATACAACGAATTAAAACAAAACAAAAAAACTGTTGAGCTGTACTTTTTATAGCTCTGAGTAGGACGACTCTGCAATTTCTCTATCCCAGTTAACTTGTTTTGCCTTAACATTGAAAGACCTAATGAGTCATGATAATCTCGAACTGGAAACAAAGCAAAGATCTGGAAAAACTGTTAACATATTCCTGGGATGTTAGAGCTACAAACACCAGAAGAATGTTGGTCAGGTAATTTGTAGTATAACAGATATTCAAACGATACAGGCAAGTTGATGAGATTTTTGCTTTTGACTCTGAAACCATTGATCCAAATTGATCAAACAAATTGTTGGCAACAATATTTTTGTAGGTATGGTAGCATGTACGTTTTGATTACTATGTAACTGAACTTACAGGAGTGATTACAAAACAAAATAATGTAAGAGCTGCTTCAACCATACCATTGGTGATAGTGGAAATCAGCCATTACAGGATTACTGGAAGTGCCAAAACAGCTGATGCTAGTGCATTTAGTTGTATGACCCTCAACTTTAGAATTCCCTTCCTAGATTCTCTTGAAATGTTCTTCTCATTGCATATTTTTCAGCTTTTGTGTCAGGCAAATTAATATAAAACTGTTCTGTATCTTATGTTCTGTGCCTTTGGATGCCTGATATGAAAGGCATTATTGGAATGTTCAATGATTCAGTGATTGATTGACTGATGTATTATTTATTGTGTTGAAGTAAATTACAAAACAACTAGTTATTTAGAAATATAAATCTAAATAATAATGTTTTATTGTTGTATGATCTCCAATAACAATTACAAAAAATAGTCTTCCTTTGCATTTATTTCAAAATATGATTGTTAACATTTGACTGGATCCTACAAATAAAAATAAAAAAATGCATTTGATGGATGATCCATTAGAAACCACTTCAATAATAATAATAAAAAAAAACATATAAGGCATATAATGAAATAGCAATATTGTGTACACCAGCTCTAAAAGCCTCAAATGTTCACCCATTGCCATGGAAGCGACTGCTTGCAAGCCTTTCCCCCTCAAAAAAGAAAGAAATGATAGTTGTTACCAAAACAATGTAATTGAAAAAAGTCAATATTGAGGGTCAATGTAACAAAAATCCTCAATATTTACCTCAAAGTAAGGGAAAGAGTTAATATAACATGTTGCAATGTACTTTAGAGGACATTCATAAATCCAATAAACAATGGCCTTTGTTCTAAAAAGGCAAAAACAGTGTTTGTGCCATTGATTGTCCTTGAGATTGTTACAATATAGGTTCCTAAATGAAACACAGATGGAGTTAGTCTGATGGGATCCTTTTGATTGAATGGAACAGAATAAAAAAAAATAAGGCACACGTAAATACTGTATATACTTTATTTTTTAGACAGCAAAGTGCTTTCTTAACAACCAGGTATTGTATAATCATTTACACCAATAAAATATGACATGATGTAACAACTGCTAGGGTGCTATATATAAGAGCAAATGATGAAATCCAGCTTCTTTTAAATACCTGTTGGCTGCTGTCAGAAATTTTTTACACATTTTCTACAATATAATATATATATATATATATATATATATATATATATATATATATATATATATATATATATATATATATGCTCTGAGCATACTCTTAAATTCAGGGGAGACATTCAAGGAGGACAGAGATGTTTTAAACTCCTGCAAGTGGTTTTATTCTTGCACTGGGCTTGCAACGTATCCAGATGACTTTTTAATAATCAAGAAAAACACATAGACTTATTTAATTGGAAGTTTTAACAAATCAGAGCAGTATAATTGCTCTTTTCGGTTTATTTAATGCTTTAGATGGATCAAGTAGTTACAAGCTACTTTGGATCCCTGCTAACAGGCAGCCTGGGCGTTTCCAGTGCCTTTACAGGTTTAACAGCATTAGTACTTCAATACAGTAATATGAATATGGTTATCATATACTTAGCTCTTAGGCTAAATAAATATGTCACTCTCCTAAGACTAAAACATAATTTCTATACCGTATAGCCATGCATCAATATAAAAGAGATATTAAATTCAAATATGTGCTTACCATCCAGTATATGGAAGTATAGTATAGGATTGTAGCAATGTGCCCGCCCCTGTACGTCTTTATGTTTATATGTTGTGTGTTTAATATGGGAGTACAAATACAGATGCATGGGATATAATGTGGGGTATGAGCAGTAATGTAAAATGTAGATTTCTATTTAGGCACGAGGATTGCACATCACTTCATGTGCAGATAAAATGTGTATAATGTGTGTCATAGGAGTGTACTAATTAATTCACGTACAGATATACCGAGACTCCAATTGAATGATTGATTAGCAATTGAGTCTCGGTACAGATGTATGAAAGGGGCACGTTTTCACCCACTCGGGGTTGTGTGTCCGATAAGTGGAGAACGTGTGTGGAGAGGAGAGAATTAAAAACTATACAAAGGAAAAAGTACATACAACAGTTTTGACTCACAATGTTTGTTTGTTTGTCTGTTAGTTCACTGTTTGTTTAAGTGTTAGTCCATTTTGTTTGTCTGTTTATTTTGACATCAAGTGCCGTGAGCTGTTTTTGTTAAAATCTTTTATTTATTTCAATAAATGCACTGAGCACCGCAGCATCTCAATTTTCACCTGCCAGTACAGCCTGTCTGCGTGTGTACTCCTTTCTGACCTGACGTCACCCTACAGCCAGCCTGTTCACAAGGATATATTGAAAAATAAGAACTGGCTTCAAAAGGCAGAGACTTTAAATACAACTAAACAGCAATCAGTTTTTCAGAGATCCTCAGAGCATGGATCACGCAACTCGTAGTTAGCAAGTTGCGCGATATCGAATGGGGTCTTGCTCTGGACTTATATAAAAGTTTGCCTCCATTGAATACATCGGAAGTAAATCTAATCATCACTCGGCCTTGACATTTCTTATCTTTGAGTTAATTATACATTCTAGATTATACATTTTTCAAATCTGATTGGATATAACTTCTTGCCAAAAAATATTAGAACATGATTTCATTGCTCTTTTTTCAAACTCCTCCTTTTTTAACAAGTCAGGTGGATCAAAGTTCACAGAATCCTTGTTATAATATAATACAAGTGTACTGTATGTGTATATATGAGACATATTTTTTTAATATTTAACACCCGATCTATTTAATTCCATTAACCTCTTAGCTGCATATTATGTTACCTTTTCAGTGTGTTGTCAATGGGTCAGTTTAACTTCATATAGAAATGTGTGTTAACAAAGTATGAGACAAAGAGTTCCTTTGAATAAGCATACAATGGTCAGTTCAGTTAGTTTCATTTAAATTCAGGCTATAATAAAACACTAATCTTACATTAACTTGTACCATTCTCAGACAATGTCTGACCTCTCTGTTTTTAAAAGTTGCCTGCTCAAGGAAGATTCAGACACCCTGTTTTCTTGTCAAGACTATTGTTTTGATTAATATGAAACACCATTGTAAACACTTCTCCAAATTCACTGCATTAAGTTAGTTTTCTCCCAAAGAAAGTTGCTATTTATTTGGTAATAACTAATACTGGACACAACTCCCTTTATTTGTGGAATGCTCGGTACGTCTGCCAGAACTTCTTATCATAGAAAGACCCTGGATTCAAAACTGCGGACTACAAGTAAAAACTGCCAAAAAGAACCTTCCATATCTAACATCGCTCTGGTTTGCAAGCACATAAGGGCAAGGCTATTTTTCTGTAGGTTTTTTGTGTACTAAAATTATTGAATACAGTTTACACTTTATTTGTCTAATATTCAACTTAGCAGTTACTGTTTTTTTTTTTTTTATTGCAGTGAAACCTTTATATAAACTAAACATGTATATTCTTTAATTTAATGGACATAGTTGGAGAAAGAAAGTGAACCAATTCTTAAATTGATTAAATGAAATGCTCGTTCTTGCTTTTACAGTCTATTTGTATTACAGTAGAGCCTTAAACAAGCAAAAACACTTGCTAGTTAAAACGTTATTTCTCTTCAGAGTGTTTTGTCTGTGAAATTTATTAATGCAAACATCTTGTTTGACAAATAACTTCATGCAATACATATGGCCACTAGTTTTTAAAACTCACAGCATACTGAAGACAGGAGTGAATAGTGTTTTTACATACTTGCTGTACTTTATTTCCACTAAAAAGTTTGAGATAATGCGGAAACCCTGTAAGATATTTGATTTTAAAAACCAAACCTTTGAAGTACGATTTCTGACAGCTGAGAGATACTTTCATTACCAGGAGAATGACAAGTTGGCCCATGTTGCAGCTTCTGGGTTTCCAAAAAGCGATTAAAAGTGATTCATCTTTTTGTGCATGTTGTCGTGGTGGGGTAATGCACTTCCTTATTTTCTGTGAGGAAGGAAATATATCTATGAGAACCAGAGCTGGAAGTTGCCGACACAAAGCATTTCACACGTCTGAGAAAGGGAATCACAGTAGTCAGAGTTCCTGAGGGAAAGCTGTGTCACGCTGTTACACCGGGATAGCAAAAATGGGAGGTCTTTTTACGAACTTCTCACAGATACACAATACACAGAAAGGGGTTAACATACAGTTCTAAGTGAATGCTACCGTTATGTTACTGAAATACTGCTTCTACATAACAATAAACAGTGCAAGTTTTTTTTTTCAGTTTAAAGGAATAAGTTTGTGAGAAGATATACAACTCACAAAAATCTAAATTTATTCAAATGATCTACAACTATGAATTTATTTTTGTTGTATTTGTGAATATTGAAATGAGACAATAGCCCTTGCTAAATAATCTTCAATAGAATGCTGTGCTAATTTTATGATTTATTAGTAAAATGCCACAACAGTGGAAACATTTTCATAGTTTGATTCATCAGTGGTAAACACTGGAATGAACCAATACACACTAGTAATCCATTGTAGTACCATGGTCCCATATCAGTACTTGTGGCGAATGTATCAAGACCACCTGTTATTATAACCTATTGCTATGCCATTACAGGTAGAGTTTAGAGTGATAGAGTTTATTTTGGGTAGTACAATACTATGCTAACACAATAATATTTACAAAGCTTTTCTGTGAAGAAAGAATATTATATAGGGTAAACCTTGCCACGGGCACAGGACAGCCTGTAACACAATTGATGGTTCCCCTGTCTGTTGGCTTGAGGCCATGAGGCTGGTGCATGATATCCCTTTTGTGGGGCACCTCGAAGCTGACATAACAAGGAATGTATATTGGCTCGATTCTATTGGGTAGGGCTTCATAATGAAGTGTCGAAATATGTATCCACATGCCCAGGGTTCCAGAGAGTAGCGCTGGTTCGAGTGCGCCCTGACCCTTTTGTCCCTCTGCCAATTATTTCCACTCTCTTTGAGCACATGCAATGGCCCTTTGCTACCTTTGGATTCCGGGTATACACGTATATCAATGGCGGTAGATTATACAATGCGATACCCGGAAGCAGTTCCATTGAGGTCCTCCAATGCAGCTGCAATAGCCAAGGAACTAGTGCTGATTATGTCGAGAGTAGGGATCCCCAAAGACATACTAACTGATTGTGGAACCAGCTTCATGTCTAACACATTACAGCAAGTTTACAAAATATAAAAAATACGTACCATCAGGACATCTGTTTATCATCAACAGACAGATGGTTTGGTTTGGAGCGCTTTAATCAGACCTTAAAGCAGATGCTAAGATGATTTGTGAGCAGAGAGCAAAAACATTGGACAACACTTCTCCCCTACCTCCTTTTTGCAGTGAGAGAGGTGCCGCTCCCCCTTTGAGCTCTTGTAAGGCTGACAGCCTTGCGGCATCCTTGATCTGTTGAGAGAGGGATAGGAATAGCACAAAGTCTCATCAAAAAATGTAGTGCAGCATGTGCTACTTAGAGATCACCTGGATTTGGTTGGTCATTTGGCCCAGGACAATCTCAAATCGGCTCAGCACTGGCAACAGCAGCATTACAATAAAAAATGCACAAATTTTGACTTTTCGACCAGGAGACAAAGTAAACCTGCTTCTTTTCTTGTCAGAATCAAAACTGTGTACTAAATGGCAGGGGCCACATGAGGTGATTCAGGTTATAGGAAAGGTCAATTATGAAATTAGACAGCTCGATCGTCGTAATGAATGGGAAATTTATAATGTAAATTTATTAAAGCCCTGGCAGGCAAAAGAGGCCTTATTTATGTATAGCCCCAGGTGAAGTAGAGGATGATTTCGTCTCCTGTCTAGAAGCTCCTAGCACCAGAAATATTCAAATGGAGGAACAGTTACTTCCATATCAGCAAATAGAGCTATGTAAGTTAATTGAGGAGTTTAATTATATGACTTGCCCGGTAGAACTAATCTTGTTGAATATACTGTTATCACCCCCCCAGGTGTCATGGTGCGAGAGAGACCTTACCGGATCCCAGAAAGTCGATGAAGTGGCGTTAGCAAAGATGTACAGACGATGCTTGAACTTGGGGTGATTGAATCTTCCAGGTGCGAGTAGTGTAGTCCTATTGTGATAGTAGCCAACAGCGAACCATAATTTCTGTAAGGTAAATGCTATTGCCAAGTTCGAGGCCTACTCCATGCCTCGGGTCGAGGAGCTTCTTGATAGACTGGGAACGGCTAGATTTATCTTCACTTTGGATCTGATGAAGGGATACTGGTAGATCCCATTAACCCACAGCTCTGGAGAGAAAACTGCATTTTCAACTCCTAATGGTATGATTCATAACCATGCCATTTGGGCTACACAGTGCACCCGCTGCCTTTCAAAGACTGATGGACCAGGTCTTACACCCACATCATGAGTATGAGGCAGCGTATATTGATGATGTGGTTATTTGCAGCTCCACCTGGCGAGAGCATTTGGCTAGGATAGTCATTCTTCAGTCTCTAAGGATAATCAGCCAAGTTGAGGAAATTTACATTTGCCAAAACAGAAACTCAATATTTGGGATTTAGGATATGAAATGGTCAGATGAAACCCGTTGCAACGAAAATCCAGGCTTTGAAGGACGTGGCAATCCCCAAAACCAAGGCTCAAGTGAGGTCTCTACTGGGGTTGGTCGGTTATTACCAAAGATTCATCCCAATGTATGCCACAGTGGTCAATCCCTTAGTTGACTTCACCAAAAAGAGTGCTCCAAATTTCATTAAGTTGTCTGGAGAATGTCAGAGACTGTTTCATACTATCAAGCAGAGACTTTGCCCGGACTCCACTCTCATCACACCAGATTTCACCAAAAGATTCATCCTCCACACTGACGCTTCAGATGTTGGTTTGTGTGCTGTTTTGTCCAAAATGGTAGACGGAGTTTAACACCCCATCATGTACCTCAGTAAAAATATGTTCCCTTGGGAGCACAACTACTCTGTAGTCAAAAAGGAGTGTTTGGCCATTAAATAGGCTACTCAATCTTTATAATTTTACTTGTTGGACATTCATTCAATCTCGTCACAGACCACGCCCCACTCAAGTGGTTAAGCCCAATGAAGGACAGCAATACCCTGATAATTCATGGTATCTGGCATTGCAGCCCTTCAGATATCATATGATTCACCATACAGGGAAAGACCACCAAAATGTGGATTCTGTTTCCCGAGAGGGGGGAGTAATGGGAAAAGTAGATTCAGCCGTGTGCTACACTCTGAGCAGTGGGATATGTGACAGAGACAGAATGATTCTTGGTGATAAATCTCTCTCCTGACCTCTGAGGGCATTGTATAAAGGGAACAGAGTGCCCTGGACTGGATGGCCTGACAATTCATTCCCAGGGTTAGGTGGAAGTTGCCCTCTAGAAAGCGGGCACAGCTGCAGTACATTAACCGTTGCGGTCCTATGTCAGACCAGGTCTGACATTACAATTTTCTCTTTCCAGTCCAATGTCGGACCCTGCCCGACATAATCCAAAAGATGTTAAGCACAGGTCTCTAGTCATTTTTTCTCTGGAAAAAGCAGAGAAAACCTTTCAATGGCTGAGTGAGACTGTTAGGAACCTAATGAAACTGAAAAAATACATTACAGACATAACAAAGGAGGTAGCTGCTTCTGCATCCAGGGCTCAAAGAATATCACAGACATTTGCAGAGCTTTTTGAGATGTTATAGTAATAAAATAATGACTTGGATCGCATTATTGAGGAGTTTGATGATAAAACGAGTGACTAGGAGAGGTTTTATCAGTATGCAAGTCTATAAAGAGGTATGTGAAAAATACAGCAAACAAGGGATGGGGCTTGGCTGTAGATACAGTACTGAGTGTTTTTTTTTCCGATTCAATGCCTTTTGAATCTGTTTTACTCTGACGTGCTTGGACCTGACGTGCCTGACGAGCGCTGAATAAATGGACCGCTAAGAGTTAAGTCATCGACCCAGAGGGAAAAGCGATGTGGCAACCGCGGATTGGAGGAGAGACGGCTGCACTTGCTAACTAAGGGGATGTGACTGAAGGTACAAATAGGGGATGTGGCTAGGTGATCTGTTCCTTTGTTTATGGTTAAGTGAACCACTGAAGGATGAGTATAAAATAACCGTGAGTGTTTTGTTTGTTTCTGTTGCCTAATTGTACTGCTTGTTATTTATTAGACAGCTAACATGATCTGGAGCTGTCACTTCAGGCCAGCACAGACCCAGACAACACTGCACCGTTGTTCAGAGTTTAAAATTGTATTTCACCACAAACAACAACAGCACTCACTTTGGACTTGTGACCGTGTCTGTGTTTTGTGTGTGTGTTTAACTTTGTCTATTATTTCAGGACTGCAAACCATTGATTATTGAACTGTGCAATACACATCTCCACATATTACCAGCCTTCCATTTCTTTACTGTTGTCATCAGACTTTGGATTATAAATAAACCATGATTTCACCAATACTTTGTCGTTTGTCATTGTCTTGAGCACTGTATCGCCTCTACACCTGCGCACTGAAAATTACTTTGCCACAGGAACATAATTGGATATTCTAAATTATAGAGAAAATTGGGGGTAAAATAACTGGACATTCTAGATTTATTTTAAGTACATATAAAGATGTATGAGGTCTTGAAAATTTAGCTGGTCCCAGTATGGAGTATGCCCCCATTTAATATAGACAAAACAGGCTGCTTATGCTGCTAGAGTTACTGTAATAGTGTTTGTGAGACATAGACCAAAGGCAAATAACTTCAAGGTTTTCAATGTTTCAAGGATAAATCTTAATTATTTCACCAGATACATTACATTGGCTTGTTACTCTAACAGTGTACATATCTCAAACAAAGGGGTTTCTCCTTGTTTTCGTGTATATCCGCAATGCATTGTTATTTCATTTTCATATTGGTCTTGATTGCAGAGGAAGGGGATTGGCCATGGAAAGGTCTTCATTGAATTGCTGATAAATAAAGTCAAAGTCATTCGTTATTTATGACTTCCCATACAAGCCTTTTAATAAAGGGAGCAAATCCAGTGACCTGGTTAATTCTACCAATCAGTCCAGTTATTGTTTACACTGATATATTTTGGCATGTACTTTACTCTATTCCAGGAACTATTGAAGTACTTGAAATAAGAATTCCAGATAAGCAGGATATTTTTGGAATACAGTGAGAAATTCTGAAAAAAACAGCATTTCTTTTCTGCCCATTATTTGTTCTGATGAAAGTATAGTCAAGAAAAATTAAATTTTAGTCCAAACTATGCATCAATATCTTACGTCTTCACTTGTCTACAGCAATGTTGAGTTAGTCCATTACATTTAATGTTTTGCAAAGAAAAAGATTAAGTTTCTCACAAAGGACCAATTTTTCTCTAGATTTGAGCCACTTGTGCTTGTCTGGAGAATCCCAATTGTTGTGACTAAAAACATCCTTCCTTATTCCATTCAAATTATGTGACAATGTGACCTTTCCTCTCGGCCAGCCCTTTTCCAGGCAAATTCAAAGCAGTCAATGACAGGAAAATTATGAGTAGGAGCTCATGAGCGACGCATCTGGTAAAGGCACCGCCCGGAGTGCAGGATGCGCCCTATAGCTTGCAGGTCGCCGGTTTGAATGCAAGCTATGCCACTGCTGACCACACATGGGAGTTTCCAGGGGGCGGCACAAAATTGGCCCATCGCTGTCCGGGAGGGGTAGGGGTTAGGTCGGGTGGGGAGTCCTTAGCTCACTACACACCAGCGACTCCTGTGGCTGGTTGGGTGCTTGCAGGCCAGCCTGTATGCAATTTCAAACTGTGTTGTCCTTTGACGCTGATTCTGGAGATGGCTGCACTGTGGGCTTGCAGAGTGAAAAAAAGTAGATAGCTGACAGCACTCATTTCGGAGGAAGTGAGTGTTCATCTTCATCTCTCCCGAGTCAGCAGCGGTAAGCCTGGTTGAATAATAATTAGACATTCCAAAAATTGTGAAAAAATTGTAAAATAAATAAAAATAATTGTTAAAAAAAAGTTAAATTATTATTTAAAGAGAAATGATAATAACTCAATATTAAACCAATGATTGCAAACACCCTGAAATATAAAAGACAAGCTATTTACCCTTTAAGATTACAAACATTAGGTTACTTACCTTAACCCTGGTTCCCTGAAAAAGAAGATGACCACCAAAACAGAATATATGGGATATGCCTGCCTATTGGTAGGTATTTTCTGAGCTCTCTATACCAGAGCTGCCGATAGGCCCCTTCCTGGGATGACGCCCTCTGTCTCACCTACAGAGGGATTAAATAGTGAAACCACAGAAGCTATGTTCTCTTTTAAGATCGAAGCAGCTATTCTCCCAGGTGGGGGTAAGCCAGCACTGTCATACACTGCAGAGACTGTATCCACAATCCAATGGGACAGTCACTGTTTTGAGTCGGGCTGTCCTAGGGTCCATAAATATGCATGAGAATTAATTCAACTTCCCATTCTGAATGGAATCCAACATTCCAGTAGCTAATTTAGCAAATTAATTTTAACGTGTTAATTTAGTTTAGACATGATATACCAAACTAATGTTATAAACCTCAATTGATTATATATTCAAATTAACCCAGAAATGGGGCAATGATTAAATTCTCTGCGTTTATGAAATACATTTCTTACACACTCTAAAACAGGAAGTTAATTCCTCGTATCATAAAGTATTTAATGTGCTGAAAAATTATCGATTTTGATGAATACTGTAGCTTCCCTCTCTGGATACGAAGTCCCAATGAAAGAAGATGGTACTCTGCTTGAAATACGCATTGTATTTCGTTGGCTCGCAATAAACAAATAGATATTTTCAAGTGGAGATCAGCTTGTTGATATCCAAGTCTTGCAGCATTATCTTTGTTGACGGCAGTTTTTAAACTGGAAATAGTTCAGTTGATCTGAAGTAACTCAGTTCAGATAATGCGTTGCAATTGGAAAGTTATGTAGTTCATAGAAGTGTTCTCTTTGCAATTCTTCTGTATGTCTAGTATATGACCTTAGGCCTAGCTGGCTACACTTGTGTCTGTTTCGTGGAGCGATGTGGAAACCAAGACCTGCTTTCAGATCAAGGCAGTGTCCTGTTTACTGTTTCAGTCTCTCGTAGGGCACAGAGCTAGGGCTCGCTTCAAACTGATTTCAACCTTCTCAGAACATGAGTTTAGCCATTCTTCAGAACATTGGTTCTTCCTTGCCTTCCGTGAATTCGAACATTTATGCTCCCACAATTTCAGAAACTTTCTTCAGAGCAGTTTAGCTTCCATTTCATTCCTTCGAACTCCAAGCCACTTCCTCTCAGCATGACTTTTTTTCTCTTGCCCGGAGCCCTGTTTCTCCTGTGGGGAGCTTGCTTAGTGTCGGAAGCACGCAAGTGCTTTTATGGTTCTCACTTCCACCCTGTGATTGGTCAGTTTGTTTATTTTGGGCTGTGCCCGAGTCCACGTGGGGTGTTTCTCATTGGTTATTCTTGTTCTGAGACGGCTCCATGTTCTCAATTGGTCAGCTGTTTCGCTCCGTCAACTGGATTTATGAGATGGACTGTTTTCTGTCCGAGGTGTCAAAGCACCCAAACTGCCTGTTTTACCTTCTGCAAGACACTGCTGGCACCAAATGATTCATTCATCAATCGGTGAAGATCAAACAATTGTCCAGAAGTTAATTTATAACTCTTTTTAAAAACATTCTTTGTCAGTGGGGAAGTTTGTGACCAGAAACCAAGAAGACACAAAGAATGGCTTAGGATCCCCCCTCTATATATTCCATTTCTGTTAAATTCATAAACAGAATGATATTATGGCCCACTCGGACACTACAGGGTACTTCTTTATAATGAACTGTGTCAGTCACTTTGCTCTCTGTGAAGCAGATGGTTTCTCTTGATAAGGTTTATTATAAGTTTGATTTGAGAGATTTACTTTATCCAGTAAGCTTATGGCTTTCTGACAATTATGTGAAAAGTAAATTAGATTGTTTCGGTGTCTTGTTCCTCTTTGCCTGATCTCATGGGGTTTGTTGATAGATAGGCAAATGCTCAATACCCTGAATTATGCACATTGAACACTGTATTCATATTTTCCAATCTCTGCACTCTATTCAGTGCATAAATTGCAAGGTATTAAATTATATGGATGGATACATGACCATTACTTAATGTATTACTGTATAAAGCATGCCGTCGGAGAAAAACCTCAGAGAAAAAATATTTAGCAACCACCATTTTTAAGCTTATAGTTCATACTGATTAATAATTCCAGTTTAATAATATTAAATAAAGAATGTTTTGTTTCCCTGCATATATCACTTGTGTTTTCACAGAATGATGTTCTAAGGTCATAGACTTTACTCTACAGATAAGATGTTCCTGACTCCTTCCTTCCTTAACCTCTTTTAAAACAATAGCTTAGGTATAACAAATGAACTTAAACATGGTGAAGAACTATGTGCAAAATAAGTTATTTGAAAGTGGAATATGTTTTGGACCTTATCCTGTGTCTGAGTGTAATGCAAAACAAACAGTGCAAGCAGTTTTCTTTCTGCTAGCTTCATCCTGTTTCCAAAATTCTTAATGGTCAAAGCTAAAGTTGAAGATAAATTATCTTAATCCCCACCAAGAAACTGCCGTAACAGTAAGATTTACTGAACCTCCTTTGAAATGGCAATTGTTTACAGCTACAAAACAGCAAAGAGCTGTCCTTGTCATTGACGCGCATCAGAAGAATTAGCCTTATTAAGTTCTTACACCATAGTGCTAAATGCTGATAGGAGGAAAGATCTATAAACCATCTTAACATTTTTAGCTTATGTTTGTTTTATATGTTAGTGCTTAATATTGAAGTGGTTCTGGCATCCACCATTTTGTAGTATTCTTCTATCTTCTCTAATTTTCTAATTACACTTCAAATCTCTCCAAACCTCTTCTATGGCCTGTAAATTCGTCTAATGGCTACCACAAATTTGTTTTGCATGATATCACAGAATAAAGAAGTACAAGCCACTGTAACTGTTCAGTTATTGGACATTACCTAGATGTGGAAGGTCAAAGAAAATATTTTAGGAACTGTTATTATAAAATCAAAGGTATTAAATAGTTTTATAAGGTATAAATAGTTTAATACAAATTAGATTTTATATCAAACAGATGAAAGAATAGAAAGATAAATAATCACAGGTGTTTTTAAAAAGTTCATGACAGGCTATTAAATAATTTTATATTAAATCACTCTGCTGGGAGATGCTGTGTTAATTTAATTGATTGACACTCAATAATGTGTAGATTACAGATGAAAGCAATGGTGTTTTCAGTGTTTTTCAAATAAAGATTGTTTAAAAAGTTAAGGAAATTACTCAGAAAATCTTTACGTACCTGTACACTCTTAATAAATATTGTTAATATTTTATCTTCATGATCATCACAGTATATTTCCTCCCAAATAAACACCAAGACTAAGTATGAGTAATGGTTCCACTGCTCCACCCTTTCTGTGAATAAGGAATAACACTGAAATCTATTATTGTGATTTTTTATTGTGTGTAATATCGTAGTAGCAGTGGCACTGGAACAAATTTCCAGTGGGGTGGTGCTGAAAGCCATTGAACAAAACTGTCACCCCTGTATATAATGGAAGTCATGCAAAGCCAAGGGGGTGCTACCGCACCACCAGCACCCCTAGTTCCAGCGCCCTTACTTAGTAGTACCATTTTAAATACCAAAACCTGCACACTGTGATTATGTATTTTCCATTTAATTTCCATATTTCACAGGAAGAGGCTTGGCAATGTGAATAAACAAAGAACTGGAATTAAATATTAGTCTCCCTGTAAGTGCAGAGACAATCAAAGTGCGTGGTAACTTTACTGTCAAATAATCCCTAACTGATGAAAGTTTGTGATCTGAAGCAGTCTCTTACACAAATGAATAAGGTCAGCTATCTTTCAGTTAACAGGAAAGGATATTTAAATAATGGCCATTGACTGACCTATCAAAAAGTAGTTAAATAAAATGTTCAAGTTATTGTTTCACAGTTTCCTGATCCTGTTAAGCACTTTACAGTGTATTGATGCAGTTGGAGACTCCCTCCTTTGAATGTCAGAGCACCAGTGAACATTTAAGTCATTTTTTATTTCATCAAACAGCTTAAAATTAAGGTCACAGCGACAATGTTTAGGTTAACAATAATTACGGAACAAAAAACTGTTAAAATGTGATTAATTTTGAAAAAGATGTGTCCATGTAACCCTATAAAAACTAAATTTATTAAACACTAGCATTACTTTGAAATCCAAGTCATTGTCATTTATTACGTTCACATGGCATCCTTGCATATGTATATACTGTGACTCCTGCCCCAGAGCTAGGATCTAGGACAAATTAAGTTTCTTGAAGAAATTCTGAACAGCAAAAAATAAAGATTTGAGAAGACTGTTGTAATCTCTCTCTGTCAGTGGTGCTTCCCGCTGGGCCATTGGTAGATGGAATTTGTCCAGATTATCTAATAGCAGAGTATGAGTCCAAGAAACTACTAGAAAGTGTGTCCCAAGTTTGTCCAAATGTTCAATAGCGTATGATCACTTTTAAGAGAGAGAATTAGCTGGCCAAGGGGGAATTCTTGTTGCAATTATGTTGATTTTGTTTAGCTGGAATATGTAACATGTCCATTCTTGCTATCAGAAGAGTATTACTACTGAAACAGCATTACAGAATGGCAGATTCATTCAACCGAAACATTTTTCATCTGTTCTTACTTAAATGTTCCTTCATCAAGACAATGACCGCCAAAGAGATCACATGGTCAGCACCTGGTAATAGCAATTGGGACCATAAATTACACAGAATCCAAAATGAGATCAAACTTTTTCTCTTGTGCTTGTGTGAATGTCACTGTAGTTCACTGCTAGCTAGTGAAGTCTCTTTTGTCTTGACACCACATTATATCAAAAAGCGAAATTGTTTTGCACAGATTTTTCTGTTTTTCAGTAACACATACAGATTACAGATAGTCAGCATTATATTAAGTTGACATTTTATAAGCATAGGGAAATGCATATTATTGTTTTTTTCTTTGTGTCTTTGTATAAATATTTTACATATTTGAAGACTCTTCATCCATACCAGGGCATAAATTAAAAATCTATACCTGTACTAAACTGTCTCTATATATAATGATGGAAAAAAAGACAGAAAACATGAAGAATGATGTTAGGAATTTAGGAAAATGTTACTAATGTCACTGAAATAACATGTTTGTGCTGGTTACTCTTTAATCAGAATCCCTTTGTACCATTCTCATGAACCGTTCCTTGTGCATAACTGTGTATGCATAATACTATGAATTGACTGCTATGTTAAGAACATTGATTAAACAAAAAAAGTAAACACATGTGAGGATAGGCCTCAAAAATAGATTGTAGTAATTTCAGAAAATTGAACAAGGACACACAAAACAAAGAAAAAACAACTGTAAAGAAACAAAGAAAATGTGAGAAATGATTATATTAATAATAACGAATGTATTCATAATCTCAAAAAAAAAAAAAAAAAAAAAAAACTACAATTGGCATCAAACAGTTTATAATTGATTAATATAATTACATTTTATTTTATTACAGCAAGTAGGTCAAATAATGATCAAAACCAATAATCAGCATGAGCACATAATCTCAGCAGCCCCTTTGGCAGGTTCCCTACTCAAATGAAAGGAGAGGTGACAATAAAATAGACGTTGATGTAAGAGATCTTTGCACGTGTTTACTGCCCTTTGGATATGATGCTTTACTGTCCTAAAGTCTACTGCCCTAAAGTATGTTTTTACAGTCAAATAAATTGTATTAAAGTTGAGTAAATATATTGGAAGCACTGTTTTCATGGTCAAACAAATGAGATCGAAGTTGGATCCAATTTATATAACAAGTAATGCATTTGATATATTGAAATGTCACCAGCTATGTCAACAAACCGAACATGTCACTGCAATACTGTCAACCAATCAGAGCCAACTTGGACATGATGTTTCTTCAAAGAAATTGCATGTGTTTGAGTATGTTCTATAAAGAAATGTGATCGATTTGGAAGGATATAAAAGGCTACTAATTATTTTAACAGTCTAAATGATGAAAAAGAGCTACAGAACAAATAAGGACATGCCAAGGAAGGTTTGAGGTTAGACATGGAGATACATTAGGCAGGAGGCATTATGGGCCTGTAGTCATTTGTGCACCCTGTGGGATAGAACTTCAAGACTTATCAATTTATATTTATCATCTTGTCAAAAACATATATGAATGACCCATTAAACTGATTTTGACCTTTAAAACAAAGAAAACAAGCTTATCCTTCAGCTGGATTTATCCACATTGGTGGGGTTACATTAATCAGCTTGACAGTTGCCCTAAGAGGTGTGTTATTTAAATCATTTTTGTTATTAGCAACACATACATACTTGGGCCAGGGGATTCAAAAAGTCATTGAAAATACAAATATAAACTCATTCAGGACAATGCTTTGTTCTATTTATTATTTTTATTGGCTAAAATATTTAAAACAATAAACTCCAAAATAATTATATGTATTAGATGCAGTAATTGTCTTAGTATAACACACACCCTGTGTGTATTGTGCACCTTGTGTGTAACACACAAGCTGTGTATATCATGCATGAGTGAGCTGCCTTGGTATTAATATCTTGTAAAAGCACTCCTCTCATATTAATGTACACTTCTTTTATAATATATAACTATTTTAATAATTTATTTTTATCAGGAAGTCACTTGAGATTAAAAATCACTTTTACATGACACATGTATAATTTCAAATATTTAGCCTATTCCATCCTACCAAACAAACAATTATATTATATATAATATATAGAAGTTATGTATTGAATCATTATTTGTGTATCGAAGAGGCTGTCTGATGTCATGAGTGGGATAATTCTCGGTACACAATGAAGATTCAGTACATAACCATTATATACCACGAATGAGACATTCCCGGCGCATTTCAAATGTAAACTTTAACTTAACTAGATTTGTTTTTTTATAATCTATCTTTATTTGTGGAAGGGGCAGAAAAATACAAAGCATCTAGGATTCCTCAGAAACAGTCAGATTTTTGTGCATTGCACTATAGGGCAATTTCAACAAGGCAGAGCTGAAAACGAAGCCAGTGCAGTAATGCAACATGTCGATTGCAGAGTGTAGTTTAGGGAATGGATAGAGGCAGCCTTACTTTGGAGGTCGTGGTACACGTAACCACAGGGAAGACTGCGTGTAACTAAGACACGCACACAACCAGGTTTGAATATTTTAATATTGTATGCAGTCAGTTACAAATCTGTAGTAGGTAGTATTAATTTTACTGTTTCTATATTAAAAATAAACAGTCCTGTGTGTGTTTAATGTGCAGGGTTGCTGATTTGAGCCCAGCCTCCACTGTTACATGTGACTCTAACTGTTAATGATTTACTCTTCATGGACTGTTATAATTAGGGCTTCTGTTTTTTGTTTTTATTTATTTCATTTTGCAGTGCTTATTTTTAGCTATTTTCAAGTTTTATGTATTTATTTATTTTTTTTACTTTTTCGGGGCTTTCACGTTTTATATACTGTTGAAATTATTGTTTTCGGTTACTTTCCAAAAGGCTTGACCATTTTTTTTGTCACAATATGTACAGTAACTCGACAGTACTTGCACACTTAAGTTGAACCTTCTTTCCTTTGCTGTCTTCCACAACGAAATCCTTATGGTCAAAGGCACATTCTTCTGGGGTTTTTGTGTGTCTAAACTGCACAAAAATGTTTTTTTACATTTCACCTCAATCTGCCATTCTGTTTTAAATTCTTCCTATCTAACTGTAATATAGCTTTAAATCCCACGAACGAGCCTTCTGATTGTAATCTTGTTTTAAATCTTGCAAGCAGAGTATCCAATAGAAATGTAGGAATTTGCTGCCACTCTGTTGTTGGGGCGGGTTTAAAGTATTCAGAACAAATCAATGATAGATACAAGTCAGAAGGAGGGTGTCACAGAGACGGCCGAAGTGGGCGCCGTCAGAACCAGGAAAAGTAATGAAATACACAAAACACAGGACGGATGAAATGAAATGATGAAGACGCCTGTTGGCGCCGGTTTAATACAAAATAAAAGGTTTAAACAAACACGAAAAACACAGGACACGGCACTCTACGCCAAAATAAATAGACAAACAAAAACAGACTAAACTTAACAAAACGGTGCACGGACAGACACTGACAAACACGGTGAGCGGATACTTTCTCATTATTATTATTATTATTATTATTATTATTATTATTATTATTACTACTACTAATTTCCTCCGTCTCCAATCCCGTTCTCCGCTCACCGAACACCCAACCACCAGTATGTGACAACGTGCATCTATATATACTATTGTGCTGGGATTCAATTACCAATTAATTATTCACTTGAATCCCAGCACGTGAATTAATAAAGTGCAATTCCCCGTGCTCACATATTACTACATTTTACTTGCACGTGAAGTGCTGTGCAATCCTCGTGCCTAAATACACATATTTACACAGACCCGTTTATATCCCGTGTACCAATGTCTATACACCAACATTTAAACACACCACACGCAACACATAACAGATAATATACACAGGGGCGGGCACTTTGTTACAGAGGGACATTGCCCAACTGCACTGGGAAAGTTAGTTTCTTTTTGTTTGTTTTTTTGTAAAAGGTTTTTTTTTTTTTTTTTGGAATGGGTGTGGGAAATGGGTGAAGTCAACATGAATTGTAACAATTTCCATTGTTTTTTCATTGTTTTTCCGGTGTTTATTGGCTATCCACCAATTACATTTTTTTGTATCGGGGGTGTTTTATCGTTTTTTATCGGTTGAAACCGAAAATCAGAAGCCCTAGTTATAATTTATGCAGTTTAATGCAAATTGGAATACTATGATACATTAGATGAAAGTAATCTCTCTGAGCAACAAAAAACCTTTAACTAAACATGTAGTGATGTTGTTTCTATCAATTATATATATATATATATATATATATATATATATATATATATATATATAATATATGTGTGTGTGTGTGTGTGTGTGTGTGTGTGTGTGTGTGTGTGTGTGTGTGTGTGTGTGTGTGTGTGTGTGTGTGTGTGTGTGGTAGTGAGCCGGGACATTCAAAATCCAGACTGAATGTGCAAACCCACTTTCAATCACATGTAATCAGTAAAAACTTTGCTACTCGCTTCCTTTGAAGATGAATTGAATGTGCAAACCACTTTCAATCACATGTAATCAGTAAAAACTTTGCTACTGCTTCCATTGAAGATGATATGGTTATTGAATTGAACAGAATCTACACGTAATATAATATATATATATATATATTATATTATATAGATATATATCTATCAAAAAGTTATAAATGTGTATTCAATATTTACATAGAAGCAAGAGTATACACAATGGCTACAAGGATATGATAGAAGATATCTATAATTAGACTTCTTTCCTCTCGTTCACATGTATGTGTTCTCTTGTTATTGCATTAAGTGGAAAATCCTTACAGGTGTCAATAGTTAAGCTCTCCTACTAATACATAGGATCTGTATGTATTGAGTGATTACCCTCACTAAAAAATGTGGCCCTAAAAAAAAAAACCCTACCGGGATGAAGAATTTGGGATGGTTTTTACTTTTGGGGGATCCACCTACTAAAAACCCCAATATATATATATATAGATATATATATATTATTATAATATATAGATATATATATATATATATATATATATTGTATAAATTACTATCAAGAGTCTACCTGAATGTCGTCCCAGCGGACTGAGACCGTCAAGTTGGTACGACACTTTCTCGAACTTCGTTGTATGAGCCGGTTTCACCTTTCCCGTGAGTGGTTGGACGGACCAGCGTACCTATTGGCTCAATACCGCTTGGGGGGGGTCCACCCCCATGATGATACCACAGACAAAAACATGGCCCTCATTCCCCAGAGGCTGGATTGTCGCCGACCAAGGCAGCGGACAGTTAGACATGAAGGCAGAGGGTGATGAGAATAACCGGGTTAAGATTTTAGGCTGCCACAGAACACTGACCCTGACCACATACAACTACAGATCTCTTTCGGGTGAACGATGAGTTGGAGAAGAACTTGGAAGAATCAAGTGGGACATCATAGGACTGAGCAAAGTATGGTGAAAAGGACTACTAGAACTCAAGACAGGACATCTTCTCTTCTACCGAGGCACTACAGATGGACTATCACAAGGCATTGGATTCATTATCCACAAGAGACTCAAGAATAACATAATAGATATTCACAGCATGTTAGAGAGGTGCACAAGTCTGATAGTGAAAGTTTCAAGGAAGTATGAACTTCAGGTCATTCAAGTATATGCACCAACAGCAAGCTATTCGAATGAAGAAGTGTAAGATTTTTATGAAGAACTATAAGTTCATCATCCTTGACTTTGATGACAAAACAAGAGCCCAGCAAGAAGTTGAGAAATCTGTTGGCCAATTTGAAAGAGAGGGGCAACAGACTAGTCGAATTTGCAAAGAACAAGAACTTATTCATCATTATTACTTTCTTCCAGAAGAAACCCATCAGCAAATGAACATGGAGAGGACCCAACGGAGTGAAGAATCACACCGTACAAGATGTCTCAGTAGTAAACAATTTTAACACAGGAAGGGACCACATACTTGTAAGATGCAAAATACACCTAAACACAGCACTGGAGAGAAAGAAAGTTGTGATGATGAAATCCAACATAATCAACGTAGAAAGGCTCCAGAGGAAAAGCCTGATGTTTCAACTGGAACTGAAGAATAGATTCAGCGCTCTTCAAGAACTGCAAAAAGATGAAGCAATTGAGGTAAACAAAATCTGAGGAAGTGATGCAAATAACTGCAGAAACAGCAAAAATCATTGCTGGAACACAGAGTACAAAATGTGACCACAAGATCACGCAAGAGACAAAAGACCACATAAAGAAAAAAAGGGAAATGAAACAAACAGCAGCTCTGAAGTCAAAGATTGAATACATTGAGCTCTAGACAGTAAGAAAGCACATTACTGAGCATACACGGTCGTTCAACTGTAGGTTGGTAGAGAAAACTATTGAAAACAACTGAAGCATGAATAAAGCAAAACAAAGAATGATTATCGGGAAAAAACTTTTTAGCAATCAATCAAGAGGACGGGGCTGTCTCAAGAATTGTGAATTGATTTTGATGAGAGTTGAAAACTTTTACACAAAATTATATCAAGATGAAAAGAGCAATGTAGCAGATGACAAAGACGAGACAGAACAAATGCAATATAAGTAAGAAGTTCCAGACGTACTACCGGAAGATGTGAAACATGCTATTAAACATATTAAGACAGGAGAAGGACCTGGAGAAGACGGCATAACGATTGACATCTTGAAAGAAGGTGGTGAAGAACTAATAAAAATACTGTGGCATATTTTTACAGATTGTATTAAGCAAAAAAAAGTGCCCAATGGCTGGAATGCATCAGTGATACTTTACATGAGAAACGAGATAAAGAAGAGCTCAAGAACTGCACACCTTTTAGCTTACTCCCTATAATCTACAAAGATTTTACCAAGATACTCACCAACAGACTTCAAGATAAATTTGACTCGGCACAATCAAATGAGCAAGCAGGATTCATTAGTGGATTTAGCACAATGGATTATCTTCAAATTGTACAGCAAGTGATTCAAACCAGCAATGAGTACAAACTTCCACTTTGCTTGGGATTCATCGACCATGAAAAAGTCTTTGACTTTGTTTACACAAGATCTGTATCTGCCACCCTAGAAGACATTTTCAAAACAATGGATTGGGAAGATAAGGGGCTGAAGATCAGTGGAGCCTACTTGAATCACCTACGATTTGCTGACAACATCCTCATATTTACAACATGCCCAGAAGAATTATAAACAAGAATACAAGAACTACACGAGGCTAGCATCAAAGCGGATTTGAAAATGAACCTGAAGAAAACTCAAGTCATGTTAAAAAAATATATCACTCCACAGGCAATTGAAGTCAATGTGATAAAGCTTGAAGAAATCAATAACTACGTATACTTAGGACAGTTAGTTTCGGCAATGGAGAACCAAATGGGAGAAATCAACAGAAAAGCAAAAATGGGCAGGAGTGCCTTAAAGATTAAGCATAGTTCTAAAAGGGAAACTACCCTTATGCCTCAAGAGGAAAGTCTTCGACCAATGTGTGCTGCTAGTGCTAACTTACGGATGCGAGACCTGGACCCTCAATGCAAAAATGACTCAAAAATTACAACCGACTCAATGGAGTATGGAAAGATGCATGCTGGGAATAACAAGAGACAGGAAAAGTAAGGAATGGATAAGAGCACAAACAAAAGTATGCAATGTTATTATGATTATGGTTGCCTCAGCAGAGTGGGACTTTATGGTAAAAGAATACTGCAGCTACCAGTCTCCGATCTAACAAAGGAGTTTAAGTGTACCAAGGTCCGACTGGAAATGACATTAGTAGAGTAACACGATAAATGCATAAGGGAGGCAGCACCTGTGTTGAAAACTGGAAGAAAGTGGGTGGCAAAGGAAGCCGTGAAGATTCAAAGGCTACCCGTCAAATCAGTGATATCGTGGGTCAAGCTCAGCATGGAAGAGGAGGTATTGGTCTCAGTTCAACTCCATCTACATGGATCAAGGCAGCCCCAGCTCAACAGTAGAAGCTGGTAGTCAACGAGCTGCAAAAGCAGGAGGAGAGGATGAGGTGTGTAAAGGCAGTTTCCTAGGCCAAGCAGGGAGAATGGATGAGATGGAAGAGTGTGGAACAATGCAAGATCGGTCGACGAGACCTATGGCTAATGGAACAGAGCAGGATCAGTTTCCTCATCAGGTCAACATATGATGTTCTCCCATCACCACAGAACCTAAACCTCTAAGTAGGAGAGGATCTGTCATGTCCTTTGTGTTCATCACCAGGAACATTGAGGCACATTTTGACAGACAGCAAGGTGGGCCTTAGACAGGGATGGTTTACCTGGCATCATGACCAGGTGTTGCATTGTTTGGCCTTAACATTGGAAGACAAACATAACATGACCATTAAGTTCTCAACAGTTCCATCAAAACATTACACACACAGGATAACATTCCTCCATCCAGGGGAGCAACCACCAAGAAAAGGTAGTAAAACCAAGCCTCGTCTAGGACAACTGGAAGCTGCTAGAGACTAGAAAATGCTGGCAGACCTTGGTCAAAGGCTTATTTTTCCACCTTTGATTGCCACCACTAACCTTCGACCAGATATTTTCTTATGGTCTGGATCAGCATGCCTCGTTCACCTGGTAGAGTTATCAGTTCCATGGGAGGATGCTGTGGATGTGGCTTATGAGAGGAAGAAACTTTGGTGTGCTCAGCTAGTTGCTGAAGTGGAACAGCGAGGCTGGAGAGTCCGGGTTTACCCAGTGGAGGTAGATTGTCAAGGATTTGTGGCTCTACAACTCAGTTTCTCAGAAACATCAGAGCAGCAACTGGCTGTGGTGAGACAAAAAAATTCTGGTTGGGGATTTCAAGCACAATAGAAAGAAAACAACGTTGATGCACATGTAAATCAGCTGTGCTGAGCTGAGTGGGGAATGGAGGGGGGTGATTCTGGGACATCAGAGTCACCGTTGAGCCTTCTTATGGTGTCGTGGGCTAGTCGTCGAAACACCAAGGATGGCGGGTCCCCACTTGAAGACCCTAGAGATGTACCCTACTCAGATCAATCCAGATGGATGATATGCTGAGGCACTGGGGAGACCGCACTGTGGTTGATCCCTGGAGCCAGCATCGCAGCTGTTGTGTGTACTTATATGCCAGGGAGGCAAAATAAGCTGATCCCTAGAGCCAGCATTACACATCAACGTTAACACCAGGCAGAAGAATATCTACATCACCAGATGGAAGGAAACATAAATGAATAGAAACTCAGATGGATCACATTAATTTACTGTAAAGCTAATACTTAGTTGGTGCTTATCTTGGTAAGACCCGATTATAAAAATTAGCATGAAGTTTTAACATCTACTCTCATGTAATGGAAATCATAAGAGCAAAAACTGACATGGCAGTAGGCAGGACATGTAGTAAGAAGAAAAGACCATCACTGAATCAAGGAGATACTAGGCTGGTTCCCAAGAGATATAAAGCAACGAAGAAGAAGACCTCCAGGAAGATGGCAAGATGAAATTAAGAAACATGCTGGAACAACATGAGAGCAGCAGACAGGCTTTTGTGGAAGAATCTTGGGTAAGCCTTCATCCAGCAGTGGATTGAAAAAGGCTGAAGATTGCTTCTCATCAACTTAAGTCTTCAATTAATTTAATGAGTTTTATTCTCCTTTTTCAAATACACAAACCCGCTGCTTTGAAAGAATCCATTCCCAAGTCACTGCCCTGTGACTTTTGCTAGTGCTTTGCTGCCACAAGTGAATATCTCATTGGCTAAAATAAAAACTGCTTCAGCAAGTAGATATTGGATTTGCTTTGTGTTATTGTCTGTGTATGGGATAAAAGTACAATATTAATGCTTTGTTTAATTGTTTTGTATATTTTTATTTGTGATGTGCAGTACAAAATAAAACAAACAATAATTCAAAATTAATTTGCCTATGTATATTGCAGCTAAGGCATGCACAGTTAGACTGTAAAAATATGGGGAGCCAACTCCAGGACCACAATATATGTGAATCTACTGTATAGTGAGGGGTGATATAACTAGGTGTGGGTGTATATACATCCTGAGGAAGAACAAGTTTTAACCCCATAGTAAACATCAGATTAATTTTACTGTGACATCAGAAACTGTTATTAAACATTATGTTTATAAGAAATAACAATCTTCACCTGGGTCTACTAGTTATTGCTATTATATGACAAGCACTTTGATCTTTCCCTGTTTAAAAGTCCTGTAATGCTGTCAATTGATTTTTTATTCAAACTGTACCATGTCACTTGCCCTAAAATTAGAGGTGATGTGGCACCACAGCCCAACAGTAGTGATTTACCATGCAATATCATTATAAGGAATCATGTGTTCTGGCTTCTGATGTAAACCATGAAAATGAAGTATAAAGTTTTTATTTTCACACAATTTGGTCTAAAAATTATTTGCTGTGCTGGTGAATGTAACAATATACTTTTGACATAATTATTATATTTATTTGTTTATTTAGCAGACACCTTTATCCAAGGCAACTTACAGCGACTAGGGTGTGTGAACTATGCATCAGCTGCAGAGTCACTTACAACAACGTCTCACCCGAAAGACAGAGCACAAGGAGCTTAAGTGACTTGCTCAGGGTCACACAATGAGTCAGTGGCTGAGCTGCGATTTGAACCAGGGACCTCCTGGTATAAGGCCTTTTCTTTAACCACTGGATCACACAGCCTCCATCAACTAGAGATTATCTAAATATCCTTTCTGGATCAGCTTCACAGCTGCACTCTTTCAAAACAGACTTTCTTAAGCTGAAGAATCAAAATATTATCTTGGTTTACTTTGGCCAATTTGAGATTGTTACCTCTCCCATTACAGGATCAGATGACACAGAAAGCTGTCAGTACAGGGATATCCTTTGCAAAACAACTGAAGTACTAAACACAACTCAGTGTTTTAAGACGTGTTTAGACATATTTATCTTAGTGTAATACAAATTACAACACATGGCAAATAGTTTGCTGAATAAAGTGTAGAAGTGAAATACACATCGTGTCTTTAAGTTTCATTGATACTATTTGAGCCTAAGCAGGGGACCAAGACACCTTAAGAAGTAACATTGTTTTTTTTATCTTTCTTTCTGGTGTTTCTGATATGTTATTCTGCCCCAGGTTTGATGGAATGTGTAAACTTTTTCTTGTTGAATTTATGTGAACACCAACATAATAGTGTAGGTGTAAATATGCAGCAGTTTTATGTTAATTATAATTTAATAACATAGAAGTAATGCCTTTCAGCTAATGTAAAAGCTACATGAATGTTATTGATTTATTTATTTTAGATTTAAATACAGAGACATAATGTAAAAAAATGCACTTCACATTGGCTCTGGCACGCTCATGGGTTAGGGAGACAAAACTGTCAGGGACTAATTTCTCCTCAGAGCGGCAGTGAACCGTGCTGGTCAGGCGCCCAGTGAGCTCAAAGGCGGACACCTGCAGTGCTCTAGAGGTCGGTAGCTCGCTGACATTCACTCTCCTGAGTGAGAAAGGAAGCTGTAGAATAGCCTAAATATAATATATTTAAAAATTAGAATTTGTATTTAGGCCTAACTTAGATGTAAGCCAGTGTGCATACATCGTTTTCTGTGTTCATGGGAGAGAAGCTCAGTTGCCTATAAACTTATTGATTGCCGCACCTAAATCCCCATCAGTTGCAGCTCCAGGAACACCTACAGTATACATAATACTCTGCAATATAAGCTGTCTGATGCTTTCTGCTCTACACCAGAGGGTGCGATTCTTGCTTTATGATCTGGATAGACGATCTAGCTCAACAAAAACATAAGCTAGCTGCCAGATGCTCTTAACTCACAAGCAACACATAAGGTGGTACACAATATTCACCAAAAGCCATACATTGCCCGACCTTTTCAAGCAGTGACAACACAACCCTATACCCCTCCTCCTTTAGAACACAAGCCACCCCAGACTACATTACTGTGGGAGGGTTGTTCCTTTTTCTATTTCAGATCCACCTGTGCCTTCAGCCAAGATCACATCTGATCCAGATCCTGTGCAACCAGAGCCTCTTACTGCTCTCTTGACTGCCCCTACTCCAAATGAGACTAGTCCGGTGGCTGCATGAAACTGCAAAGACTCATCAGATGTGACTTATAACATTGTTGGGTCCAGAGACACATGGAGTGGCAGGACTGGTAAGCCACCTCAGTATTATACAGACTTTAAATGTTCAAGTAATTTGTTGCCCCTTAAAACAAATTGTTGCTTTGCTGCAACTTGTTTAAAAAAAAAATCCTGCTGTTGACATAACCTGTTACTTGCCACCATATATAAGCTTTTCTATATTAGTATAAATTAAGACGTTTCTTTCTGAAGGGGAAAAGAGATGCAGGAATAAATGTGCAATATTTTTTCATAGTCATCGGTATACAAATAATTTCCTTTTATTTGAATTTTGGTTAGCTTTAGCATTTAATTATGTGTTTTCTGTCTCTGTTTTTCTGTTGATATTTCACATAGTTATTCTCTGTATTTTTCATATTTTTTGAGCATATGCCAAAAACACTTCGCAAAATGTTGAGGGACTACAAACATAACAAATAATTACCTACTTTTGGATCAATTTTAGTTCCCTGCAAAATATGTATTGCATGTTAATGCCATTTATACTGTAACACACTAGGGGGTCTGTCCATTTGGTACATTTCTGACTGAGCCAGCTAATGTTTCTGGGCATTAGCAATTACTCCATTAGGCTCAAAGTTTGTAGATGAACACATATTTTATTTCAGTCAGTCCTTATCACTGGCCGAGCTGCTGATCCGAATCTGTTCTTACTCTCTCTCACACAACCAATTGGCTGAGAACAGCACATCTGGCAGGTCACCAATTCATACAAAGCAGTCAGGGTGCTTTGTGAGCTACCATTACAAAGTTTATTTAAAAATTAAATTGTTATAAAATTATAATACCTGTTTAAAACCTAGAAGAAACCACAGAAAATAATTTGCAGACCACCAAATTACAAGTATTGTCAAGTAAGTCAATGGATTTCAAACAAATACAGTGGTCCTTTTTGATTACACATACATATACAGAACAACAATACTTGTATCGCTTAATATTTAAAAAAAGGATTTGCACAAAACTATAAATGCACTAATAAAAATTCAGACATAATAAAAAAAATAAACAACATTAATTTTGAATGTGCAAGATGATTTATTGACCCAATTATTAACATTAATATATACAATAAAAATACAGTGAAAATCTGGTTTATTTTAGAGCCGCAGTATTAAGATCCGCCTTTGTTTCAATTGTTTCAAAAAAAGGCAAAAATTATATTTACAACAGCGTAATTTTTTTTTTACAGAAGACAGTTGAGATTTCTTTTGTTGCGTTTATTGAATCACTTTTTATATCTTGGTGTCGCCCTTGCATTAAAATTTTGTATAAACATGTGTAAAACCCCTAATGAGTCCTGATACAATGCCAGGAATAATAGAATCCTGTTTGAAAATGATGTGTGCTGTGCATGGGAGTTCATCTCTTAATACAAGCATTATGTGCCTTCGTTAAAATAATACTAATAGTTATTTATTTAGGCCCTTTTACACTTTGCCACAAATAAAAATGCATTTTATCCCCTTTTGCATTTGAAGTAAGTTTATTTCAGACAATACGGGATTGACACTGGCAATTTAGTTGTGAGAGTTGTCTTGAGTTCACAGTGCTGTGGTTTGCAAGGAGTCTTACTGCTGGCCAATCACATTAGTTGAAGTCAAATGCATATAGTGCGTAGGTGTAGGGGTAATGCAGGTGCTCCAAACATGGACAAACACAGAGTTCACAGTTCAAGCTCTTTTATTTTTACTTATTCTCGTCGGCTTGACCAGTTTAAATAAAAATGCTGGCTCTACCCAACTACGGGTTTTGCCAACGTCAAAACCAAGGGTTTGCAGTCCCGAAATAATAACAATGAACAAAAACATGCAACACAAAAACAGACACATCTCTGGAAGGTACGTGCTCTCAGTGCAGGTGTGGTGCTGGTGTGTGTTCAGGTGCAGTGTAATCCGGGTTTATTGCTGGCGTAAAGCGACAGCTCCCAGATCCGTATTTAGCCACCTGGCGAAGACAAACACACACAGTTAAAACACGAAGCAACACTTCACTCACGTTTTAACATTCTTTGTTTCCTCCCATTAATCAGCACAATGGAACCGATTATTCATGAGTATAAATCAGAACACAGCCAAACACAGAAAATGGATAAATAAAATATATTATACTTGTGCTGGCTGTATTCTTGTACAGCCTAACAGTATTGTGAAAATGCTGTCCTGTGGGGAATCAATGCATAGTGGAATTAGAGGAAATAAAACTGTGATGAATTCTAGGTAACAATAATCCCTATGTTTATTTCTTCAGTACGGGTGATCTCAAATAAGAACGCATCCATGCACCTCCCACATATTTCCACAGTAATCTGTTGCTATAATGGGAATACTAACATTAATTCATTCTCACATTAATTTCACAATCTTTCACTTAGCTAATCCTATAGGGGACAGTAAAAGGTTCAGCAGCTAATGATATGGTCAATAATGTTAAACATTCAGATTACCCTAAAGTACAACTTCTTTAATGTAATGGCTTTAGTCAAATTTTTGTTTGGTAAACGTTTCCCTGTTTCCACTATATAAGAACATAAGAACATAAGAAAGTTTACAAACGAGAGGAGGCCATTCGGCCCATCTTGCTCGTTTGGTTGTTAGTAGCTTATTGATCCCAGAATTTCATCAAGCAGCTTCTTGAAGGATCCCAGGGTGTCAGCTTCAACAACATCACTGGGGAGTTGATTCTAGACCCTCACGATTCTCTATGTAAAAAAGTGCCTCCTATTTTCTGTTCTGAATGCCCCTTTGTCTAATCTCCATTTGTGAACCCTGGCCCTTGTTTCTTTTTGCAGGTCGAAAAAGTCCCTTGGGTCGACATTGTCAATACCTTTTAGAATTTTGAATGCTTGAATTAGGTCGCCGCGTAGTCTTCTTTGTTCAAGACTGAACAGATTCAATTCTTTTAGCCTGTCTGCATATAACATGCCCTTTAAACCTGGAATAATTCTGGTCGCTCTTCTTTGCACTCTTTCTAGAGCAACAATATTTTTTTTATAGCAAGGTGACAAGAACTGAACACAATATTCAAGATGAGGTCTTACTAGTGCATTGTAAATTTTTAACATTACTTCCCTTTAAATTTAAATTCAACACTTTTATAATGTATCTGAGCATCTTGTTGGTCTTTTTTATAGCTTCCCCACATTGTCTAGATGAAGACATTTCTGAGTCAACAAAAAATCCTAGGTCTTTTTCATAGATTCCTTCTCCAATTTCAGTATCTCCCATATGAAATTTAAAATGCACATTTTTATTTCCTGCATGCAGTACCTTACACTTTTCTCTATTAAATGTCATTTGCCATGTGTCTGCCCAGTTCTGAATCTTGTCTAGATCATTTTGAATGACCTTTGCTGCTGCAACAGTGTTTGCCACTCCTCCTATTTTTATGTCTCCTGTGAATTTAACAAGTTTGCTTACTATACCAGAATCTAAATCATTAATGTAGATTAGGAATAACAGAGGACCTAATACTGATCCCTGTGGTACACCGCTGGTTACCACACTCCATTCTGAGGTTTTTCCTCTAATCAGTACTTTCTGTTTTCTACATGTTAACCACTCCCTAATCCATGTATATGTGTTTCCTTGAATCCCTACTGCGTTCATTTTGAGAATTAATCTTTTATGTGGGACTTTGTCAAAAGCTTTCTGGAAATCTAAATAAACCATATCATATGCTTTGCAATTATCCATTATTGATGTTGCATCCTCAAAAAAATCAAGCAGGTTATTTAGACATGATCTCCCTTTCCTAAAACCATGTTGACTGTCTCCCAGGAGACTGTTACCATATAAGTAATTTTCCATTTTGGATCTTATTATAGTTTCCATAAGTTTGCATATAATAGAAGTCAGGCTTACTGGTCTGTAGTTACCTGGTTCAGTTTTGTTACCCTTTTTGTGTATCGGTATTACGTTTGCAATTTTCCAGTCTGTCAGTACCACCCCTGTGTCAAGAGATTGTTGCATGATCTTGGTTAGCGGTTTGTAAATAAAATCTTTCATTTCTTTGAGTACTTTTGGGAGACTCTCATCAGGCCCAGAGGATTTGTTTATTTTAAGAGCTCCTAGTCCCTTTAACACTTCTGCCTCGATTATGCTAAAGTTATTTAAAACTGGATAGGAACTGGATGGCATGTGGGGCATGTTGTCCGTATCCTCCTTTGTAAAAACTTGTGAAAAGTAATCATTTAATAATCATTTAATATATTTGATATACAGTATACTCTATCAATTCTTAACCCTTCACACGATAGAATGTTCCTACTTAAGTGTCAAAGTGCTCTCTCTTCCTTTACTTGCTCAGACTGCTTCAAGTCGTTCAAAAGGTGAAACCACTTTCTGCTACGTTACAATCTTACTTGTTTCCAAAATGTCCAGAAATGTGTCCAAATTATTGAATGAGAAAATCATAGAATACAAATGTCTACCAAAATGGACAACAGATTATGTTTAGCAACAAGAGCACAAGCAAGAAAATAAATTAACCAATCTGGATTTTCATTACTGTTTAAATTATTCTTCTTTGTTTTTCTTTTCAAACAGGGCAAATTGTCAAAGGCTAGGATACGGCTGTTAAAATTAAGGCCAGAAGCTGATCCTTTTAAACCTGTATACTGTATATGTAAAATGTTTCAGTAAAGAAAACATAGCTGCAGTTGTTGGCAAGGTATTCATTTGGTCTGTGTGTTTGGTGTAATTGTTGCACACACCCATAACTATACAGCTTCAGGTGGTTTTACAGTGACCCATAATTTGTAAGGCATATCTATTTAAAATGCCACCATACAGCAACAGCTATTTTTTATTTTAGCTTTGGTCTCTTTGAATTAGAATTCACACACACACACACACACACACACACACACAGGTTGGGTACCATCTCTTCTATGCGGACCTGTTTTTTAATGGCCCATGTACCTAGAATCTTTTTTCAGGTACTGATAAAAAAATTGAAAAAATCACATATATTAATATTTTAAGTGCATTGTACATATTTAAATACTATATAGTGCACATACATTTAGTGCCTTCAGATCTGTAGATTTGTGTAACCTTTTTTCAGTATGTGAAAAGACATAATAATAATAATAATAATAATAATAATAATAATAATAATAATAAATAATAATAATAATAACTAATAATAATAATAATCTCTGTTTAAATACAGTTTTTAATGTTAAATGCACATCAAGTTGCAGGATACTTTGTAACATATATTGGCCATATTCCACTGTTGTTGTTGTTGTTAATGTGGCTGTTATGTTCAATTTTAAAACTAACAGTAGTACAGCACCCCTAGTTTATATTATGGACTGTCGCAATAGCTACCATAAATTGAGCCAACTGGGTTCTGACGGCAGTCGCAAAAGAGACACGTGCATCTGTTTGGTTAACAATAAAGTGTTATTACTGCTCATCACAAAATTCTCTTGTGTTATCTGCAGAGATTTAGAACATAAGAATATATATAGATATATATATATATTATATATTATATATATATATCTATATATATATATATATATATTAGTATAGGTCATACTCGAAAAAATCCACAGTGACTAGGAGGTGAAACAGGGCCCAAAACATGTGGTGTCCATAACACTGATAAGTGCACGAAATGTAACAAATACATGAATTAAACAGCTATCTCCTGCCACTGTAATTGCTAGGTTGCTGTTGGCCACAACCATGCTGTATCTGTTTTCGATACATTAATCCACACAGAGCTTGTGAGAGGGTGGTGAGTGGTGGGTGGTAAATGAGTCACACAGCAATTATGTTTCTCCCAAAAATGTCAGTGTTTTTTTTTTTAATTACAAACAATAAATGAAACAAAAAGCAAGTCACCCCTATACCAGCAATGGTATAGGGGCATCCAGTAAACATGGCGGGTTGCAGTCCCAAACAAAGTGAACACTCCTATTACCATGATCCTCCATGCACGAAACTGTGCTCTGTGATTGTGGTGAGAGGGCCCATCAGTCGTTGTGCTGTGAAGCTGTGAAGCTGTGAATCCGGTGTGTGCTCTGTGACTGTGGTGAGAGTGCCCATCAGTCACTGTGCTGTGAAGCTGTGAAGCTGTGAATCCGGTGTGTGCTCTGTGATTGTGGTGAGAGTGCCCGTCAGTCACTGTGCTGTGCTGTGAAGCTGTGAATCCGGTGTGTGCTCTGTGATTGTGGTGACAGTGCCCGTCAGTCACTGTGCTGTGCTGTGAAGCTGTGAATCCGGTGTGTGCACTGTGATTGTGGTGAGAGTGCCCGTCAGTCACTGTGCTGTGCTCTGAAGCTGTGAATCCGGTGTGTGCTCTCTGTTGTTGTGAGAGTGCCCGCCAGTCGCTGTGCTGTGAAGCTGTGAAGCTGTGAATCCGGTGTGTGCTCTGTGATTGTGGTGAGAGTGCCCGTCAGTCGCTGTGCTGTGCTGTGAATCAGTGAATCCGGTTTGTGCTCTGGCTCCGTGGCTGCAGTTCCCGACTTCTGCAACACAACAAAACAAATACAAAATACAGGCTCCGGCTGTTAGTACTGTCTTAGCGTAGCATAAGAGGAAGTACTCATGTAGCAGTACTACCCAATTCTTCCCTGCAATCAGCCCGGTGGCAGGCTTTCTCCAATTGCTACCTGCCCTGTAACTGATCGCAAGGGATTAGTTTCATGCACTCGCCAATCAGCGTGCAGTCTGGTGATTGACCCTCTGGGCAAGGCTAACGAGGGTGTGCATTTCCACAATCTGGCTGGGGGGAAACAAAGACTCTCAGGTCGCATTTTGGTGTAGGAGCCTCCCATACACATTACAGTATATATAGGTAAAAGCGACTGGCAGAGCCTTGTGGAACCTGACGCTCTCACTCTGGCTAGAACACTGGAAATAGCATGTCAGATGAACTGGACGATGTAGGAATTGTGGATCCACCCGACATCAATCTGGAGGCCTGATCTGGTCAATGTCGCAATTGTGGCAAGTTTAATAATTGTGCTCACTGGTACAGATCTACCCCTTCAATTGCTGTCCAACTGTTATTAATACAGTGCAAGAAATGGGGAGTACTTTCAAAGTGCATATTTGCTACTTAAATGGGGTTTTAATTCCCTTGATTGTGGACACAGGATCCAAAGTGTCAAGAAAAACTGAGCTGGCACTTCATAACACAGACATCTTATTCAGCATTTGTTTTATAGCTAATTAAATATTACATTACATGGTTATTTTTCCGAATGTGTTTAGTTCTCTGCTGCGAGAGGAGCTGCAGCTTTCTCTGGGAGACAAGACACTTAAGCTTCGTTTCAGCCCTGCTCTGACAGCTGAACCTGGGGTGAGCCCATTCCCTCTTCCCCACACCCAACACGCTCTCCTTCTCGAACTTCTGAACTGCCGACCATCGTTTAGCCAGGCCATTTATAGTTTAAAAACTGCTAATTAAAATGATCCATGAGTGGTAATGTTACCTTTTTTGTAAAAAAAAAATATAGTGTTGATTATATGGTGCTTTATGCACGGTCAATTCACGGAAAGTTAAATTTTTGCTTCACTATATGTACATTTTACAGAGGGAGTTATTTTATTTTGTGATTTACTCAGATGTGTGTTTTTATGTATTCCGCGGCACCCTCCAACCCCCCCCATTTATAACGCTCTTCAGATATAACGCTCGTATTGTGTGTCCACCGAGTCCTGCGTTATAGCTAGGGATCATTGTATGTGGAGAGATCCACCAGGCACCATACCATTAAGTTTCCTTTTGGTGGTTTATGACTTGCATTCCAAATGGCCGAAGTGATTGCAATAAGTGAAGTAACTTCAACAACATTGACGTCTTGTTTGCATGATGGTGTCTGTCGCAAACCATCATCAATAATAATGGACCCCAGTTCACCTCCCATGTGTTGAGAAAATACCTGAGAAGTAAGGCTATCGAGCATGTCACTATTTCACCCTACCACCCTCAATTTGCCACCCTCAAACCAATGGTGGTGTTAAGAGGTTCAATTGAACCCTGAAAAATGGACTTAGAACCAACATTTAGGCGGGCAAGACTTTCTTGAAACTTTCTCTATTAACTACATTACAACACTATAGGGCCACTGCACATGCTACCACTGGAGTTTCTCTGTCCATGCTGATGGTGGGCAAAAACCTCAGGCTGCAGTTAGATCAGATTTGAAAACCCCAACCGTCAGCAGCACCAGTTGCATTTAGGAGCAGAGTAGCTTCGAGACAATGAAGAGATATAAAGACCACAATTGCCATGCACATAGGGCAGATCTGAAGGAAGGCCAGAGGATGAGAACCAAGAGGCCACTACAAGGCCATAAACTGAAGTCGCAATTTTCAGCTCCATTGCAAATACTCACTAAACTGGGAGAAGCCACATACAAGGTTCATGATGGCTCCCGGTGACATTTCAGTAGGTTGGTCAGGGTGGCTGTGCCAATGGGAGGAGTAGTGGAGCCTACAGATCCTGTACTGGTGGATGATGTGAATCCGGTGCCAGTGCCAGCAAGAAAAGAGCCCAGAGAGGGGGATGGTCTAAATAGTTCAGTTTGAGTTCGGCACACCCACAGAGATTCTGAGACTTTGTTACAAACGTTCCTGTTTATTGGACACATCTCCTGGGAAGGGGGGGAGGGGTGTTATGTATTGTTTTAAGGTTCATTACGACAGTTAATGTAGGTACCACAAAGTGTGATGGAAAGGGACTTTATGACAGGAAGTTGAAAAACAATCTATATGTAAGTTAGCAGGCATGTTTGCTTAACGCACAAACGCTGTACCTGAGTTTATTTCAGCAAATTGGATTTATTTACAAACACAACAGACAGCATTTCATATGCTCCATGTACGTGTGACGGATCATTTTTTGGCCAAGTTTTGTGAAAATCTATGCTATAGGTTTAAAGTTAAAAAATCACGAAAAAATTAGTTTTGACAAATTAGTCAGTTTTTTTGTGCTAAAATAACTAAAAAATGTGTTTTTCAACACCATAACGATCAAGCGGTTATTACCTGTGCCTTTTTTTGGAACTGAAAAAATTGAATAAGTATTTAGTGAGTTATTTTAATACTTCTTTGCGAATGCATAGTTTATTTTTGCTAACTTATTTTTGCTAACTTTAATCATTCACTGAGGGGAATTTTATTTGAATTTTATTTCACATGTCTTGTGATTCTTGTGGATCCTGACTTTATCCATTTAATTTTCTATGACTTATTTTAATTTGTTTTTGTAGCAGGTCAGTAAGATAAATGCTATTTAAATGTGTTGTTTATTTGTTTTTAGAGCGGGGTCTCCCCAGGGGTCTCCCCACCCCCTCCCCCCTGCCCCGCCCCGCCCCGCCCCTGTGTGTTATTTTGTGTTTGTTTATATGATTATATTATTGTGTTGTATTTGTTTAAATGACAGCGTAGCCACATTTTTTTTTGTTGTTTTGTTTTTATTTGAAACGTGTTCTGGCAGAGGCGAGGGAATAACTCGTCTTCTGCCAGGAATGATTAAAAACCTTGTGCAGAAGGTGGCCATGCTCCTACCGAGGAAGGGCCATCTTTGTTTGCCCGAAATCGGGGGCCAATTATTAAGTCATTACATAGCTCTATCTAAAACGGGTGGAAGATGGTCACCTGGCTTTACGAGTGGACGTTTTAGGATGTCGCGCGAATGAATCCCACCCAGCCCGTAGGGTGGGTGTTCGAGAGGCGGAACGAGAGCGAACAAGGAGAGAGAAATTGAAAATAATAATAATAATGAGGATCAGTGAAGGCAGTTGCCCAGCCTGACCTTAGTTTTAGTATTATTTTGTGTTCATTGTTTTGTTTTATTTAAAACCTTTATTTTCGCACTGTGCGCAGTGTTTTCTGTTTAAACATTTTATTTAATTTTGTTGTTTTGCCTGCAGTACTGCCTTTATGTGTCTCTTCCTGCTTCTGGCCTGACATCACCACTTAGCCGACATGTCACAGGTTTTTAAAATGCTTCTGACCTTAACTCAGTCTGTGAAGCTAAACCCTGGATACAGTACCATGACTGGCAGGACTATCACCAATGGGGGACTCTAGAAGTTGGCCTAGCAATGAATGAAATTGTACCTCTTTTAAATATTTACAGCCAAGACATGTCAGTATATATTTAGTTTATATGCGTTATATACACTTTAAAACATAAGCATAAAATATCTATATTTGTAATACTAATATATATATATTGTGTACGATAACATATTACAAACAATGCAATAGCCATGATAATTAGCATTAGCAAATGTTTGAAGGTTTGTTTCCGAACACAAAAATGGTTGCATAACATATTATTTGTCTCCTTTCAATGATCTCATTACTACGGAACCCCTAAAGGGACATAGTGTAAAATAAAAAGGGAGGCTACTATCTTGTGAGATAGTAAGTCATGCGCACAAGGTAGTAGCATTTCATTTTAATTTTGAAAGTTGAAATGGTTATGACAGTTGTAAATATTTGTATACTTGGAAAAGCACACAATCAAGAACTTGTTTTACTCCAGATTTGTTAATATTCCAACTATTGTAATTAGCTTTTTAATTAACATATAATTATGACAACATGAAAACAACCATGGCCTCACCTGCCCAGTGGTGACTACACATGTTGTCTGAAGTGAACTCACCTACTGTACCAGTTAAGCAGTGTGTGCTGGAAAGCCTTGTCAAAGGGCAAAGTGGCAGCATTACCTGACTATTTCTTGTATTTTTCGGAATTGTCAGCTCTTACAAGGGACAAGCTTTTCCTTTTCAGTTTAATGCACTTTACAAATTAAAACCTAAACAATGTCATTGTGGGTCTTACTTTGTTTCTTAGTTGTATTAGCATGTATAGTAAGAATTGAAAATATAAATGATCAATTGGTACCATTACAGATGAAATCCTAGAATATAAGAATAAGATAATGTAAACCCTGATTATTCTACTTAGTCTGGGACATCTGGTTCAGTTACATTTACTTAATTTTTCACTCATAAACTACATTTATCCTCCACATAATTCTCAATGCAGATTTATGTTCCAAGATTTATGATTTCCATTACATGAGAGTAGATGTCAAAACTTCATGCTGATTTCTCGCCAAGATGAGCAACAACTAAGACATAGCTTTACAGTAAACTAATGTGATCCATCTCCGTTTCCATCCATTTGCTTTTTGGTTCCATCTGATGATGTAGATATCCTTCTGCCTGGTGTTGATGGCTAAAGTGTATCAGCTTATTTTGCCTCCCTGGCGCATCAGCACACACAACGGCTGCGATGCTGGCTCCAGGGATCAACCACAGTGTGGTCTCCCCAGTACCTCAGCAGGACAACCGTCTGGATTGAGCTGAGTGGGGTAAATCTTTGGAGTCTTCAAGTGGGCACCTTCCATCCTCTGTGTTTCATCAACTAGCCCATGACACCTAAAGAGGGCTCGACAGTGATTTGGGTGTCCCAGCATCACCCCCCTCCATCATCCATTCAGCTCAGCCCAGCTGACTTACCTGTGCATCAACATTGCTTTCTTTCTATTGTGCTTGAAATTCCCAACCACAACCAGTTTCTGCTCCTCTTTGCTGCTTCAGCTAAGTTCATCGCTGTGTGGCGTAACTCTTGAATACTGAATCCAACATCTCTGAGAAACCGGGTTGTAGAGTGTGCCACAAATCCTCGACAACCCACCTCCACTGGCTAAATCCAGACTCTCCATCCTTGCTGTTCCGCTTCAGTAGCTAGTTGAGCATACCAAAGGTGCTTCCTCTAATATGCCTCTCATATGCCATTGTTAACTCTACCAGGTGAACGAGGCATGCTGATCCAAACCACAAGACAATATCTGGTCGAAGGTTAGTGGTGGCAATCAAAGGTGACCAACATCTGCCAGCATTTTCCAGTCTCTACAGCTTCCAGTTGTCCTAGACGAGGCTTGGTTTTAATATCGTTTCTTCGTGGTTGCTTCCCTGGATGGTTGGAATGTTATCCTTTGTGTGTAATGTTTTGATGGAACTGTTGGCAACTTATTGGCCATGTTATGTTTGTCTTTCACTGCTAAGGCCAAACAATGCAGGAACTGGTCCTTTGCCACCAATGAAGCAGTTCTTTAATAGGTAGGTTGACAATCTCTGAGCAATAATGCTGAAGAAAATCTTGCCTTCTACGTTTAATAGGGAAATGGGACGAAACTGACTGATGCTTGTAGAATCTTTTTCTTTTGGTATAAAGACTCCACCTGCTCGGCGCCATGCTCTTGGTACAACCTGTTTTTCCCATGCCACTTTCATCAATTTCCACAGGATTCGTAGAACTCCAGAAGTACTCTTGTACACTCTGTATGGAACTCCATTAGGCCCTGGAGATGATGACGCCCTTGCTTTTTTCACAGCTTGCTCTACTTCTTTCCACTTAGGTGGACACTCCTCCATTTGGTATTCTGGTGGATTGATAGGTGGGATGTCTGAAGGAATTGACAGGCTCCTGCTTTTTTAATCTGTGTGTGTTTCTTCAAAATATCTCTCCAGCTCAACCTTTTAGTGTACAATTTTTCTCACTGGTGAATAACTTCTGTACAAATTTTGAATGGGGCTTTATAAAAGTTAGTTCTCACATGCTCCTTTCTGCAGCGTTTTTGTAGGCGCTCAGCTCTGTGCAATGTTGCTAGCTTATCTTTTATGACCCTTTGTAACAGATTGAGTCCCGCCTTCTGGCTTTGTTCTGCTCTTCTCCATTGCTTCCTCAACTACCTCCTTCTCTAATTAAGTGTTCCATCTCCTGCTGCAATCTAGACTTTCCAGGAATAGTTTCCTTTTTTCCTTCCATTTTTCAACTCCAAACCGTATATGCGTAGATGATGTTCCCAAATTTATCCAGCTTCTTTTCAACGGTTCCACTTACCTTTCCAATGCAAAACAGAGATCCTTGTTTACTGTCTCCCATGCAGTCTCTTTGGCCATTTAACTCCAGGCTTGTGCCCGTTGCGTTTTTTTTCTCTCTTACGCTGGTTCGTCTGCCTTGGTTCACAAGGATCATTAGGTTCATCACTAGTTGTATCCATGTGTCCTCCTCACATCTATGACAGGGATGCTGATATCCTGAGAACTGTGGTTTGCTTCCTGTCACTGGATTTCATTCGACTGACTTGACTGAATTTGTAAGAAGTACTGATCAATGCAAGGCCGTTCTCCTTTCTCCCTTAAACATTTCATCCTCCCTTGATAAATCGTCAAACCCCTGACCATTGTTTCCTTGCTCCAGCTGTAGGGTATGTAAAACTGATGTATGAGTGCTGATACGGCCCACTGTGAGTTGAGGCAGGGAAGGGACAAACAATAGCCGGGGGCTATTATTAGTGGATACTGGAAACACACTTGCAGTTTTACAAAGATAATCAAAGATATCTTCTAGGGCCTTGAGTTAAATATTTTATTGCAAATGTATCACCAATGTACACAATTTAGATGCTCCAAATTAGACTGGGGAAGCACAAGGGAACTGGTTGTCTGATACTCTGTCAGTTTTGGGTTCATATGGCCCAAATCTGTGTGCCTGCAGACATTATTTTTGTTAAGCGATTCACTCTGTAACCTTTCCCAATCAAGATGTAAGAGATAGCATCACAGCTAAACATTTGTTCTTGCTATTTTTATTTTCAGGAGGACAGAACATCCTAGGAAGATTATTATAGGAAATAGAACAAAATGTATTTCTTGGCCTTTTGTTTATTGGAAACCTAATTTTAATGATGCCGTGAATGATGATTTGTATTTGGGGTGAATAATGTATTCATACAAATACAGGGTATTTTAAAGTTAGTTTGTCATTGTGCAGCTGTTATGAAAAACAATATCGGTAGAGCAGTGAAACTTGAAGATACTTACAAAGAGCCAGGGGTTAATTTGTTATCAAAAAGGTACCAGATCTTAAGTTATAATTAAGGAAAAGGGCGAGCATTTTTGTTTCTAGACATAATGTACTGATCTAGTCATGTTTTAACATAATCTTCAGGTTTGAACAATACCAGTGGCAGGCCAACTAGTCTAATGAACAGGAGAGACAAGTTCTAGTTTTTGTCATAATAAATAAATAAAAATAAAATAAATCTAGAAATTTTCTTACTCATCGATGTTGCATCCTAAAATTTATCCTTATAGAACACTTTTGTCGTTGACTTCATGGAACAGGAAAGTGTTTTTATTGTATGTGTTACCGTAAAACTTAAAATCATTGCTGGATCTCCAATAAGCGCCGGGTCTGCTAGCAAATATTGTAAATAACGCCGGGTCTCTATTAAACGCTGTGTCTCTGTTAAACGCCGGGTCTCTATTAAACACTGGGTCTCTATTAAATGCCGTGTCTCTGTCATTAACATTGAAACTGAAGAAGATGAGGAGGAGCTTGAGCATAATAAACTGCTAATAGGTGACAGCGATGAAAGTAACTAGCAAGATTAATAAATAATATTAATAATAGAAAACGTATTTTAAGGTAGGCCTAAATGTAATGCATATTTGTTTAATGAAGTTATTACATTATTAAAAGTTTTTGATAATTTTAAGAGTTCTGAAAGTAGGTCAGATACAAACCTCTTGGTGTATTTTAAAACATTTTGTTAAGTTTGAGACTAAACAATAAATGATTTTTGATAATGATACCTATTGCTTTTATTGTGCATTTTAAAAATATTTAAAAAATTTGTATTATTATTATTATTATTATTATTATTATTATTATTATTATTATTATTATTATTATTATTATTAACAATGGTAGATCTAATTCAGTTTTTAAATACAAATTCGTACTTCATTTTCTAACGTTTTGCCTAATGTATCCGTGTTAACTAGTCCATATAAAAAGACCATAATAATACTTTCGCTTTATACTTGAGGGTGTACAATACAATGTAATTTTGTTAAAAAACAAAAGTTCCCACTGACACACAAACAATTTAATGAAGATGCTGGAATGTTTAAATTGAGTTACAATGTTACTGCAAGGTTGTGTGTTAGCGACTTCTCAATGACCTCATGAAGCATGTGAATCTAGAGATCTAATGTAAATGGCGGTCTCAAATAATCAGCGGTCTCTCAAATACATGCTGGGTCTGCTGATAAATATTGTAAATAAATGCTGAATATATACTGTATATATATACATATATATATACTGTGTGTGTGTGTGTATATATATATATATATATATTCTGACGGTTGTTCATTTGCCAGCTCTATGATTCTCATCTGTCAGATTAAAAGGTACTCTGCAAAAGATTACCACCATGGCTATCGAGGGGTACTGTTATTTTAATGTATTACTTGTTCAGCATCCTATCATATATGTTATAATGTCATATATTATTATTGTTTTTTCTGCGTTTTTTCAGAAATGAGATGGTTTGACCAGTATGGATCTGCAGCTTAAAAATCCCTTCAGAAAGTGGGCTTTTGTAAAGAGATTTGCCATTTACTAGCCCACAAGTGCCATTGAAGAGGTAGAAATTACAATTGCATGCCCCTAGAGGTCATTTTTCAAGCCACTTCACTTAAGATATTCAGCCTTTTCAGTTCATTATGATCACCATTTGTCTTAAAGAGGGGTTGATATTTTAAATTACATTGAGAACAGCAGTAATGAACATGTTCTTACACACAATGCATGGCATCCTTCCATCTGGATATTTATTTTTTTTTTTTTCCGAAGCACCTGCAAGAAGGAGCCAAATGACTTTATAATCAATCACATTGTAGGATTATAAAATCGAAAGGTCATGTCAATGTAATAAAGATCAAAAAGATGTTAATTGCATAACAGCCTGACCTCAACTGTTTCTCAACAGCTTAACAGGTAAACAGTTATACATCATGTTATGGAAAAGTGGGGTATTGTGGGAAAAGTGGTCTTAAATAATTTAATAATCTCAAATTCTAAAGCAGCATGCAGGCTACATGTATCAAAACATAATAATGAAATTGGTTAATTGTCTTTGTTGACCTGTGTAACAATTAGGAATAAAACTGTCTTCTTTACATTCTCTACATACTAAAATGCTTTTACACTGTGTCAAAATAGAAATACATTTGCTTTCGGCTACGCTGCTGTTAAATGCCAAGTAGATGAATTAACTCCCATACCTGGACTACTCAGTGGAAACTATGACAGAATGATATAATCTCCATAACCCTGCTGAACTCTCTACAAAGGTAAATGACCACAAGTAAACTGTATATAACTTTGTATAGTAAACAGCTTAAAAAACAAGCAGGGATACACTTCTGTTTATTTTTTTTCTTTTACTGAAATGTATAATTAACGATCAAAAAAAAATAATATCATAAAAGCAGTGCCACAATTTCCAGCATAAAGATCATGTTGGTATAATTATACTCTACAAAACTAGTGTTTTATTGCCAGAAGCTCAAAAGTTTCAACACTAAATTCTAAACATGCCCGACACTGATGGGAGTAACAGTAGTAGGGTAATTGACTCTTATCATAATGACACAGAGACAATAACATAACCAAATGAACATTAGCTCATTGTTGGTGTCATGACAAACACAGTGTTTGTTGTTATTTTTTTCAGCATGGATGGGGTTAAAATCCTCCATCCAGCTAAAACTTGTGCCTAATATGTAAACGTGAAGCAGCCACTCCTGTTGGGTTGATGTGAGTTGGACAGAGTTTGGAGAAAGAGTTATAAAACTAAAAACAATTGCTACTCGTGCTGGCTTTACAGCAGAACAATACTTGTTTTAATTATTGTCTGTTTTGTTTTGGCCACCATGCCTTTTTGTTTATGAAAAGTGTTTTGTTTTGTTTTGTTTAAACGTTTTATTTAATAAGGAAATACAAGCACATTGGCGATTTCCTGGTCTGTGACGTCACCACCAAGCTATCCTGGTCACAGTTATCTCAGACTTAACTAACAATAACTGTCATATTATTTTGCACATATTGTTATGTTTATCATAATATATTTCCCTATACCATTGTAGGTACATAACTCCTGAATACAATCATTTGTAACAGTCCTTGTTACGTGTAAATATACTGCTAGGTTTGTATATATGCATTAAAATTAAAGATGTTTTTGGACAATTACAAATCATCCCCAGGGGCAAAATATCAGAGGAAGATTATCTCAAATCCAAACATTTGTAAAATATCAAGTAAAATAAATACGTGGATAAAGTTGGTGGTCTGTGTCTATATTAGGACAGTGGTCAAAAATTAGGGGTAATGTTGAATTTTTCCTGCAGTTTGTATAACAACTAAATGATAATGTATTCTGACCCAAGCATTATTATTATTATTATTTATTATTATTATTATTATTATTATTATTATTATTATTATTATTATTATTATTCACAGGGCTCGCTCTGTGCCCAAATCAAAATCCAACACAGGTGGATAAGCATTTGAATACTGTATACACCAATATAAAATTGTTTGGACTATATTCCTTACCACTTTATTTATTGTAGCTTACTGTAACATACTGAATGTGAGTAATGATTTTTTTTTCAGCACGTCTTGCTTCTATATCGATCACTTTGTTGTATTTATCTGGACAAGACTGGAATGTACTGCGCCTTAAAGGCAAACTAAACATTGGAGAATTTTTCATTATACAGAAAAGGCATCTAAAAACAGTTTAATAGATCATAACTGTCTAGTCTGTTTGCTGTTGTGCTAACTCTATAACGTGTCATCCCAGTACCTGTCAACCAGTATCTGTGAGTCTGTGGAGTGATCTCTGTTAACCTTTGGCTCTCGCTAGGGGTCGCACGATGTCAGAAAATCGATTTGGCAACAAGGTCTAAAATGACAATAGAAAAGCAGTGACCTCCAGATTTCAAGGGTGCTTTCTTCTGAAATCTGAAGTTAATGATACTGAGGTTCTGAAATACTGGTTGTTGTGTATGATTTATATACAACATAATTATTTTAGAAGAACAGTGAGTGGATGGAAATTCACATGTTGAGAAATGAGATCAACGTCTACAGGCCTATACCTAATGTTTTCTGCGAAGGTTCACTTATCTTTCACAATTTATAAACAATCTAATGTGTATAGAGCTGAACCAAAGAACGTGAAATATACATGTTTCTTCAAAGGAGAATAGACTCAAAAATAGAATTATAAGTGTTTAGATAAGTTAAAAATCTGCGATTATGGAAAAAAATATAGTTTTAAAATGTAATTATCAATTTTTACAGATTCGCTTATGATAAAAAAAGAAAGGAAATTGCTTGCATGTATTTAGTCAAAGCGTCACCACATGTATTAATACCTAGCTTTGTATTGGTTATATTTAAAAACAATAATCGAGATGATAGTGGTTTCCCTTTAAAACAAAGCCCAGACATTGAATTATTTGGATTGTAAAAAGTTAGAGTGCAAAAAATACTGCTGCCTCCCCTAAAGCTTGTCCTCGGCCGAACCCACTTCCATTCACTTAAGATAACCTTCCTGTTTCTAAATAAGTCTGCATCACATAATTTCATAACTTTTACTAAGAGTAGTCTAATAGGGGCCATTCTAAAAAGGGTATGGATGCAGCATGTCGTCCGTTTTTAAATGAATATTCTGTAACGACAGCATGTGGTGGGTTCTCAGCGGCGGTAAGATACTTCCACAAATTTCTTTTTGGCTCTAAAACGTGCTGTTTAATACTTTTTAAGCTCGTTCAGAAAGACCAGTTTACCTCTTTTACACTCCCAGCAACAATTCAACAATAAACCGTGGATGCTGCGCTTAATATAGGCTCATCCTCACTGCTCATTGGTTGGGGTTACAGTAGGTTATTTGCATAACCTTCCACCACTCACACAATACAGCGAGCCCACAGGGGGCGGTGCACACACACAACAGGAGGCAGACAGAGACACACACAAAGAAAGTAACAGGCAGCAAGCAGCTGGCACACACAGCAATAACATAACAGTGGTAATCACAATCAACCCCCCCCAGTTCAGTAAAGAACACAAAGTCCCAACTTTTGAACTTGTTTGACCTGACGCTACAGTACTTTTAAATCAGCAATCAAATGTCAGTTGCAAATACTTGTGCAACATAGAGATGGTACCTTTTTCATTAAATATGTTATGTCCTTAATTCAATATAGATAGTAACACATTAAATAATGTAAGTGTAGGTTATACACTATACTGCACGAGTTTATTAATTCAATATAAAAAAATAAATCAATGTCATAAATCCAGGGAAGTCCATAAAAGTTAATTGCCCCAATCTCTTTATAGAGTATAGTAAAACTACCAAAACCTGACGTTCAAAGACACCATATGTATATAAGAAAAAACGCAAATCTAGATACAGGGGCAGATCTATCAGGAGGGATTTACTCAGCAGGTTAGTACTAGTAATGAGGTTCAGACAGATTGATGGATTGATGGAGTGACGCAAGCACGTACCTTGCTTGGAGAATTAATCTCCTGCCGAAAACAGTCTAATCTCAGTCACAGGGGAAATGGGCACATTTGGATTCAGGTGTTCCACTCAGCAACCGCCAACAAATATAGTAGTATTATTGCTAAATTGTTACAAAACCTTAAATATGTTGCTGCAAAGGTTCAAGATTCATTTACAGAAGATATAAAACAGCAGAGCATTATATACACGGTATGTATAAATGCATTTGTATTCCTGTATTGTATGTTTTAAATAAGTATAACAATTATTAAATTGCGTCACACTGAAGTCAAAAGACGTTTCAATTCCTAGCTATGGGTGTTATAAACATAAAGGTTGTTCCGTATTCTGATCTCGGCTAAGTCTTATTTATATTTTTCTTGAAAAATCAAAAACTCAGCTTGGCAGCAGAAACCTACCGACGCTGCGGTAGGAAAGTTGTTTTTGTATCATTAATAGAGAGAGCGGGGTCTTGAACAGAAGCAGTCTTTGGTTAATAGAGTTAGAACGTAAGGTCAGGAAATCCCACAAACTACCTGCACTGCTGAAGTGGCGAGTAGTATAGCGTTTGTTTAGCGAAAAAGTAAGATTTCAAACCATGTTATGACTATTATGATAGGATTGACAATACAGAGCAAAATTGTGCTGTATGCATAACAGCACAGTAACAGACAGTCGAGTCCGTCAGTATTTAAATCACAGTATTATTATTACTGTTGATATACCGGATGGTTATAGGCACACGATTTACAAAAGCATTGTTGACAAACAAAGGCTAAATGACATGATATTTGAATCAGCGCCAGAAAAGTTATTAAAAGTGTGATTATTTCCGAACTGAATGTGCATTTTCGCCATTCTTTTATTCGGATATGTGGTTGTCTAGTCGAGACATACACACATAGGAGACTGATCATTGAGGAAGACAGACGTTGCTTTAATCAGCTGTTTGTTTTACATTGTACAGCATTTAAATAGTTATCTCCGCCCACCCATTGTCCCTCCCACCTTCTGATATAGCCTGTTACATTAAAGGCACGCATCGTACAGCTGAAAGGAGTGAGGTACTGCAACAACAATAGCGTGTTAATCTGTTAAATGTAACACCATCAAAATGACACTCCCCCCTCACCTCCCCCTATGTAGCACGTGAAGAGGTGGGGTAGAGAGAGGGAGTTTATTACTGGAATCTCACCTAGATGAAAACTACTGTCAGATACCAAGGCATCCGGTATTTTTCTTTCTTCAATTTTTAGTTATTTTATTTATTTATAGATGTAGTTGTTGGTTTACTTGTGTATGTATGTATGTGCTTGTTTGTTTGTTTGTTTGTTTGTTTGTTTATTATTATTATTATTATTATTATTATTATTATTATTATTATTATTATTATTATTATTGTTATTATTATTATTATTATTATTATTATTATTAAAATGCACTAATTTTTCGTTGGACAATAGCCAGTGTTATCGCTGAGTTCCGACTTTGAAATGTACAATTGTTAGAAACAAGTGTGTGTGTGTGTGTGTGTGTGTGTGTGTGTGTGTGAGAGAGAGAGAGAGAGAGAGAGAGAGAGAGAGAGAGAGAGAGAGAGCGACACAGTGTTTATTTATATATCGAAATCTTTTTCATAAGTATATATTATTATTAATCATTACATTATTATTATTATTATTATTATTATTATTATTATTATTATAATGCAACAATTTTAACGGACATCGTAGTTTACAACCAGGGTCAAAGATTTGTTGTATAACGTCTGTATCAATTTTACTGTATAATTCTCATTTAACAGCAACTGCTTTACAACACTTCCAGTGTTTCTCCTGACTTGTGTGAAGTTAGTGCTTTTATTATCAAGAGGCCAGATCAGAGGCGGTCCGGATCCTGACCCTGATTGTATGAATAAGTAAGCAGGATGCTGACGAGTGTTAGATGCCTATAGGATTTTCTTAAGTTAGAAAAAAGTGCTAGTGCTGGCACTCCGCCCTGCAGTGCTCGTGTCATCTGAAGCTCAGAGCCCTGTGTTTTGTTTTATAAAATTGCACGTTCCTTTGTACTTTAAAGATCAGCAATTCTAATGCAACGCTGGATCCTTTATTTTCCCAACAGGATTTTCACCCGGGATTTTCATTTTCCGAAGAACAAAAAATCTACCGGATTCAGAAGTCCTGCAAAAAAAAAAAACCACACACACACATGCTTAAAAGGAATTGCTACCTCGGTAGTAATTTGTAACGTTGTCATCAATCAAGTGATATAAGCTCTGAGCTACAGTGGCTTTGCAACAACCCTCTAAATTCCACCATCAGTCACTTTAAGAGTGGCGAGCTTTTCAGAAAGAATATCTATACTCAGAGTGGAGAAGATTCAGCCTTTTCATTCATTACTTATTTTTTTTGGACTGCAGTCATCTGGTATTTCCTTCTAAAATGCTTTGGATCACGATTTTACTTGCCGCGCTGACTTTTTGTGGAAAACTGTCAATGTACAATGGCTTAGATTATGATTATAGTTATGATTTTTATGACGAAGAGAAAAGTGAGACGATTGATTACAAGGACCCTTGCAAAGCTGGTAAGTGATCTAAATATTTGTATTGAGTACTCTACTCTGGCATGAATTTAAGTCATAGTTTAATAATTGAAAAGTTATACAAACCTTAGATCCCGTTGATGCTTGTAGGCTACAGTCTAAATATTTATATCCAAGAGTAATTGAGCGATTTACATATCAATGTTAAAATATAATACATTTATATAAATATAAATATATTTTCATATATCATATCTATGTGCTATATGAAAGTGTGGTGTACCTCACAGAGTTTAGACCATAACACAGTAGCTATTGTCTTGAATGTGGATTATCATCCCCCAGGTGGTTGCACAATGCTTTTTTTTTTTTTTTTTTTTTTTTAATACCCTAATACTCTCAAATCAGTTGACAGACAATATTGTGTTTCACTGTTATAAAGCATGGGACGTAGTAAATGTCTGGTGAAGTAGTTCCAATAAATTTGTATCATTATAATACAGAATTATACTTACTAGGTACTTTACTTCTATGCATTAGCCCCTCTCGCGTAACTACTTGCATCTGGCAGGTCATTAGACATTTTACAATTTATTGGCTTTCACACTACCCTCCCACCTTACTATTACAGACTGTGAAAGCTTTGACGCCAGGTTTTAAATCGATGGCTACTTAAGCATCTGAGAAATTCCTTTCTTTAGTGTTGTATGCGTATGCACATAAAATATGAAATGGGACAAGGTTAAACTGTTCTCACTTTGTTATGTGCGGCTGGAGTTTATTTGCTGCCGGTACAGTATCACGTCCTCCCATGACCCCATCACGTCTTACCAAAGCCACCTGCAATTTGTAATCACAATTACATTATATATCAGCGTTAGGATTTCAGCACAAATCACAGTCTTAACATAGCAGGCATACCTTTTTAAAATTCGCTTACTAAAATACCAGGAAGCATTAAAAAGGGAAACGAAGTGATGTTTTTTTTGTTTGTTTTGTTTTTTTTTTTGTTTTTTTGGTGCAGCAATACATTAACAGTAAAGCAGAGTAAACTTTAAACTGGATTCCCTTAGCTCTTCTGTTCCATTTTGTTGCAATGTTTTAACCACTTTCTTCATTAATTAACTACTTTTCAGTTAGGGTCAAATGTATTATAGTCAATGAACTGTTTGGAGAAAGAAGTTATTTAATGGAATGAAGTGGAAGAGTCAAGTTTGCCTACCCCTGACACAGGAGGCTGTTTTGTATAATTTTTTCTCTATACATCTAGTTTATTTTGACTTGTACCTGTGTTTGTGCTTGTTATTTTCAATGGAGGCTTGAAATGAATCTTATCAGCTCTCACAACTGTGTTCCAACTGTTTGCTGTGCCTTAGAGTCATCAGCAGGTGTTTTGTCTTATGTGCAGGGATATGTGTCACCTGACTAAAGCAAAGCCAGCTTGGCTACAAAAGTACATATTTAGCGGATCTGCTATTCTTTGGTCAGATATGTGAATGGAATAAAGGGCAGTGTGCTACTCAATAAGTGAATGCATTGTATTTGTTGATATGTTTAACTTTACCTCAGCAATTTCCAGATTGGAGATTGGTATTCTTCTAAAATAAACACTCTAGAAAACTTTTGCAGTTGGTGTAATACATTGTTCACTGTTTACTTTTCTGTAGAACAGCTGGTTTATGAACAAATAAAACAGGGGTTGTTCTTTTAGAAATCCCACCCATCTCTCAGTATTAAATCTTAAATACTAAAGGGCATGTGTGTCTATTTATCTAAGCTGGTAAACGATTCATATGTTCTAATTACAGTGGAGTGGGTTGAAAGGGTAGTTATGGCATTAGTCCTGAATCATATGTTGTGTTGTCATAGCTGTATTTTAAACTGGATGGATCTCAACAGCTGAAAGACAGCTGGCAAATAATAGGATAGTGTATCAGATTAACAGTTTTATAGCTGTATTTAGCTTTTCCACTGGGTAGCCACCACTTCCCAGTTGTACATTTGATGTCTTAAGCATTGGAGTAATTAGTGCCAGAACTTGTTATGGAATTTGACCTTAGAGTGGTGGCAGCATAAAAGAATGACTGACTTACCATAATGTAGTCTGTTATTAAGAATGTCAATAGCTCTGTTTATACAATTAAAACAGACACAACCTAAAAAGAGAAGTCATAATTAAATACTTTATATTTATGTACCAAAACAAATTTGAGCTTTTTTAAATTATTACTTTTTTTTATTATTATTCATTTACCAATTACATTTTTAGATATGTCTAGATAGACCATTATCCATGTAAAAAACAAAAAATAATAACAATTTTGGCAAATTTAGAAATGCTAAAAGAAACTTAGTAAATTCATGGTGTTTTGACAAAAAAAACTTTCCCAATGTTTTTAATGCAAAAAAAAAAAAAAAAAAAAAAAAAGTGCTTTGGCTCATATACATTTAATGCTGGGTGATGCAGTCTCTACCTGAAGTAGTAAAGTGTGAAGGATCTCGTAATTGTCCCATTAAAAGGAACGTGCATACACCTATTTTTGCACATATTAGACATTAACCTTACGTAGGTGAGAGAATGCAATAGTGATGAATTTTGGGAATGACTGAAACACAAATAATGTAATAATTTAGGGATATATGAAATCATGTTTCCATCTGTCTGTACACTTACATTTTAACACGCTTAATCTGTGGATGTTGGTCATAAAGATCTACTTCTTCAGGCTAGCATGCCATGCTATCATACAAATTAAAGGCTCCGCTTGGGAATTTAGAAAAGGTTACTTGTGCCCAGGAACAGACTGTCGATAGTGACACATTGTGGAGAATCAAATTGATTTTTGCGTCCCAAGAGAATAGTTCACTGTTGTCTGCTGAGGACCAATTTAAGATCACCAAGCTGATTAATTTGTATATTCTACTGTATAGTCTTCTGTGAATTCAAACCCAGACCTCAAGACATGCAAGTAGCCATTTTTGACATTTATTTAATATCTTGAACTCCCCAACCTCAAAAACAAAGTGATGCCACTGTGTTCTACTGTTCTACAATCTTATAGAGAGAACAGGATTAGGTGCACCCTGATCTACTTGGTTTAGTGATAAATAGAGCTTTAACAATTATTATTGGCGCATACTCTATTTATTTGTTGGGTTTTAACAAAGACTAGTAATTGTGCCCCCCCCCCCCCCCCCCCCCCCGCTTCATTAGAAACAATGTTAAACTATAAATAAACCAGTGAAATAAGAGATTAGCATACATATACCAGAGAAACATCTGGCTGCTTTCAATCTTCAAGCCTTAACATTTTTTTTTTTTTTTGTCACTGCAACTTAAAGAGTATGTAGCTTAAATTTTCATTTGTGTCTTTTCTTGCAATAACTTCAGCACTGTGTTAAGGTGCTTTCCCCTTGAGTCCAGGAGATGTCCCATTTGGCAGCCACTGATTTCTGTAAAAGATAGCTAGATCAGCCACAGTTTGCTTATGTAACTGGGAGCAAGCACTATCTAATGATCTTTCTCTTTAGAGATATGTTTACTTTAGATTTGCTTGCACTACAGTGCTGTGCACTAGATGGTGCTGGTTCTTACAACTATACAGACCTTTTGACTTATGAAGAGCAGTGTCTTAGTAATTGTAATAAGAACTACTCAGAATGATTACAAATATAAGAGTATGTTTTGAGAATATTAACCCTGTAATGCCTATATATTTTTTTATATGAGAAAAGCTACTTTATGTAACTAGATTCTGTTTCTTGTATAACCCCCCCCCCCCCTCCTTTCTGGCAACACATAATGTACTGTATATGAATAATTGTGGCTTCTGAGACTTACAAACGCAATCATATAGAGGGGTGGCTAAGCATTGTGTCACATGTAATGCAGGAATGGGCATAACGGGTTAAAAGGAAGTTCCCGAGTAATGAATCTAGTATATAGATGTGTCAGCACTGAGGGCAGTGATTTATTTAACTTTTAGGAATTTGATGCACTTTATGAGCAGCATCATCAATTCTCCACTGTATTTCTGAAACCTGCTTATGAAGTTTTGGCAAATGATCACTTTAAAAGTGGAAAAGACCAAATTGCGTGATTACAAAAGATGAGTTCCACTGTAATTGCTAAATTAGAGGGTTTCACTAGATTAGGAGATAGCCTCGTTTTTAATCGTAGAATCTTTATTTTCTCTAATTGTATAGGTAGGCTTGCATTACAGTTTCCCATATGCCATGTTTTCTTATTATTGTACAAAAGAGTGCTGAAAGTAGCAGTTGGAATTGACAAGTAATCTTTTACATACAAAAAAAAAGAAAAAAAAGAAAGACATTTATGCGTAATCATGTGGTAGTTTAGTTATGTGAATAATTAAATAGTGCATAAGGGACTGGGCTGAGACAGCCTAGATCATTTCACTTATGACGGAAGATTGTATAATGGTCTCCAGAGCTAAAATGCATAAATCTACCAGTTTTTTATTACTTTAATTCATTATCACCCAGATTGTAAAAAAGGTATTTCACCAGTCTTGGTGTTATACTGCTTAAATATTTCTGCAGACAGGCAATTTAGAGGTTTTTATTCTGTAGCAGATTTGACTGGTTACCATTCTAATTGAGCCTATACTAGACAAATCGAATGTATGACTGTTTGATGCACTTCCCAGCCTCATTTAAAAAGAACAAAAGATTACTTTGCGAATGTGTCAGCATTCTTAGGTGTATAGCATCCAGGCAGGTTAATCTGAATTTCAAATGACATGAGAAAACTGGGGAGGGTATTAATGTATTGACTTGCATTAAAACCTCACTGAATCTCTCATTTATCCATTTGTAGTATGCAGCAGTTGTAGTTTCCTCTTGCTTTTCAATGACTTGCCTTTTTTCGCTGCAGAATAAGCTGATCTAATTTCTCTATGCAAAGTTTCTGTGGATGTTTACTTACAATAGTTCATGATACCACTGTTATGGTCAATTAAAATGTTAGAAAAGTAGCAGTCTGGCTGTTGTTTCAGGTGTATATGTAGGTATTATTGCTTTCAATGGAGGTTTTGCCCTCTGTGACTCTCTTAGATACAATATCAGCAAGTCTTTACTAGAATACAGCATGATTTAGAAAAAGATACAAAACATGTTGAATCCAAGTGTCTTCACAGAACTGGGGCAAAGCTAAAGTAGTAGCCATAACAACCAGATGTAAGCAACATATATACCAGTAGCTACTGCATATATATTTAACATCAAAAGTAAAATAATCCTCTAAAATATATATATATATATTTAATTCACACCAACACACACATACATTGTAACTGTGTCAAAACGGATGTCACCACCAAGCTAATGTACCACTGCTGTTTTAAAGAAACTTTTGACATTTCAGATTGATATGTTTTGCTTATAACTTGTGATATGATAAGAGTTGTGACATTACTTTTTTTTTTTTTTTTTGGCACAGATGCATTTTAAATCTAAATCTCTAGATTGTTCGTTTTCCAAACAACTGAATATGGCTGTACTCAGATTTTCTGCATTACAGCATTCAGATATTGGTGCTTCAACATTTACAAAACAATAATAATTTACTCTTGTCACTTTGGTCAGTGCTTTCATCAAATATTGTGCTCACAAATAATGCACCTACCGGTAATTTTAGGGTTTCGCTGAAAAGGTTTTCTCAGTGTTCTTGCAACAGTTTTTGCATTACAGTGCAGTATTTTGAAAACAGTCAAATTGGGGTAGTTTTTTGTTGCAATTTAAAGACACTACCCTGTAAATTGTAACTTGGCTTTTGCCAAGGCAAGACAGATGTCATTCTGTCTATATTTTTGGTCCAAATTTCCTGCCTATTTTCACAAGTGCTTTTAGGGCTCCCCTCAAACGCAAAATGTTCTGTTATAAAAAATGTTTATATGTTTGTACGGATAGTGTTAAAGGCCAAAATTGAGTAATGCATGTTGTATATATGAATTTTGTTTAGGACTAGCCTTTATATTTTTGTCAACCTCCACTCGCAATACATACATTTACAAAAATGTTCACAGACCAGAAAAATTTTGCCACAGACACATTGCCAACCCCTGCTATAAATGTCTGTGTGACCACAGAAAAGAACCTGTAAATTATGTTGCTTTTGGCAGATAACAAGCACCATCGTATGTTTGTTTTTCTGAGCTCATGCACTGATATTCATATCAAAAAAAGCTCATACAACATGAAAGTCTAAAGTGATAAATCTTCAAATAAATAGTACACCCCAATGAAAGGAATTCATTGTCTATGATAATCTGTATCATACAGATTTGATATTCTTTTACTCACATAATAGACCAGTTTTTTTCTGGGAAAATTGACTGCATTTTATTGCATTCTTTATTTAAAAAAAATGTTAATTGCATATTTTGCATTCACCTATATTTATGTAATTTTTCACCATTTACCTCCTGATATTATAATTAGATGACAAAACAAAGCACTGGTTATTGTTTACATTATTTTTTACATATTCCAGTATCTTCAAAATACAAATTAAACCTTTTCTTCTCTTGGTGGTGGGGGAACACCAGTGATTGTCCAGTGCTAGTCATTTGGTTATTGTAACTGAAGAAATGTACATTTGATTGATTTAAATGTGATTATAAACGTGCTTGGGTAATACGTGTTCTGCCCTCCAATCATTTTTAAACAGTGATGTAGCTATTTGATGCTGGGTACATTTATAAAAAGACTGATTTGAGTTCAAATTATATTAGAACCATAGGATATGTTCTATATTGTTTAAATGCCATTAAATGCCAAAACAGTAATGAGCAGGGCAAGAGTTGAGCACATTACTATGTTTAAAATGTGTATTTATGAGAGCTGCAGAGCTTCTACTTAACTGAGATATTTAACTGCATGTTCTTTTTGGCAAGGCCATTTACTGTACTTTGACTTCAACTTTTGTAATGCAAATAATAATCATGCAAAGGAAATATCTTATTTTCATCCAGAGGTATAATTTTCATATTGTCAGATGTCATTTCTTCACTGTAGGAAGCACAGATATAAAATTAGGTAAAATAGTGGCTTGAATGAGAGAAAGCAAAACTGTTCATTGTACAATCTTGATGAAACTTTTCTTTTTACTAAGAAAACATAAAAAAAAAATAGATTAGTCATGTTTAAGGTTTTAATTCTGGAAAACTGTGTTTATGGTGCTTGGCCTTGCTTGCATAACACCTTTGATTCATGAAGTCAAAGTGTAGTGGGGCCTTAGAATGGGTTGGTTCTCTGAACACGTTGCTAAAAAGAAATTACTTATTAAAAGGCAAAAATAAAATGTCACTGGCTGAAAGATAAAACTAAAGCTTAGGAGGCCCTAACGTTAACAGTAAGGTAAACCAGAACAAATGTTATAGGCTACAGAAATAACACTAACATATTTATTAGTTTTTTTTTGTTGTGTTTTTGCCTATGTTGTGGTCTAGGGACCAAAAGAAAGGGCCACATTTAATCAATTCATTTGAATTTTCTAAATGTGTGTCCATGAATGATGCATTGAATGAAAACATAGTTCTGTGGTCATTTTCTGTTCATTTACAACAACTAACTGTCTCTTGACATTTTTTTTTGATGCATAAATACTATATGACTTTACTGCAACATAATCCCTTTATCTCTTGTGATATAGTTCTGCTACACAGAAATAATATAAATGACCTGATTCTAAAACCCTTTAAATGTTAGTTTATGCTAATCCAATATTAGTTATTTGCTGTTCTAATGATTTGACTGGTAACAAAACAGAAAAATAATTTACAATGGCCCATTTGCAGTGTCCATAGTAAGATAAATATAATGTCAACAGACAATCTTGTTTTGTACATTAATAAAAATAAAAAAAGGAGGTGGCGGAGATGCGTTTCACATGTTCTATAGACACAGACATTTTCCATTGAAACACTTATTGATGGTCTGTTTTTCAGGTGTACTAATTTATTTCCTAATGGGCTATACTATTAATGGGTTTTAAATTGTCACTGTACTGCAGGTGTAGACTAGCCTTTAATCACATTTGTATAACTATCTTTAGTTACGCAAACAGCATCAGGATTAGCACCATTGAGCATTGGTGAAGAGAGGTTGTTATTTTTCTTTCTTTGTAAAACAAGGTCTTAATGAAGCTTGGTTTTGTTTGTTAAAAACATCAGGCTTTTCAGACCTTTTTGTCTTTTAGGACATTAGCAAATTGGATGCCCCATTGTCCTCATAAAGAGATTAATGATGCTGTGGGAGGATTAAGCATTTCACCCATCCCCCTCCCCTTTGCTCAGATGACCACACTGGAGCCAAGTTACCTTTTATGCAAATTGTACTGGAGCTTTGAAGTTAATAAAAATGCACTATACATACATTCTTAACTGTTGTCACCTGTGTGTTATTTAGAAGCTTTTATCTCCTTGGGTAAATGGGTCTCCTGTTACTTCACACAAACATAGAGATTGTGCAATTATGCTATCATATAATTGAAAGTAATTGGATTCATTTTTTAATAGTATCAGATTGCAAACAGAACCAGACAGATTACCCACTAATTACCTCCAGGAGCCAGAGACAACAGTTTATTTCAAACAGGTTACTCCACAAATCCACAAACTATTCTTTTTTCATTTGATTACTGTTGATATTAATTAAGCATTTGTTCCTCATAATAGCCAAGTTAGGAGGGGGTCATCAAACTGTACTGCATCAAAATGTATCGATAGAATAGAAGACCACTCGATGAAGGACACTTGATTCAAATCTCAGTTTATTAACTTAACTTACTTTGTGGAATGATTGTTACTACAGACAGAAATACAAATTATGGTTAGGTCTTTTTAAAAGGTCATTTTGGTTTTCTACCTCTATCATTTTGATGCAAAGCAAAGAGTTCAATCTAGGATTAGCTTCAGTGTGAGATTTGAACTGTGACACACGGTTACAGGTACACTGTCAGCATAGCTTAGTACATCAGTCTGACTGTAGCTCACTAGGTATTGCTGTTATTTCAGATCTTATAGCCTTGGGTGTTCTCAGAGTTAATATTGTAGAATTGCTTCCAATCTCTGTTGGTTTTGCAACGTGTAGTTTTGTATGCCAGGGACTGGGCTTTGGCTGTCTGAACTCAAACCACGAGAGATTTGCACAGCTTTTCAATGCCAATGATCTCAGTTCTTCTGCTTTGTGCTGGGATTCACACTCAAGGGTCCCAGGGGGAAAGGGGCACCAGGGCACAAATTCACACAAGAGTCTTAGCCCCATTTACGCTTTTCAAAATATAGGACCCTGAAGGTTGCGAACCGTCTGTAAATTAACAGACAGTCAGTAAAAAAAAAGTCACATTTTAACCAGCAGGGACTGTTTCTCCTCATTGCACTACAGTGAACCCTGCTGGCCAGACGCCCATTGAGCTCAGAGCAGACACCTGCAGGGCTGGCCCTTTTCCTCTAGAGGCTGGTAACTCGTTAATAGCTGCTCTCTAGCTCCTGGGTGTAAAAGAGGAAGCTGGCTTGATCGTGGGATTGGAGGACGCCCACTGAAACTTTGTATCTTCTGAGCTATGTGGGGAATGCGGTAAGGAGAGCAAATAATTGGACATTCCAAATTGGGGAGAAAATCATTAGGCATACTACCTTTATTAAAAAAAAATATAGGTTTCTTTCTGAATTGTGCAGTTATTGAACACTGCTTTTTTTATCCCACGTAGTTCAATAATTAATTTTGAGAAGGGGGTTCAAACCCCTAATACATAAGAACATAAGAACGTTTTCAAACGAGAGGAGGCCATTCGGCCCATCTTGCTCATTTAGTTGTTAGTAGCTTATTGATCCCAGAATCTCATCAAGCAGCTTCCCAGGGTGTCAGCTTCAACAACATTACAGGTGAGTTGGTTCCAGACCCTCACAATTCTCTGTGTAAAAAGTGCCTCCTATTTTCTATTATGAATGCCCCTTTATCTAATCTCCATTTGTGACACCTGGGCCTTGTTTCTTTTTTCAGGTCAAAAAAGTTCCTTGTGTCAACATTGTCAATACATTTTAGAATTTTGAATGCTTGAATCAGATCACCATGTAGTCTTCTTTGTTCAAGACTGAATAGATTCAATTCTTTAAGTCTGTCTTTAAGCCATGTCTATTAAAACCAAAATAATTGTGGTCGCTCTTCTTTCCACTCTTTCTAGAGCAGTAATATGCTTTTAGTAGCGAGGTGACCAGAACTGAACACAATATTCTAGATGAGGTCTTACTAGTGCATTGTAAAGTTTTAACATTACTTCCCTTGATTTAAATTCAACACATTTCACTATATATCCGAGCATCTTGTTGGCCTGTTTTGTAGCTTCCCCACATTGTCTAGTTGAAGACATTTCTGAGTCAACATGAACTCATAGGTCTTTTTCATAGATTCCTTCTTCATTTTCAGTATCATCATCTCCCATATGATATTTATAATGCACATTTTTATTGCCTGAGTGCAGTACCTTACACTTTTCTCTATTAAATGCCATTTGCCATGTGTCTGCCAAGTTCTGAATGCTGTCTCGATCATTTTGAATGACCTTTGCTGCTGCAACAATCTTTGCCACACCTCCTATTTGTGTCGTATGCAAATTTAACAACATTTTTAAAAAATAGCCATACTTTTTCTGTGGATGTTATCTGTATTTTACTCTAGTCTACTTCTGTTAAACCATCCCCCTAGCTACACAACTGTGTATGAGTGAGTCTGTGTGTGCACATGCTTAATCCCTTGTATGTCCTATCATTTGTGCAAGATTCTAACTCAGCTGACTACTGTTCATATCAAAATCTTGATTTCGTAGGATTAGGATTGCTAATTGCTTTGGTTTCATACTAAATAGTAATACTAAATATATTTGGGAAAGTTTAGGAAGTGTTTGAACAAAAAGGGCCAGTTTTATTAATGAGAAATTAGTGCCTTTTGAGTTACCAACAGGTGACTGTTTCATTTAATGGTGGTTTTACACTGGCCGTTTTTATGACGGCTTTGGGCCGTCTCAGGTCTTTTTTCTGCAGTGTAAACGCACACAGCTTACTCTCAGCTGTCCTAAAAACGACCAACTAAAGATGTGGCCCAGCGCCAGCTTAGGTCTGTCCGAAAGTCAGTGTAAACTCACCAGACTTTAGGACGACTCACGCACGATGTGAGTGCTGCTCGGCTCCTCCCCCACGGAATCTAAACAGGAAGAAGTTGCAGTGCCGTTGCTGTGTCACAAAAGAGAAGAACTTGAGACACAAGTGTCTTGAAGATTTGAATTATTAACTGTTTTGTTAAACAGGTGCAGGCGCCGGTGGACGTAAAAGAAACAAAAGTGTAATATTTGAGTATATCGGTGAGAATTGGGGAGAATAAGAAAGCAGAGCTGTCGTGGGGCAAAACTCAAATCCAGCATGTATTGTAATTTAGATGGTATGCATGTGCATTCGGACCTAAGCCTGTGTCGTAACCAACACTGCCTCCCTGTATGATAGTGCCTTCCGGATAACAATCTGATTGAATACAAATGACTAGAATTTGTGCAAATGACTGTATTAATAACAGTAGAATAATCCCAAGTTCCTGCAGCAGCTGTGATGATGTCCGAACACGTGTGAGCAGTGGCATAGCCAGGATTTTGTTTTTTTTGATGATGGTTAATAACACTGATGTAGCAAGGATTTTATTCTGAGGGGGGCGGGGTGGGCAGACTGCTGGTGATGGATCGAGATTTTTCCACTTGACTGATATTTTTTATTGTCCCACCTAGTTGTATAATTAATTTCAGTAGTGGTGGGGAGCACTGTTTTGAAAAAAAAATGAAATGCTGCATTCAAGACATTTAGAACAATAACTACGAAAAACATCAATAAAAGTACACTTATGGTCTCTGTGTTGCACACATGCCATTAACAAAATGTCCCAAAAACTTAAAATAGAAACACGGCAAAAGGTCAATAATAATAATAAAAAAACAATAATTAAAAATCAAGTGAAAAGGTTACCGTATCACACTGAAAGTTTGTTTATTTGTGAATTTCAATCCAATGTTCTCTTTTGCCAGTGAAATTGTTGTGTGATTTAATTGCACAGCAATTTGCCTAGTTATACGACAAGTTGATAATATCCCTTGACTTCAGCCAAAGAAGCAAGCAAGGTGTTACCATAATGGTGTTTGTACTAAAGTAGAGTCAGCTGCTACAGGGAAAACAGTTTATTCCTCACTGACCATTTTAAGAAGGGCGATAGCAGAATGCATATAAATTCTATAATTAGGAAGTGTACTCCTAAGAACTAAATAAATAAATAAATGAAATGTACTGCAGCCTGCTTGACTGCATAAGAAAAAGATTGTCTGACAGTGGATTGGCGGAGCCCCAAATCCTTAGAAATGGCACATTTCAACAATATATTCAACATATATTCAACAACAGTAACTTCTGAAAACATACACGCATGTAAAACTTTAAGGTACTGCCTGTTTGTATAGTGGTGACCACAAATCAGTCAATTTCTAATAAATCATAACTAGTGCCTGCATTACAAAAGTTAACAATACCTTTAAGTTGACTGTAGTTATTCCTTTGGAAATAGAAATATGGTCGACTGTACAGCCGTTTGAAGTGAAAGTAAAACAGCCACATAGAAGTATTAGAACTGCCAGGTATTCCTGTTCATGTTATTGTTAGGAAAAACATAATGAGAATATTTGGCTGTCTGCTTATCTGATACAATCGCCTCTTCTATTAAAGTTGCACATTTCCAGCCTTTTGTTATCTAATTTCCGAACTTGTATACAGTACTATACAAGGCTTTGCCAAGCTCTGCAACTTTTTTGCAAGCACTCACCATTGACTCAGTTATCTCTTCCTGGTAGTCTGCATCCTGCCACTTAGCTGGAAATGTCACACACTCTTGCTCATTCATGCTTCCTACAAATAATTGTTTTTATAAAAAAAAAAAAAAAAAGTACACAAAGCAAAATAAACACTGGGGAGGCCGGCACCTCATTACACTTCAAAGTTTCAGCTGACATTAATGACCCAAAGTGCACTATCATGTTTGCTTTCCTAATTTCTAGGCATGCAATAATTTCTTGAAGCATAATATTTAAACTTCTGCTGGGCTAATTAATCACAATAGTGAATAGGCCCTACTTGTGCCTATACATCCAGCCAAGCTTTCCTTACCAAAACCAAAAAATTTGACCATCTCTATTTGAAAAAAAATAAAATAAAAAATAAAATAAATATATATATATATATATATATATATATATATATATATATATATATATATATATATATATATATATATATATATAAAGTTTTATTCTAAATGGGCATTTTCTTGCTGTGGCTTATAACTCTTTGACTAATGACTAATGTATTCTTCAGTTGTATTCTTCAGGTACCAGTTAATGATCACCAGTTTTAGGTGGTAAACACTTCTAATGCTATCATAATTTCTTCATTACAGTGTTTACTTACCTTGATTAGGTGTGTAGTAATGCTATCACCCAACTGGCACCTGAAGAATACAACTGTTACCAAAACTAACATGTTTATTATTTCAAACCTGCTGTGCTTTGTCTGGTGACAGCAAGAGTAAACATAGTGCAACTGCACTTGATGTGAGTTGGTGTGAATTAACCAGAATATAATATTATGCTTTTGCATAGGGATACAAATGTTAAACAAGGGGATGAATTTATTTGACATTAATGTTCCAAACTTGAAATGTCAAAACTGTATTGTAAGCCTGAGATTTGTTTTTGTTGTGCAACACAAAAAAGGTCTTTCATAAGTTTAAGAGGCTATGGAAAACTTACAGAGCATTTCCTATGAATTCTGCGAAAGCAGTTTGTCATGAAGTCAGTTTGATAGATGTAAATACTAAAGAATTTCACATGAAAGAATGATTACACTTAATTGCATCACCAGGTGTTGTAAGTTGTCTACTTAAAACTAATGATTTTGGTATTTGGACCATCTTATTATACTGATCATTGGTCACTGTAATATACTGTGCTTATTTAATCAATACAATATTGTTGTTAATCTTTCTGAGATATTTATGCAGATAAAATACAGGTCCATAAATACAATTATAATATTAACAAATGTTAAACTGTAGTTTGGTGCAAGTTTTAAAACAGATAAGAGTTATGTTAGTGATGAAAAAATGAAACAATGTTGGGGTTGGAATCTTTTATTGAACCAACACAGCACAAGCATACTTAGAACTACATACATAAATAAAGAAATAAACACACTGTACATTTGTTCCTAAGGAAAATATATTTTACAAAAATGAAATCAGGGATTACTTAAGCCTGTCATTTACTTTCTTTCTCTACTTATAGTAAAGCCTAAAAGGCCACAAACCAAAACGGAAATGGGTGTTTCCCTTTGATGTTTAATTGTACAATGTGGGTTGAAATATCTAGTTTTAACCTTCTGAGAGGTTAGGCAGTTCCTATGGTCCAAGTATGTTGCCTTTAATTAATAATATGTTTTTTTTGTTTGTTTGTTTTGTTTTGTTTTTTACATTTTATTTCTCACCAGTTGCCTGGATTTTCACTTCACAGATCTCTAAACCATTTGGGATTATTTTTCAGCCTGTTTTTCAGCTATGTTTCAGCCTGAATTTTTTCTGCTCTGTGTGGTGAACCATAAGAACTGGGGTAAGGTCACCAGCTAAGCCCACTTACCTAGGCCCTTGATTATGTTTGACTTAGGGATCTCAAGAGTCATAAGATAATTCTATTCCACCTAAAACTATTTGTGCTGTTTAGTTGCGTTTTATATGAGGAGGAATCACTTTGGGTCAATAGTTCTTTCACAACACTGTCAAATTATTAAATCACTAACCCAAATTGAAAACACATGCTTCATATATACATATGTTTCCTGTATAACAGTTCAAACCTGAATAGCTTTCTCTTACAGTTGAATTACTAAAAACATGACTACTGTAGAAGTGAACAGAGGAGGCAAGTGACCCTAATGAGTATATTATTTTCAAAACAATGGCTTCAAAATAGCTACTTGAATGACAGTTACAAAAAACAAAAACATTCGAACACAAAACTATTAAATTAATGTTTGCTAACTGATAAAATACATAGCAGTTTTCAACAGTTTCCAGGCCTTAATCTCACTGATGTGTGAGTTGCTTGGACAGTTCAGCTACCCCCTAGGAAGTAAACCCAAACTTGAGATATAAATATAGATATAAATCTCAGCGGGTGATGTTGCTAGGGAGCAGTGTGGGCAAAGGGGCTTTGTTCCAACCATAGCTGTTAAATTAATTGAACTGAATAAACCTCCATAACTATCAATAACATCAATAGAACAATACAAACAAGCAAACTAACCCTATTTTATGTGTGCTCCATATTCTTGTATATTTAATTATAATGATTTTTTGTATTTTAGCACTTTATTTTAGTTGTACTGTGTTTGATACATGTACAAAGCTGGATTAAAAGCAGATGTTTCGCTTGTTCATTTCTGTGGACCACATTTAAAGATCACTCAACTTACAGTGTCTGGCCTGACTGGCCTGGTATTGATATTTTAAGGAATGAATCAAAAAGAGAACAGTATGCCTGCATCATAAGAGAGATGGCATGTGAAAGTGACACTTTTTCCGGGTGACATCCATAGCTAAAATAGTTTTATAGTGTGTATTGAGACACGCCTGAAACATGTAAAGACTGCAACGTATCTGAGAGGGCAGCCAGCTGTATGCTCTGGAGCTGTTCCCATTAGCCACTTGTGAGGGTACTCTTGTTTTGTAACAAGTGTTTACACTCCACCCCCATTACAACGGTCACTCACATATAAAGCTACTATGTCTACTTGGCTGTCACCTATAATAACCTTTCCCCTTACTCGTAACTTTACAGGTTACTGCAGCTGAAAGACTAATTTCTGACAAATTATAAATCAGATGGCAATATAGTTACAACATCAACAATAAAGAAACTGGGATTTTTTTTTTAAATTTTTTTTTTACTGCAGAAACATAAACTATATAATGGCCAGCCATGAAAAAATATTAAAATACTTATTGGCCAGCACCATGGCCAATAATTTTGCTTTGTTATCCAAATGTTAAGGAATATAATTTGTTCTGTGATAAGCAAAATATATAATATATATATATATATATATATATATATATATATATATATATATATATATATATATATATATATATATATATATATTTTTTTGTTTTTCTTGGTAATTTTATAACATTTAACAAATGTTGTCCTGTAAAATAAATGACAATTAAATTATATGTACATTGTACCTTAAATGGCATTATTATTATTGTTATTATTATTTTTTAAAAAACAAGCCATTTCAATACCCTTTAGGACCAGTTATTAGTACAAATTACAATGTCTCTTCACTCTCTCTTATACACAATTATCACTTGCACTATTTTGGATGTGTATTAGCTTCCTTGCTTTGCTTAGTGTGTTTCAATATTGCTAAAGATCATTTGATTAGGTGTTGAAATGAAAATACAAACTTCATTTTTGCAGTTCAAGTTCTATTTGATACAAAAAACAAATACTCTCAACCTCTCTCATAGAGCATTTCTCCAGCTGTACTTTCCACAGGGCTTTCAAAATCACTGCCTATGTTAACTGTTCACCTTTACAGTGTCTCTATATGATTTGTGGCCTCCGACAATACACAAATGTGAAAAAGGTGGTGTGGCAGCCCTCACACCAATGTCTTATTGGCGAAAGTGGCCCCCCTCTGAAAATTAGTGAAGAACACTGGTGTAAAGTGTCATCATTTAACTGATTTTGTTCCTATGAACGTATAACAACAAAATAATAATACTGTTATTTTTCTTGAGTGTACTGTATGATGGAAGTGTTTAGTGAAGGTAAACCACAATAGTTTGACTGGAGCCACACATAGTTAAGGAAACATTCTCTGCCCGCTTGTATGTTCACAGAAAAATTATAAACAGGTATGTTAAATAAACTGATTTAGCTGTTGTTCTACATACTTACAGGGAATTTAACAGCCCACATGTGCGTGTTTGGTTTCAATCAATTAGTATTACTAAATTCTAGGAAGGGTTGCTTGACCCATATATGTAGTTGCAGTACTCTTTCTTTCACCCACTGACATGCTCTGGGAATCATTGTTTGGCCAATGTACTGCTTTATCACAGGTCTTTCTGGTAAATGCAACAATAAACAGCAGTTGGTATTAGGGTTTTAAAAGCAATCCCAGATTTACACTTATCATTAGCAAGACGGACAACCCACACCATTCTTTAAAATAAAACTTGATTAGAAAAGCTTCAGGTTATTTGGGTGGCATATGCTACATGTGATTATAAGACTGAATGGCTGGGACTATACATTAGAAAACAATCACACTAGAAGTGAATGTGAATAAAACACATGAGCTAAGTTTAACATTACATTTTTTTTTTTTTTCGGTGGGGTGGGGGGGTTGTGCGATGGATCATCAAGGCCAGATGATCTTCTGCTGAGAGGTGAGAGCCATCTGGATTAATTTACATGTTTTGAAGTACAAAGTAAATCAATATTGATAAAATGACCAAGTATAGTTATATATGAAGTGATTGCTTTTTATTTTCTCTAGGGATGTGCCTTTACGCTGCAATAACAAAAAAATATGGCACTCACATGAAATATATGCAAGTGTTGCTAAATTATTTGCTGAATTACTAAATTATATTATCAGGGAGTGTGGCAAGCATGCTGTATAACAAACTCCTGGTCTCGGGTTTGATCCAAAGCAAACATTGCCTTTTGTGATCAATTTTGCTGAGCTAACCATTTTGAATAAGCATCCTGTCAGTTCATTTTGGTCCTGAATAACCTTGTTGCTTTTTCCATTCATGATTTAAATCAAGTCCCATGATCAACCTACAATAAGCAAGTGTAGTTCAAAGATAAGCTCAGCTAGCTGACAGGTTTTAAACAGTAAAGTACAACTCCTTAACTGGCAGTTTCACATTGTTAAACTGGAGCCCCTAAAAACATAACCAAGGGAATGCAAACCTGAGCAAAAATAAAGTTATAAAACCAAAAATAAACAACTATACTTGGTCATTTTATAGAACAGAGGCAGGGTTTGTCCACATGCGCCAGGGTATCCTGCAATGTAAGGAGCTGGCATTCTTCCCCGAAAATACAAGACTCAATTCAGTTTGGCAAAGAGGCTAACAAGCAGAGGTTTGTGTATACATAATTTCATAGAACTGTTAGAAATGTAGTATCCTATGTTTGCATTGGTAACACCTTATTTTAACAATTATCTAAGTCTTCCTTAAGTTTGTCAAACTATAGAAACACCTGAATTTGCAAATGTGCTTTAAGCTGCTTAGCCATATCCATATAATCAATGAGCTACTTCCCAATCTCAACAACATCTAAATAATTGAACCTCCGGTGAATATATACAAAGCATCTCATAATATCACATGCTGTAAATGCCTAAATCAGCTCAAAATTACTTTACAAAGAATATTAAGACATGCACTGTAAACAGGCAGATCCACAGAAAGGGCTCTAAATAAGTGTTATTGCTGCTTAGCATTAAAGTATGAGATCTCCGTAAGTCTTACATGGCAATGCAAGCTGCTAAACAGAAAGGATCCATTTGTTGTTTCTCTTAATATTAATCACAGGATTGGATTAGACATAAACTAAGTTGTGGACAAAACCTGAGCATAAATATCTCCAAATGTGCTGTACTTTCCATATTTATTCAGAGTCAATTCTACAATGGTAATTGATAGTTTAAATCCATATAGCTCTAATGTGGTAGTGTGCTTCTAGTGCTGCCCTTTTTGATGGGATTGCAAATCCACACAGTATGCACATTTCAGCATTACACATTTTCATTTGCTTAACACCAGAAGCCTTTTGTAGGGCTGCTGTAATTGCAGTTAAATTTCTGTTTACAAATTGGCTTTATTTGCAAGCATACTGTACACAAATCAAGATGTAGTTGCTCTGTGTGAAAGGGTTAACTGCAGCGACGGGCCATTTAACTATCACAGGAGTGCAGTATCTGCATACACTGTATTAATTTTGAACTCATGAGCTGTCAAAGCCTTCAGTCACATGGCAGCATGAATGGTTCCATCCCAAACCAATCACACTGGGGCTCGAAGGACGTAAGCTGCATTAAGCTACTGAACTGTTGTTTGATCACTATTTATATAACACATGATTTACAGGAACTCCAAAATCAATGCCTCATTGGAGCTGTATGATATTGAAGAAAGTGTCTCCCATTCACGAATACTGTACGTTCAGGGTAGTTTGGGTGAGAGCATCCTAACTAAAATTCACCACCACAGAAAACGTAATGTTGAATTAATATTGTGTTTGTCAAAAGGCATCAGCCTTGCAGATTCATATGTAAAAAAATCTAGTCTTCAAAGTAGCCTTTACCTTTTTTTAAATTATCACGTTATGTAATGTTCAAAATCTATAACGTTTATAACATAAATTGCTCCCCTCACCTATAAGTTGGACATCTTTAACCTTAGTCGTAAACTTTCCAAAAAATAAAATCTTCATTACTTTTGTTAATAAAAAACTCTTACATATCTTAAAATTATTTTTAATAGCTTATTATGTTAGAAGTTTTAGATAATGAGAGATTTATAATTATTCCAAAACAAATCACCAGTATATATGAATCAGTATTACAGTGTTTCTGTAGTGTCCACAGATATACATGATGTTTGTTCAAAGCAAAAATGAAGTTTTGAAAATGGTTCAGAATTAGAATTAATTTATTTAATGAGTCTGGTTATCAGGATAGGAATGTAACATCTCATTTTGTTACTTTACCTCTTAATTGAAGTGCTTGCTAGAACAAAATGATCTATTTTTTGTGGTGAATTAGTCACGTTTGACTTAAACAGGATGTTTTTTGTTCTGAATAAAGGTTATTCTATCTTGTTATTTGAGGAAAATGTCCAGTTGTACATTACACAGAATGTTACATGGAAGTTATAGTACATGGAGCGTTTGTTGTATTGTTTATAAATATTTGTAATAGAAGACGAGTGGGAGAGAAGTAATGGTTACCACATATATGGCAACTCAAACAACCAATTTATAAGAACATAAGAAAGTTTACAAAAGAGAGGAGGCCATTCGGCCCATCTGGTTCGTTTGGTTGTTAGTAGCTTATTGATCCCAAAATCTCATCAAGCAGCTTCTTGAAGGATCCCAGGGTGTCAGCTTCAACAACATTACTGGGGAGTTGATTCCAGACCCTCACAATTCTCTGTGTAAAAAAGTCTAAACTTTGTCTAAACTCCATTTGTGACCCCTGGTCCTTGTTTCTTTCTTCAGGCTGAAAAGGTCCCTTGGGTCGACACTGTCAATACCTTTTAGAATTTTGAATGCTTGAATTAGGTCGCCACGTAGTCTTCTTTGTTCAAGACTGAACAGATTCAATTTTTTTAGCCTGTCTGGATATGACATGCCTTTTAAGCCCAGAATAATTCTGGTCGCTCTTCTTTGCACTCTTTCTAGAGCAGCAATATCTTTTTTAATACGAGGTGACCAGAACTGCACACAATATTCAAGATGAGGTCTTACTAGAGCATTGTACAGTTTTAACATTACTTCCCTTGATTTAAATTCAACACTTTTCACAATGTATCCGAGCATCTTGTTAGCCTTTTTTATAGCTTCCCCACATTGTCTAGATGAAGACATTTCTGAGTCAACAAAAAATCCTAGGTCTTTTTCATAGATTCCTTCTCCAATTTCAGTATCTCCCATATGATATTTATAATGTACATTTTTATTTCCTGCGTGCAGTACCTTACACTTTTCTCTATTAAATGTCATTTGCCATGTGTCTGCCCAGTTCTGAATCTTGTCTAGATCATTTTGAATGACCTTTGCTGCTGCAACAATGTTTGCCACTCCTCCTACTTTTGTGTCGTCTGCAAATTTAACAAGTTTGCTTACTGTACCAGAATCTAAATCATTAGTGTAGATTAGGAATAGCAGAGGACCTAATACTGATCCCTGTGGTACACCGCTGGTTACCACACTCCATTCTGAGGTTTTTCCTCTAATCAGTACTTTCTGTTTTCTACATGTTAACCACTCCCTAATCCATGTACATGTGTTTCCTTGAATCCCAACTGCGTTCAGTTTGAGAATTAATCTTTTGTGCGGGACTTTGTCAAAAGCTTTCTGGAAATCTAAATAAACCATGTCATATGCTTTGCAATTATCCATTATTGATGTTGCATCCTCAAAAAAATCAAGCAAGTTAGTTAGACACGATCTCCCTTTCCTAAAACCATGTTGACTGTCTCCCAGGACCCTGTTACCATATAGGTAATTTTCCATTTTGGATCTTATTATAGTTTCCATAAGTTTGCATATAATAGAAGTCAGGCTTACTGGTCTGTAGTTACCTGGTTCAGTTTTGTTTCCCTTTTTGTGGATCGGTATTACGTTTGCAATTTTCCAGTCTGTCGGTACAACCCCTGTGTCAAGAGACTGCTGCATGATCTTGGTTAGCGGATTGTAAATTACTTCTTTCATTTCTTTGAGTACTACTGGGAGGATCTCATCCGGCCCAGGGGATTTGTTTATTTTAAGAGCTCCTAGTCCCTTTAACACTTCTGCCTCAGTTATGCTAAAGTTATTTAAAACTGGATAGGAACTGGATGACATGTGGGGCATGTTGTCAGTATCTTCCTTTGTAAAAACTTGTGAAAAGTAATCATTTAATATATTTGCTATTTTTTTTTCTTCATCTACGATTTTGCCATTTGTATCTCTTAAACATTTAATCTCCTCTTTGAATGTTCTCTTGCTGTTGTAATATTGGAAAAACATTTTGGAATTGGTTTTAGCTCCCTTAGCAATGTTCATTTCTATTTCTCTCTTGGCCTTTCTAACTTCCTTTTTGACTTGCGTTTGCAGTTCTGTGTACTCTTTCTGCGTACTTTCTTTTTGGTCCTTTTTTAATGCTCTGTAAAGTGCCTTTTTTTGCTGAATATTTTTTTTAATTGATCTATTAAACCATTTTGGCAATTTAGTTTTACATTTAGATTTGTCTACTTTAGGGATATAATTGTTTTGCGCCTCTAGTACTACATTTTTGAAGAACAACCATCCTTCTTCTGTGGGTGTTTTCTCTATTTTACTCCAATCTACTTCTGTTAGTCTCTGTTTCATACCTTCATAGTTTGCTTTTCTAAAATTGTAAACCTTAGCTTTAGTCATTACTTTTGGGGATTTAAAAAACACTTCAAATGAGACCATGTTGTGGTCTGAGTTTGCCAGTGGTTCTCTGACCTCTGTTTTAGTTATTCTATCTTCGTTATTTGAAAAGACTAAATCAAGGCATGCCTCCCCTCTAGTGGGTGCCTTCACAAATTGTGTTAGGAAGCAGTCATTTTGTCATTTCCACCATTTCTATTTCATCCTTCGCGCTACCCACCGGGTTTTCCCATTTTATTTGGGGGAAGTTGAAATCCCCCATTAGTATGGCTTCTCCTTTGCTACACGCATTTCTAATGTCATTGTATAACAGATTATTTTGCTCACCGTCTGAATCTGGCGGTCTATAGCATGCTCCTATTATTATGCCCTTTGAATTTTTGTCCGTTATTCTGACCCATATTGATTCGGTTTTATTTTCTTTGTCCAGGTTTAACACCTGGGCTTCAAGACTGTTTCTTATGTATAGCGCTACCCCTCCTCCTCTTCTGTCCTGCCTGTCTTTCCTATACAGTGTATACCCACAAATATTATATTCGTCCCCATCACTCTCAGACAACCACGTTTCTGTAACACCTATCACATCATAGTTACCTGTTAGTGCAGTAGCTTCAAGTTCTAGAATTTTGTTTCTGATACTTCTAGCATTTAGATAAATACATTTAATGGTTGTCTTACCTGAGTTGTTGTTCTTGTTTTGATGCGGTCTCCCTTCTGTTTTTTTGTTGATTTCTCCCCCCTTCCTTTCTAGTTTAAATGCTTCTGAACCTGCTCGAGGATCTTTTTTCCGAGTAGACTGGTTCCCTTGTTATTTAAATGCAGTCCATCCCATCTATACAGATAGTCCTCGTTGTAGAATGTGGTCCAATGATCAAGATAGGTGAAGCCTTCCCGTGTGCACCACGTCTTCAGCCATGCGTTTTGATTAATTATTTCCAGCTGTCCATATGGTCCTTTGCAAGGTGCCGGTAGTATACCAGAAAATACCACAGTTTTGGTTTTCTCTTTTAATTTCCTTCCTAGCTCTCTGAATTTGTTTTGCAGGGATTTTGGTCTGTCTCTTCCAATGTTGTTTGTACTGATGTGGACGACTACTACCGGGTCGTCTCCTGTTCGTTCTAGGAGCCTGTCCACGTTCTCAGTGATGTGCTTGACTGAGGCTCCCGGAAGGCAGCACACTGTTGTAGTAAGGGGGTCCAAACTGCGAATTGAACTTGCTGTGTTTCTCAATATGGAGTCCCCAACAATCATGACCTCCCTTCTTTTTGCTGTCTGGTCACCACTGTCAATGGGGTCCTGGATGTTGTTCCTTTCATTCTCTTGTTGTTGGTTCTGCTCATCAAAATTCTGAAGTGACTCAAATCTGTTGGTTGTTTTGATTTCTGGTGGTTGTGTTTGACAAAGTTTCTTTTTTTCCCTGCTTCTGCCTACCTGAACCCAGCTGTTCTGACCTTCTATCTCCCTGGTGGCTTTCAGTCTGTTAGGGGTGATGCAGACTTCCATGAATTGTGGGTGTGCCAGTTCCTCAAGATCCTCTTGCTGTCTCACTTCTTCCAGCTCCATTTCTAGCATACTTACTAGTTTATGCAAATCCTGGATCGCGCGGCACTTTACACACACTTGGTTTAGCTCCGCTGGGTTTTCTCGGATTTCCCACATCAATCAGGTGTCACAGATTACTGGCTTGAAGACCATGTTGAGGTTTTTTTTTTTTTAAGTGTAGTTTCTTCTGCAGCCGTCAACCTGCTTTCAAACTGCTTCTAAACTGCTCTGTACTTTTCCAGGCCTGTACTTCTCCCACTCGCTGTCGCTTCCACTCGCTGTCGCTGGGAAGACTGCCTCGTTTAACTGCGTTGTTCTGCTGTGCTGTTGGCTCCTCCCCTCGCCCGTGTCTCAGAACGGCACTGAATTTGAATCAGCTGCTCCGAGTTTCAGCTTGTTTGTTATCAGAAAAACACACGCGGCTGTTTGACTTTGAGCTGCTGCTGTGTTTCCCCAATGTCCTCTGTTTTCTGATTAAAGCAATTCAAGATGCAATTTCTCCTTTCTGCGTCTAAACTGCTCTGTACTTTTCCACGCCTGTACTTCTCCCACTCGCTGTCGCGTCCACTCGCTGTCGCTGGGAAGACTGCCTCGTTTAACTCATGGGAAACAGTAGATTGTGACATTGAGTGCTTGTAAAATGTTACATGCTTTTCAAACAAAGCTTTAAATTCACAGACAAATAGATCTACTGATGCCAGTGGATTTCAATGTTGTTGTTGTTGTTTCTTCTTATACTATCAGTAAATTATTTATAGCCCGGTGTGCAGAATCTATTGACATAATTAATTTACATATACAATGTTTTATATACAATTCATATCTGGTGAGGAACATAAACGTAAGTTGTACAACCTTGTTCTTTGTTTTCATCAAGTGACAGATAAAACTGTTTTATTTTTCAGGGTATGTACTTTCTGATGATCACCATGTTAGCAAGATTAATAAAAATACCAGGTTCGCTGGTACCCCAGATGCTTACTGTGTTCTTTACTGTTACGAGGAACCTGTTAATCATTTATTTTTAAAGATACACATTAATGTCATTTACTGGATAATTTCTGCATTCTATATAAGTCCATAGTGTATTATGGTCCTGCTACGGTGATAAACAATATATGCCTGTTATTCAGTGGTTGTTATTCAATGCTCAGCCATACCCATTATGAAGAGGGCATATTATATTCAGAGGATTACAGTATTCAAGAATCAACTTATGTTCTGGTCTCAAATGCAAAATGCTGTGGGTTCAATCACAGACTCGCAGATACTCCCAGTAACCTGTGCTTTGATTAGATTCCACATTACCCTTTACTGGCTGTTTGATATGTAACCAAAAAGCAGTTTCCATTTCTGTTTGCATTTTGGGAAGAACTTATGAACTATTACAATCAGAAACATATTCTGAATACTTCTTGATACTAAGGTGTAGAGTCAATCAATGTAGGACCCCCTTTCCTTTTCTTTATTTTATTTAGTCTACCAACATGAAAGACATTCCCTGAACACATCACTGCATTAGAAAGTGTGTTAACATTTAAAACAGACCTACATCACACCCTTTGAGAGTGTGTTTAAATGTCATCACAGAACAGGGAATTATATAGTTATCTATCTTTATAACATGTACCCATGACTAAGCTATACTTTCCAGAGGTACAATCCTCTCATACGTGACTTGCTCTTTCATTTACAGCTGTCTTTTGGGGAGACATTGCCTTAGATGAAGAAGACTTGAAAATGATTCAAATCGATAGAACAACTGACCTCACTCAGCACACAAATGAAAGACTAGGTCACACAACAGGTATGTATCTAAATTCTATGAAAATAATTATTGCCTTATCAAAATCCAGCACTGTTTTTAATGTGACCTATTTCCTCTACCTAGCATTGGTTTCTAACTGCATTGCTAGAATATTCCTTTCAGACCCAAGTTAGGTTATATACCATAATACTGCCAACTGAGCTTTGCTAGACATCTATTAAAAAAAAGAAGAAGAAAAGAAAAAAAAGCACATTGGCTTGATCATGGAATGGGAAGACGCTCCCGAGCCTTCAGTTTTCCTGAGCTGTATGGGGAATTACTGTGATGTGGGAACACAAACTCAAACCTTAACATAAGAAATTAATTTGAAAGTAGGGTGTCCATGAAAATTCAATTTCTTACACATGCTATTGACCCATTGCATTTCCTCTCAATACTACCTAAATAACGGCTAAAATTAAAAATTCTTACACATTCATTTTTACTTTTAGTATTAGTCATATTGTCATTATATGTACTCATGTACACTGGGCAACAACAACTTCCTTCATATTGTCTTACTGAGATTTGTTTGTTCTCAGCCTTCCTGTTGGCTGAGACATTAGAATCCATGTGAGGCTGAACTGTGCGAGACATCAATACAGAGGAGCCACAATAACTAATGCTTCATTTACTTGCTGAGTCAACTAACTTGGGATGATCTCCAGCCTTAAATACCCAACAATCCTCCCTAAATGTATTTCAAATGCAATAAAATCTTCAGTACAGTAAAAGCAGTCCAAGTAATGAAAATATAAAATTGATTTTCATGACAGAATACCATCAGTGGACTGATATTGATCTCTATAATTGCCAAAGTAGAACAAATATGAATTACATTTATACCAAAACTAATATAGTCTGACAACAATTGGAATGATGTAGACTATCTCACTATATGGAATCCAAGGTGTTAAAATATTCAACATTCCCATGTTTAATAAGCTGTGAAAGATTTCATAATAATTTAAAATTATAAGATTGAAGACAATATTATATTAGCATTTCTTTTTTTTCTTCTTTTTTTATTGATTTGGGAACTGTATATTAAAAACACCTCTAATCTGCTTTCTCCATTCCAGAGAATTATGTAGGTTAATATGAATCATGTACAAAAAAATATTAAAAAAAAAACCTGTAATATCTCTATCTCTCTTTCTTTTTCTAGGTGGCTTAGGGGAGCATGTCCTAGCCAAGAAGAAAGGATCACTTTATCAGCTTATAGACAGAATAAGAAGATTTGGTCATGGTATTTACTTGAACTGTTTCAATTCGCATACTCTCTGACACAGTATACAAGACATAATTAACCATTTGGGAACTGTCCTCTTGATGTACTGTGTAATATTGTGATTATCAAATCCTGTTGCATTTATAAAGTTGTTAGGCTCATATAAAGTGTACTTCCTGTTAATGCACCACGTTAAAAGTGCCAGATAGTTCTCAAACGATTGATTCCTTGGTAATGTATGTTAATTACAAGGCTTTAAAAATCTTTCCAACCACAAAGTCTTGTTTTTAAATTTTTGATGAGATACTTTAGAATAAAGTATTGAAATTATAGATATAAGTCAACAACAAGAAAGGTGGTCTCTCTAATTGCATTTGCAGACATTGGGAGAAAAAACACAACAAATGAAACTGGGAGCACAAAATCCTCCGGGAAAAGTAAGAAAAGCAGAGTCCCCAGAGCTGCAACTTCACGCGCTGAGAGAATATGGCCTGGAGGCGTCATCCCATTTGTTATTGGAGGCAATTTCACTGGTGAGATACTTTGCTTTTTAAAGGATAAATGTGTTTACAGAAGATGAACCGGGATATAAACATGCTGTACTTTATAGTGCCTTGTAAATCGGTTGGGGATTTTCTTATGATATAATGTGTAGATGTTTAATGATTTGTTTTGACCTTTAAAGCTCATTAAAGTTGTACTGGACTGCAAGTCATCTTGTGCTGTTCACAGAGAAGATATAATTAACATTCAATAACAAGAGACACAGGCCATGACGATGTAAGGTTTGCCTGCATTGATGGACCAACCTTCTCATGGGGTTAGAAAGCATCTATTTTCTCATCCATTCCCTGACCTTACTTTTTGAAACTTCCTAAATAGGTGCAGTGTGCAGTGTTTAATTGTGTTGTGGTTTTGGATTGTGGACTAGTATTTACTGAAACTATCAGCCCCATTTGTTTCTGGCTAAACTTCATTGCTTTAGTTTTCTTTCACAACTCATCTACCTAGCTGTCCCCGATACAAACACTTGCCTAGCCACAGGTACACATGTCCTGTTCCTGTTCAGGTCAGACAGAATGATAGGCATTACTAATTCACAGGTACTTGGTAAAGTGCAATACAAAAACACCTTCTCCACAGTATGGATATTTGGATTCTAAACTTAAATACCTGGGTTTGAAGATGATAAAATGGCAGTGTGAGTGCAAAAGTAAGGATGATAAAACACACCGACATTGGTCTTCACATGGACTAAATATGAGAACACTCTTCTACTGCTGTCGAGTTGATAAAATAGACATTGGAATTTATTAACTTGTTTTTTAATTTCATTTGGAACAAAATGTTTCACTGTCACATATTATTCTAAGCCATTCACAGAATCTGCAACATCATTAAGTTACAAAACACAATTACAAGTTGATTTACATGAGTTACTGGGCAGGATTTAAAAAAAAACAAAAAAAAAAAAAAACAGTGTCACTGTATCGAACTTGTGGTATAATACCGAGAGTTTTAGTAGCAAGTGATTTTCAAAAGAAATGTGTTAATTAAATCAATCCGTTAATGCTTTGAAATTGAGTCAATGAGGTTGTCAATGAACGCATTTTTCGTTAAAAAGCTTAATTGTCGCAGGTCACGTACATCACTTCCTGGTTCAATGACTTAATAAGGGTAAATTGTTAATCAAAATACATGTTAACGAGATAAAGCATAATTCGCTATTATGGAAACTACTAGTGTACAGCGAGACGGCTCTGTCACCTGCGAGCAGCAGTCAAATAATCTATTTTGTAAACTTCATTTAAAATTGTGCATTTTGTCATGCAGAATGTACATTTATTTACATAACTTCACATATACAATGCTGATTTCCGATTATGTGGCGTGTGGGTAAAAATCGGACAGCTCAGAAAAAAACTTTTTTATTTATCTTTTGGATGGGGCAGGGGGTAAGCCATCTGTCTATATTGGTTGGAATTTATTTTATGATGTTGACTACTACTTGTGCATGTATTTAAGTGTATACTATTGTAGGCTATAAATAAATACGTTTGAAGTGCCATTTGTGTTTATAGTTTGTAATGAACGACCCCGAACAAAACTGTATCATCTCTGCCTTTAGTGCCGAGGGTCAACGGTTCAAATCCGGACAGTGGAGAAAATAATAAGTAATAAATAAAATGCGTTAAAAAGTGATTTGTTTATTATTAATAGCATTATGATTAAACTATACTAAAGCATGTTTTTATTTACAACGAAGGGAAAACTTCTTTTTGCCGACTTTATAAGCATTTGGGCGACACAGTATAACTGTGTTAACTTAATTGTAAGTAAAAAAAAAAAAGTGATTTGGTATAATTTAATGATAACGCTATTAATAATAAATGAATCGCAGCAGTTTTTAAGTATTCTGTACATATTTCATCTAATGGTTAAAAAGTACAATGTGGTTTTGTCAGGTCTTGTTTTCAAAAATATTGGCACGGACATTATATATATATATATATTATATATATATATATATATATATATATATATATATATATATATATATATATAAACCCTTTGGAATACAATGTGTGTGTGTGTTTAATAGAGAGAAGAATACATGCATGTCTCCACTCATATGTGGTTTTCAGGATCACCTCACATTAGGTTCTAGCCAAAATTGTAGCTATTTATTATGCTGCCATAGCATTATCTTTTCACCTATTGATTCGCACCATTGCCACTGTACTTTATGCATCCCTTCCTGTGATGTCATCAGCAGTGTGTTCCAGGCTTATGGTTACAAATTGTTAAAACAAGTGAACAAATGTCATTCATAACCACAAGTATATAAAAGCCTCAAATATTTCCATAACTACAAATATTGAATTGTCTAGGCAGTCTCTGTATCGTCAGCATCACAGACACGGTCTGTTAAATTTCTTTTTTGAGGTGAGTTGTAGTCTTTCAGTAATTAAAACACTCCTTTTCCAAGTGCAAATTAACTCATGGTAAATGATGACAATTAACACAGATTTACTTTTAAATTCCCGTGCAAACAAAATAAATTGTTGCAAGAACCAGTGCTCGTTAAGACATTAACATTATTTCATAAATCAACATCATTTTGGAAATCACATTAGCATAATTATTTAATAATGAGATATGCCAAAATCAATGCTACATAATGACTTGTTGATTAAAACTGGAGTTATCATTTATGAACTTTTGAAAATCCTGCCCACAGAATTCCACATCTTGTTAAACTACCCCATCTTAGATGCTTCATATATAGGGAGAGCACCCTTGTCAACTGTTAACATTAACATTTGTGCAACAAAATAGCACCAAAAGAAAATAGGCAAAAGCAGGTGGAAGCAATACTAATATCTGCCTTTTTAATTTTTTAAAATTTTTTATTTTATTATTATTATTTCTCTAATCATTTTACAGTTGAAAAAATCCACTAAGTGAAGGGACAAGTATTGAAGATGATCCAATTGAAATAGAACTGGTTTTCTCCTGATGCTGATAGCTTCAGCTGATATAATTGATGTTTGAATGGAGATGTATCAACCACTGACTTTTAACCTGAGATGAAACACATTTACTGAGTACTCCTAGGGTTGAAAAAAAATGTAATAAATATTCATGTGACCCTTGGAAGAAATTCTAAACCAAGTCTAGATGTTGCTTAATTTTTATGCCAAAGGCTACTATTGTGTTAAATCTCATCTTGCATGGAAGTTGATGTTTGATTTGATTCCTTCAGGCAGTCAGCGAGCTATGTTCAAACAGGCCATGCGACACTGGGAAAAACACACATGTGTTACTTTCATGGAGCGGACGGATGAGGAAAGTTACATTGTCTTCACATACAGGCCTTGTGGGTAAGTTTTAGTTCCAGTCAGAATTTGTTAATCTTTATGGTAAAGTCATGAAGCAGACTGGGTGCTTCTGTAGCTTAAAGCTCCACTTGTTTTGGCATGCAGTGTTGCCTGTAATTGAAATCACCAAAACAGTTGTCTTTGGATTGTGCTCCGTCATTTATGCTTTTTATTTTCTGTTTTTAGACCTTTGAAGTTGCAAGATAGTTTTTCCTAAAAAGGCTTTTGCACACATATATGTTCCTTTCTAAAGAGCAGCTTTCCCTAATTCAGACTTTACTTTGGGTGCAGGTTAGCTGTGGTATTGTACTACGTACCAATTCTTCCATATTTGATGAGCTATCGTTAATGCGCAGAAATGGGATGGTCCTATGGTTGATATCGTTTTTGAACGAATACACAACTAATTGTCCAGCTCTCTGACTCTCCAATATATTAGGTACAATTCTTTTAGAAGATTACATTTCAGGTTTGTGTCTTAAGCATATTTAAACCTCTGAACCCTGGTTCTGATGACCATCCTTCATATCTTACAAATTAAGAATTAGGAATTTTCAAGATTACGGAGACCTAGACTTTTTATACATATCTTAGTCATATGCTACAGCATCTAATGTAAGAAAATAAGAACATAAGAAAAGTTACAAATGAGAGGAGGCGATTCAGCGCGTCTTGCTCGTTTGGTTGTTAGTAGCTTATTGATTCCAGAGTCTCATCAAGCAACTTCTTGAAGGATCCCAGGGTGTCTGTTTCAACAACATTACTGGGGAGTTTGATCCAGACTCCCACATTTCTCTATGTAAGAAAGTGCCTCCTATTTTCTGTATGGAATGCCCCTTTATCTAAACTCCATTTGTGACCCCTGGTCCTTGTTTCTTTCTTCAGGTCGAAAAAGTCTCCTGGGTCGACATTGTCAATAGCTTTTAGAATTCAGAATGCTTGAATCAGATTGCTGCATAGTCTTCTTTAAGGCTGAATAGATTAAATTATTTTAGCCTGTCTGCTTATAACATGCCTTTTAAGCCTGGAATAATTCTGGTCGCTCTTCTTTGCACTCTTTCTAGAGCAACAATATCCTTTTTGTAGCCAGGTGACCAGAACTGAACACAATATTCAAGATGAAGTCTTACTAATGCATTGTAAAGTTTTAACATTACTTCCATTTAATTAGATTACAACACTTTTCACTATATATCCAAACATTTTGTTGGCCTTTTTCATAGCTTCCCCACATTTTCTTAATGAAGACATTTCTGAGTCAACATAAACTCCTAGGTCTTTTTCATAGATTCCTTTTTCAATTTCAGTATCTCCCATATGGTATTTATTTGGACAATTTTATTTCCTGCGTGCGGTACCTTACACTTTTCTCTATATATTGTCATTTGCCATGTGTCTGCCTAGTTCAGAATGCTGTCTAGATCATTTTGAATGACCTTTGCTGCTGCAGTGATGTTTGCCACTCCTCCTATTTTTGTGCCGTCTGCAAATTTAACGAGTTTGCTTACTATACCAGAATCTAAGTCATTAAAGTAGATTAGGAAGAGCAGAGGACCTAATACTGATCCCTGTGGTAATCCACTGGTTACCTCGCTCCATTTCGAAGTTTCTCCTCTAATCTCTACTTTCTGTTTTCTACATGTTAACCACTCCCTAATTCATGTGCATGCATTTCCTTGAATCCCTACTAAGTTCAGTTTGAAAATTAATGTTTTATGCAGGACTTTGTCAAAATCTTTCTGGAAATCTAAATAAACCATGTCATATGCTTTGCAGTTATCCATTGTCGATGTTGCATCCTCACAAAGTTAGTTAGACACGATCTCCCTTTCTTAAAATCGTGGTGATTGTCTCCCAGGATACTGTTACCATATAGATAATTTTCCATTTTGGATCTTATTATAGTTTCCATATAATAGAAGTCAGGCTTATTGGTCTGAAGTTACCTGGTTCGGTTTTGTCTCCCTTTTTGTGGATCGGTATTACATTTGAAATTCTCCACTCTGTCGGTACAACCCCTGTGTCAAGAGACTGTTGCATGATCTTGGTTAGCGGTTTGTAAATAACTTCTTTCATTTCTTTGAGTACTATTGGGAGGATCACATCCGGCCCAGGGGATTTGTTTATTTTAAGAGCTTAGTCCCTTTAACACTTCTGCCTCTGTTAGGCTAAAGTTATTTAAAACTGGATAGGAACAGGTCAACATGTGGGGCATGTTGTTCGTAACCTCTTTTGTAAAAACTTATGAAAAGTAATAATTTAATATATTTAATCATTTAATAATAAACTTTATATGCTTCACCGCAGAACTGCCAGTGGCGACCTAGTGCATATCCTTTTCCAGCTTGAACCTTCTAAATATAAATTAGTTATCTTTGTGTAGATTTCCACTCCAAAGGTTTCAAAATGTGTATTTAAAATGATATAAATATGTAAATAAAAATAACGGGTAGCTAGTTTTTAAGACGTTTTTACAGGACAAGTCCACTTCTCGTTCGCACTATAAAGAGGCACAACATATGTTTTTGTGGGCATTTGTACAACATTAACGTCACGCGTGGGAAGAAAGGGCACTAAGGAGGCTTGGTGTAGGGGTGTTAGGATCTCATACAGTTGCTCCAATAAATAAGGTCAGTGGAAAAAAAAAAGAAAAAAATTATATCTATGTATATAATATCTGATTTTAGAAATTAACTTGAGTCAGTAGTGTAATAATGTATTACAAATGCCACTCTAAATTATTGGGAGTTTCTTAAGTCTCACTGGGAGATGGGAGATTGAGGTCTTACACTTGTTAATTTTATTTATTTATTTATTTGTTATATTTTTATAGCACTTTTTATAGAGAAGTATCTCAAAGCACAGTACAGTACATAGTAAAAAAATATATGTATATACAATACATTTGTAAAACACATTACTCATCTACCACAATCATACCATTAAAATAACATTCAAACAGTATAATATACACACACACACACACACACACACACACACACACACACACACACACACACACACACACACACATATGTATACATAGATAGATATACTTACATAAACACATAATAATAATAATAATAATAATAATAATAATAATAATGCAATATAAAAGTTAAACATTAAAACCCACTAAGACAAGAAAGCCATTTTATAACAGTATGTTTTCAGTCTTGACTTAAAAACTATAATGGTCCCAGCTTCCCAGATGCAGGCAGAGCATTCCACAATTTAAGAGTTTTACAAGAAGAAGCCCACCTCCCATGTTGATTCCATTGACCCTGGGAATAACCAGTAAAAAACATTGTCCTCAGCTCTAAGCCAAGTTTCAGTTAAAGCTAAAATATCCAGGTTAAAGTCCTTAATAAAATCCTGAATTAAAGGCGCTTTATTAGAGAGAGATCTAACATTAAATAAAGCTAGGCATAAAGTTGTATTATCAGAGGCGTGCAGTTGGGCAGAGGTAATAGGGATTTGATAAAGATTACTAAAACAAACACCACAGGGTCTGTTAAAAGGCAATACATACTGTGAGTGGTAAGATATTATAACTTAATTTTTTCTTTTTTTTTTTTTTTTTAACATTCAGCACAGGGCAAACCTCTTTAAATCCCTTCCCCTCCCCAGTTCCTATCAGGAGTCCTGATGAAATCAGGAGACTTGGCAAGTCTGTAGATGCAATACTGAACTGGTGTTAGGCTGTGGAGAACAGCATTATTAAACGTATAGTAGAAATAATTTCAACAGTAAGTAAGCTACTTTGATGCATTTCCCCCTGGGAATATGGATGGGGGAAATGTACTGCCCTGTATCAGTGAAACCTTAATCCTTCACAGACTTTACCAGATGTTGATTTCCATCAGCAGTTATATTGCTCACTTAGTCAATTATTATTTTTTATTTTTTTTTGATGTCTATATCAAACCCAGCAGTGTCTTAAACCCTCGTCATTGTGTCAGTTTTGCTTAGCTGCCAACTCCACAGCTGGTTTAAATGCTGAAATATACATGCCCCTGAATCCAGCCAAACCAGATGAAGCTTTAATTGTGGCCAGTTTGTGTTCAGGGGTTCATCTGGTTCAAATGATTGCATCTTTTGCAACTAGTTACCACTTGTCCCAAGAATTGACAGAGAACGAGACTATAAATAATTGTGCCTTAAATATGTAACATGCTATACAGAGGTCACAATATTAGTCTCTCTCTTTACCATTTGTCACTCTTTCTGTGCTATCATTAGTGAATACCAAACACTAAACAGAATTTATCACTTGTATAAATAGATACAATCCTGAACTGGTGTCTGAGGTAATAAAGATTAGGCAGATCAGCAGTCCAGCTGCTTTACTCTTTTCTCTGACTGCAGGTTTGGCTGAGTTGATTTTCAAGATGGCTGTAAAGGTGGATAACTCGTTGGTCCAGGGAGACGTGCAATATATCATATCACATTTTATAGGAGAGCTGTCTGATGAAAACAGATGTGCACCTCAAATATGTGATGTAATGTACATAAGTAGGCATTTGGTTTCAAATCCCATAGTTATCACAATATGAATCATGACTTGGAAGTAATCTTGGCCTGCTGCCAAATTAGAAAATGGTATAAAAAAAATAAAAAGGTTGGGGTTTGTACCTTCTTTGTGGTTAAAGTTCAGATTTCTCCTCTTCTCTAATGGCTTGTTGGTTTAAGTGCTTTTTAGTACTTCTTGTCTGCGCTCCAGTAATACCAGATAAGTGTTTGTGTTTTTTTTCTGCTAGGTTTACATGTCCTTTGAGAACATTGCCAACTCTGGAGCACTCTTGTTCAGGTTAAGTTGTAAGTCTGGCAAATCATCAATAGACATTCCACATAAATGCCTGTGGTAACCTCTGTTAGTATGTTTTATATGTAAAGAGATATTCGTCTCTTATGTTAGCTTTTTTATGACGCTAAATCACTTAAGTAGATCAGATTTTGCTAAAGGTGAAGCCCGCAGAGCATGAGGAAGGGAAGCTGGCTGATGTTACTAATCCCTCCTTTATTTCCATGGCAGGTGCTGCTCCTATGTGGGAAGACGAGGAAACGGTCCTCAGGCCATTTCCATCGGCAAGAACTGCGATAAGTTTGGAATTGTTGTGCACGAACTGGGACATGTGATCGGGTTTTGGCATGAACACACACGACCAGACCGAGAGGATCATGTAACCATTATTAGAGAAAACATCCAACCTGGTGAGATTCTACAAAAGGACAGGCTCCACTCCTGTTTGGCTCTTTGTCTGGACTGATTATCAAATATATCAGATGTGTGCAGACATCTCATATGTTATCCATGGCACTGTACACCTTACAGACCAATGGAAAAAAGCACGTAATGGAGCGTATCACAGTTTAGAAAACACATTTTTGAAAATGTAAGCATTTTGACAATGACAGCATAGTGTGGCTTATATAGTGTGTGGGTGAAGTTATTTTTGGTAATTGAACAGCAACACACAAAATAAATGTGTTCCCTCTGAAATGTTATGCACTGTAATGAACAGTTTAGGTGTCTATTTGTAATTTTAAATATTACGGAGTAATAATAATAATAAAAAACTAAAAATAAAATACTTTAACTGATTTACATATAAGGGCATTCTGAAGCTTAGCAAGTTAGATGATTAAACAGCATCTGTGGTTATGATTTGTTTACAGGTCAGGAATACAACTTCCTGAAGATGGAACCTGGAGAAGTGAATTCTCTTGGGGAACAATATGACTTTGACAGCATTATGCACTATGCCAGGAACACCTTCTCAAGGTTGGAGTCTAAGGTTCCACATCTCTGAGCTTTAAAATAATATTATATTGTCTAAAAAAAATTGCTATAAGTGACAGGCAACCAGAAAATAAATCCCTGGGTTTAAATAATCAAAACATTTGTTTCCTTTGAAGGTTACACAAGGAACTTTACACTATGCTCCAGAAAATCTTACCTATCAAAGTCTGACTGATCAATTGTCCATTGTGGATGTTTCCATCCTGTTGCCACCAAACCCTGAAATGCTCTTAATGACCTTTTTCACAAATTCCTTTCAAATGTGTTGTAAGACAAATTAAATATCGTTGTGGATCTATCATGTTTACCCTTTCAACTGATTATTTTCCCCCTCTAAAACCAAGAACAATGACAAACCATCAGAAAAGCCTACATTGGGATCCTGCTCCATAGAATAAAATAAAAGTATTATGTATATGTAACCAGTTTGTGCATACCGGAATTTAAAAAAGATGTTGACAGAAGGATTGATGTATAAGGGATTTTCTGAATTGCAGCAAAAATTAACAAAAAAATATGTAAATCAATATGTAATTAGAGCACAAAATGAGATGCTGTGTGTTTTTGTTCTAGGGGCATGTTTCTGGATACTATTCGTCCCTCCCGCGATGAAAATGGTATAAGACCTGCCATTGGCCAGAGAACACGATTAAGTAAAGGAGACATTGCACAGGCAAGGAAGCTGTATAGATGTCCAGGTATTGCCATGTAAAAGTACACAAATAAGGATCAGTCTGTTAAGACATTTCATTTTTTTTATATTTAACTTTGAAGAACACCATCATACTCAACCCAGGGCATACAGTTTATCCAGCATTCGTTAGCATAGAACAAAAAAAAAAATCTTCCCTTTGTGTGCTGAGTGCTTTGGGTTCTTGATGTATAATTGAATTATTAAAACTGTCCTTAAACAAGGCAGGTTAAGAATTGCTATTCTACATCCATTATTTTCACTGACAGACCTTCCCCATAGCATTTCAGTAACACATGTAGCAATGTGACAGCCATTTCCCTTCAGCTAATGTTAGTCAAGTTCATTCCTGCAATGAAAAAGTCAAATGTACCTTTGATTTCTGTTTCAGTCAGTACAATCAGTCTAACGAGTGCACGTTAGTCACGGCCCCCTCAAGAACACTAAAAATATGCAATGACCTTGAACTGATTTGTACATACAACCCTTTTACATATGAGTTAACACTTTTCATTTGAGCATTTGAACACTTAGGTATTCAATTTGACCGCACAAAAATATTAAGAAATGTGATAGAAATAATGGTATTTCTTTTATTTGGAGGACAGTTTTTTGAAGAAAAAAAACCTCTTGATTGAAATCCTGAGATGTTTAATGGCCTCCAGTGTGTGAAAAGCATGTTACGGCATAGTAAACCTGTCCCATTCCGTTTGTTCAAAAATCTCCATTTGGAGTAAATGAGGTTTAATGTTTTTGTAGCAAAGAAGGTATGTGGAGACCCTGTTTACCCTTTATTCATTCATTTATGATACTTCAAAATAAGTTCTCTGATAATGACAGTCTGTTTCCAACCTCCTGTTAATTGTGAATCTGCACTCAGTGTCCTGTTTGTCTCCTGCACAGTAGAGAATCTGCTTTTCTCTGTGTTTACCTGATGGTCAGCCGCATGTTGAAATTCCATATTTAGTACTCAGCGTGAAGATTCACGCACTGTTTCAGAGCCCTTGTCAGATGTAATCTCTCATTCAGTCTAACAAGGCAGCCTCCATTTTAAAGACATATTGTCTTCCCTTTAAAAGCAGAGCCTCATCACTTGTCCCCTTTTATCTGAAGATATTCTCATCATCTATAATTCATTGAGATTATGATGGTGCTTTGATTGCCTGCTGACTGTTGATGCTCTGTAATTGCAAGGTACTTCAGCACTGATTACACTTTCATGGGGGAAAGGTTGGCCTCGTTCACGATCAGGCCAGCAATTCATCAGGTGAAATAACTTGTAGATTGAAAGCCATAAGGGTGGGTGGCTGCTGAGTGACGGTCTAATTGAAGCAGTCATTAATTGATAGGAAAATGAGAGCAGCTGATGCACCGCAGGAAGGAAAAGTATTAATCAATCCCCCAGGAGCTGGCAAAGTGATTGACAGGTGGAACTACAAGTGATAGGCTAATCACTCCTGTGAGAAACAGAATTGTATTTTTCAAGCTCACTTAAGCTCCTTAAATAAATATGTATATTACTAAGCTGTCTGTCATAAGCAATTCCATACTACCGGTTGTATTGTTGTCCCATTTTTTGTTCAATCCTAAACAAGTTACACAAGTCAGCTCTCTAACGGCACTGTGTTTTTTTTAAAAAAAAATAGTATATATATTTTTTTAATGCATGGGTGTTTTATTGTGCATTTGTAGTAGAAACTCTGGATGTCAGTTGTCTCAATGGAATTATTATTATTATTATTATTATTATTATTATTATTATTATTATTATTATTATTATTATTATTATTAATGCTGTTAATATTAGTAATAGTAGTAGTAAAAGATATATTATAAAATAAAGCACACTGAGACCATGACAGTATAGATAAGAGTACATGTTTTGGAATACATCTACCATAATTTCAACATAATTTAAAATTGCATCTGCTTAGCAATATTACCTATAAGATGAATAAAATGAGTTCATATCAATTTCAGTGGTGTAGTGATAAATGGTTTGTTGCCTGACACCGTACATTTTAAAGAATATGCAGTGCCCAGTATGGACAATATGACAGCCACATGTTCCAATTTTTATAAACTAAATTGTGCAGATAATCAAGATTTATGAATGCCAGTTTGCAATATCAATCCAGGCAAAGAAGTGAATTTCTTTATCAAAACACATCAATCCAGCAACTGACAAATAAATGAAACAAATTATTGTGTATGTTACAGCATGTGGAGAAACACTACAGGAGTCAACTGGTAATTTCTCATCCCCTGGATTCCCTAATGGATACCCCTCTTACACTCACTGTGTTTGGAGAATCTCAGTTACCCCAGGAGAAAAGGTAATCCTTCCTTAATTTCTGGTGTTTCAGAAATGCTTTCATTGTCTAGAGACATTTGTACAAAGGCATTTATCAAATACCTATACTGTGTATGCATGTATGGGTGTTGATTAGTTTACCATTAGTTATTTACTTATGGTTTGCTAGTAATCTATAGCATTGACTGAGATAAGCCCATAGCTTTTTGCCTGCCATTTGCTGTAAGGATCACTTTTATCTTCTGCTTGGATCCAAGGGAGTATGGATGATATTGTTTAATCTGTAATGCATCAGTGGGGGTAGGGCTAAGCTTTGGAGAAACCAACCCTTTATCACCAGGGGTTCTGCAAGCAGACACTAGGAAGGGAAATACAAATTTGCATTGCCAAGGTTGCCAGGCACTAAACATAAAACATGTTTTTTAACCCTGTTTATCGATTTTCCGTGATTTCCCCCCAAAAGACAAAATAATATACACAGCTAAAGCATTACCTTGAAACAGATAGCCAGAGCAGAACAAAACACAAACACATATGTCTTGTAGTAAATAATAACAAAAACATGATATCCCCTTTAGCAGGTCTAAAGGCTTTTCTATTTAAAAACATCACCTTAAAGTACAGTGTTGGCAGACTTGCCAGGACTATGCTTGGTGGAACACATCTGATTGAAAAACCTTGTTGTGAAACAAAATGTTTCATCAAGTCTTATTGACAAATAAACCCTTTTTCCTATCCAAGCAAATTTCCTTACAGAAAGTCGTTGCAACAGTCACTCAGCAATGACCATTTTGGCCGTGAGTCTTGCAGTACGGCAGAGAAGCATAAAGCTATGCATTCTGTGTGACCCTCTGCTGTCCCAGGAAGAGCCAAACCAATGCATTATTTGCATTCAGCCTTCAATGGCACAGCAGAATGTGCTTACATAGCCAATATTTTCTGTATCTTGCTGACACACATCCATTGATTGTCCTCTCCAGGGAGACTGGGCCATCCTGTCCCCTTGAACTGCAGGCTGCCTCATCCCATTTGGCTCCAGATTTCTGCAGTGTTGCAGAATGCTCCTTTTCAAAGTCTGCCCATCTCCAATAACCCGGGCAATTGCTCTTAATTTGATTTTTGCTACTAATGGTCGACATATCTTTTTTCAGCTTTTTTCTTTTGATCTTATAGTTATTGGGAGCAGCCCACCTGCTGAGGCTGGGGACAGCTTACTGACCAGTATTATTATTATTATTATTATTATTATTATTATTATTATTATTATTATTATTATTATTATTATTATTATATTTCTTAGCTCTCTCTCTCTCTCTCTCTCTTATATATATATATATATATATATATATATATATATATATATATATATATATATATATATATATATATATATATAGACACACACACACACACACACACACACACACAATTTAAATCAGAAGATTATGCTTGGGGTCTGTAATTGAAGTCCAGTGTGGTGGATTACAAACGCACTGTTAACACCCCCACACCCCCGCCCCCTTCTGAAATAACCTTCCTCAACATACAGGGGAATCAGGAATTAAAGATCAAATATAAACTTCTCTCTCGTAACCTAATGCAATTTAAGAAAAAAATAAAGACTTCACTGTTCGAGGGTTATTCAAGTTCAACTCACTTACTGTAAAGGTCTTTTCACACTACACCACCAAAACCTGTGTTCAGTCGACATAGGGTGGTCCCGGGGTGACCCCTGAGTTCAGCCCTGCATGCATTCACATTTGCAGATGAAAATATCCAACTTGGCTCCCGATATGGCATTCATTTGTCTGTGTGCTTTATTGCAAGCTTTTTTCATTATTTTGCGAAGGAGGGCACTTGTACAACAAGCTCGGAGGAGGCGCCAGCAACGTGTGCTCTGTGCAAGATGTAGCCTTTTCAGGTTACTATGACAACAATCCCGAAACAATCTCTTTTTTTATTATTTTCTTTATTTTTACTTAATTGTGTGTGTAGGCTACATTTGTGTAGAGGGTTCTTTGTGCAACCAAAAGTGCTTTTGTTATTTCTTATTGACTACACTAGTCTTGGTCCTGGAGGATCTCATTATTGCTTAACACTCTTGCCATTTTTTTAATTTTATTTACAACTGTGAACTTTGCCACTTGACGTTTGTTTTTGCCTACTGTCATGCACGTTTTCAACCCGAGGCGAGCATAACCCTGTTTCATTCACATTTAATTTTTCAACCTGAGATGAACGCTTTGTCCTGGGTGTGAAAAGCCCTTAACTGAATTCACATGTTTAATAGTTGGCCTGTGCATGCCAACAAAAACAGAACAGAGCAACAAAATTCTTTGTGTATCCCTGTACTGAGAATTTACAATGAAACACCTCTGAGGAGTTCAAAAATGTGAAGTGGCGTCTCAGGCATATTTTTCTTTTATATTTTCCTTTGAAGCTTTTCAACATGAATTTGACACATCCAGCTGTTAACTTTGCAACAGCTGCAGGTAATAAATAACATATTACCCTCTTAAAATCAGCAGATTAAAGAAAAGCCTTCTGACTGATACATTTAACATTTAGAATAAAAGAATACATTTTAAATACTAAGTCCTGAAGCCACTAGCTTCATACCGAAATAATATATTTTAAAGCTTCCAATGGAAAAAAAGTGCTGTCTCATCAAATGATGCCTTTAGGATTTAAAATTGTGTATGCGCCTGAAAGATACATTTTTAATTTCCTTAATCACAGGCCAAATTACGTAAAAATACCTCACTGTTAGTTTCTGGGTTTATGCAATTCGTTGTCTTTAGCCTTATAAAATGTTCCAGAGGGATTTTTGTTGGCTACTGAAGAAAATTGCAATATTTAAATTGCGTGGCCAAAAAAGTCACTAAATAATTGCAGTATTTGTATTGCCAAAGACAGACTAAAAGGCTGCAAAATTGCTGGGGTGGAGCAGGGGGTGGAGATATTATTTGTTATAACATTGACGTTGATGCTGTTACTTCTGTGTGTGATTTAGTTTGCTGTCCTGGGGTTGAAAGTGTGAAGCAATTGTTTGGCATCATCAGCTGTAAATGTAGTAAGACTCTAACTCTTTTTTTTTTTCATCATATCTTGTAATTAATTAACTGTTTTAGAAAATGCTGTTTGAAAATGTAGCTGAGGTGACAGAAGTGATAAATCTGTTCTGTACAAGTATTGTACTGCCTAGTTACCAGAAGTACCAACATATTTGTACCAACTGATGGTTTCTTTGGTTTTATTTATGACAGATGGAAGGAAGTCTGTGTCCTTGCTCAGAATAACACTGAATTCAGTGAAGATGGCGTTACAGATTTCAGCTGATAGCCCCTCCTGTCTTTTTCCTTTATTTAATTGTAACCCTGACCACCTATGTTAGGAATAAAAAACTTAGCAACCCATATCAGTTCTAACATTTAAAAGCATGTCAAATATGAGGGTTTACTTAGGCCTGTGATGTGTACTCTTGAACAGCAGTACATACAATAAAAGTTCTTTGGACTTTTAACTGGATGCAACTTTCTTTAGGTATATTTATATACCTACTATATTTTGTCTTGGAAACCAACCCACTGAGATGCAACTGGTAGGGGGTCCTGGTGTAGCTGTATTAAGGAGAAGTAATTATTATAAATAAAACACAAAAAGAAAATGTATTTATTTTTCAATATCTATTTGTGTTCAAGATTGTCCTGAACTTCACAGTAATGGATCTTTACAAAAGCAGTTTGTGCTGGTATGACTACATAGAAGTCAGAGATGGCTACTGGAGGAAAGCACCCTTACTTGGTAATAAATCCTTTATTAATTTTGCATCTGCACCAACTTACGTATCTTAGAAGGTGTTATAACTATAACATCCCTAACTGTTATGTATGAAACATGCTTTGCAGTTTTGCAAACTTTTGTAAGCCTTAATGGGTATGGATATGCAAATCTTATACTAACTTATGCTAATGGTTTAATTATGTTAATGTTTTACTAAATTATTGTTTCTTGATTAAAGTCAAGGAAAGTGCTTCATTTTTAATTGAAACATTATCAGACAATCTTTGATTGGGTAGCCTAGATGATTATTTGAAAATCCCCTCTAATCATATTCTAATTTACATTTCTAAAAATTCTGAAAAAATAAAATGTATAAACTTAGTTCATTAGAAATAGTTTGAGAATCAAGCACCGTATGAATTGAGGCACCCTGACTTGTCTGAAATAGGTTTTATCTTCTAACTTACAAGCCTAGGCCTTGCCTGCTTAAGAGGGCATGGCATTCAAAATGAGAACCACTTTAAAAAACCAGTGATATTGTTGAGGACCCCTTTAAATATATTCAGCCCCTCTCCATGAAACAGTGTTGTAAACAAAGAGAAGGTGATTTATGTGGCTTGTGCTGAAGTAAGGGAACACATATTGCTTATTTCTTTTTATTAAAATTGATTTATTTAGTGTGTCCTTAAACACCATGTTCATTTCATTTGAATTTAATTTAATTTGTTGCCATGAAGACCAAATGTAATTTCCTCACAGCAGGAATGAAATTTAAAGTTAATTGGAAACTACAATTTTTAAAGTGAAGAGAAATTATCACATGTCAGTGTCGAACATATTTGATCTCCACTGGCCAAAAAGAAAAGTGAAAATGTAAGCAGCCTTTGTCTTTTACAGGTAGATTCTGTGGGGACAAAATCCCTGCGGTTTTGACATCTACAGAAAGTCGCATGTGGATAGAGTTCCGCAGTAGCAGTAACTGGGTGGGGAAAGGCTTTGCTGCTGTCTATGAAGGTATTTTAATGATGATGTATTGTGCAGTCATAAAATAAAGCAGTACAGAATGACAGTATGCTCACAATAATGAAAAATTGAATTAATAATCTTTTAGTGTAAATCAAACATAAATGTTTTATTTATTTATTGTGTATATCCCATACAATCCCAGTATCTTAAAAAAATATATAAATGGTTATCATTATTTAAATACATTTCAGCATAAAACACTGGAGTCATCTTATATATGTAACACATCATTTTATGTCTAAATTTGTGGTCCCGAAGGGGATATTGTGCATTAGTATAGTAGCTATATATTTTAAAGTATCAGTAGTGGCTGGTTCTGATTTACAAAAAAAAATAATAATAATAATATTCTTATCCTTGGGAGTTTGTTATAAAGAGAGTTGACTGTAGAAATAGTGTTAACCTCTGACTCTGCTGTCAAATATCCTAAATACTGGGTCTTGGAGAAGAATGCTTTATTCAGTGCAGTGAGCATATAATATGACTTCTTAACCAGGAAGCCTGCCAACCAGATTTGAGTCTCCTGACAACCATGTTCTAAATCAATTTTTATCAGCCATCTGCGGAGGTGAGATCAGCAAAGACGAGGGCCAGATTCAATCCCCCAACTATCCAGATGACTACAGACCAATGAAGGACTGTGTATGGAAGATAACAGTGTCAGAAAACTACAATGTGGGATTAAGCTTTCAGGCTTTTGAGGTAAAAGCTTTGAATTGTTCTCTTTTTCTAAGGCTTTAGGAGCACTGGATTATTATCAATTAATTACTTCTTAGCTACTTCCCTCACCTCTCTGGCTTCCTTTTATCAGAGCACACACACACACACACACACACACACACACACACACACACACACACACACCATATATTCAAATAAATTGGCCCTTTGCTTCTCTTTGCAACTTGCTTATAAGCAGAGCCTCATCTGAGAAATCACTGGTGTTTTGTGATATGATATCTCCGTCTATCAGTTTTCTTGCTTTTGTAAATGGTCAGCAGTGGCAGAGTGAGCAATGAAAAAACAGTACCAGCATGAGATAATGGAAGATGACCATCTCAGCAACAGTAAGCCCATTGAGTGGCATAATCTGTAAATCAGATTACTGTGTGTGTCTCTCTGTTTAAAGTGTGTTCTAATTACAGAACATCATTCTATTCTTGTTCTTGAATAAAGTGAACAATTAAAATAATAAGAACCTCATGTTTGTGTAGATAAACCAAAGTTAGGTAAAGCATTGCATTTTATGGCTTACTTTATTCAGCCTATATATTTTGATAAATGTGTTTTCCCAGCACTATTAACCCCATGACCTGAACAACTTTGAACAAAAAATGACTACTCATTATAGCACATGAAATATATCATGCATAAAGAAATTGTACATATTTGCCACTAAATACAAACCAATTAAAATGGACTCTTCTAGCCTTATCAGTGACTTTTGGTCTTATGAGGTAGCAATTTATGATGAATCAATTCACAAGGGTCTTTTGATTACTATGCAAAGCAGCCCAGTCTCAGATGACTACCCTTTACTTTGTTTGCCGCTGTACACATCTGTTACTTCAGCCAAAGATTACTCTATGTAACACAATTTTTGTTCCTGGGTAGTAAGTGTTATTTCCTAATTGCTTATGCCTCAAAAGTATAGAAAATGGCTATTATTCCCCACAAACTTTGCTTTTGTGACCAGGACAGTGAAATTTCAAAATATCACTATTTCCAATGGGAAAATTGGCAAATGTGTGTCTTTTCGTTCACATAAAGTCAGAAAAAAACAACATATGAATCCAAATTAACATGTATTTATACTAAAGTAATACAAAAATGACTACAAAAGATTTAGAAGTGAGTAGTTTTTCGAGATTTACAATTATACTGTAAATTTACCTAAATCTTTTGTAGTCATTTTTGTATTACTTTAGTATAAATACATGTTAATTTGGATTCATATGTTGTTTTTTTCTGACTTTATGTGAACGAAAAGACACACATTTGCCAATTTTCCCATTGGAAATAGTGATATTTTGAAATATCACTGTCCTGGTCACAAAAGCAAAGTTTGTGGGGAATAATAGCCATTTTCTATACTTTTGAGGCATAAGCAATTAGGAAATAACACTTACTACCCAGGAACAAAAAAAAAAAAAAATTGTTACACAATGTTATTCAGTACAAAAAGTGGTTAAATGACACTAGCTGGCAAACATTTGTCAACATTCTTGCCGTTGAAAATATGTTACATTTGTCATACACGTTTTTAAATGATCACTTTCCTTGAAACAAATTAGAAACACTAATACCAACCTTACAGAAAGTTCAGGGCAGAACTGAAAGAAAAGAGAAGAAAGAACCTTCATAGCTTCCACTGACTTGTGACGCACAGGACTTCCTCAGTGTACACAGTGTAGAGATACTCCAGGTTCAGTCTCAGTCTATCAAGTGAAACATTGGCAACATTCATAGGAAACACACTGGCAACGATCCATCATTTCATTCAAACAAACGTAAGGATTTAGAAGAGGGCCGCCTGTAGGCAGAATATGAAATTCCAACCCACACAACTCAGTTAGTACTGATGTTAATTTTAAAAGTTATGTGATCTTTAAACACTGCTTATATTGGAAAAGATCCCAGCCTTAAAACTACTATATTAATGTTTTCATATGTTAATAATGGAGAAATCCACATGTTGTTGAAATATTATATTGTTTTGAAAAATTCCAGGCGAGTTTTATTAAGTAAAAATATGAATAGTATTATATCTCTATTATCATATATTCTCTATAATAATACTGAATTGTCTTTTTTTTGTAATAGTAATATATTGTCAATTTTTGAAAATTATGAGAAAATCCTTTTCTCATCCTTTTAACTGCAATAGTACAGTAATAGTGCAGTAACTAATTTTGTAAAGGATTTTAGAATCCAGAATTTCTTGTTATGCAAGAGTTATTGAATACAAAAATGGGGGTACATTGGGACATTGTTAAAACCATGAGTGCATATGCTGTGATATAGATCTCTTGTATGTTCTGGCAGATCGAAAGGCATGATAACTGTGCCTATGACTACCTGGAGGTGCGAGATGGGAGCACAGAGAACAGCCCCCTGATTGGCCGTTTTTGTGGCTATGATAAACCAGATGATATCCGATCTACCTCAAATAACTTATGGATGAAATTCATTTCGGATGGAACAGTCAACAAGGCTGGATTTGCTGCAAATTTCTTCAAAGGTACAATCTTCATGAAATCAGACATTTTTGTTTTATCACTTCCACAAATATATGCTTTTTTATCACCTGATTATACTGTATGATGTAAAATATATAAAACATATGTTTACATAGATCAACTGTATACTGAGCATCAAAATAAACTTATATCACTTATATTTGAGCATAAAAGGAGACTTGGTACTTATATTTGGATACAATTTAAGAGATGTGATTGAAAAATTACAAACTCGGTTTTAGAGCAGGTGCAGTGACTTTTTCTTGTGCTTATTAACAATTGACATCATGAAGATGCTGCAAAATGATCTGTCGATCTCTCTCTCTCTCTCTCTCTCTCTCTCTCTCTCTCTCTCTCTCTCTCTCTCTATATATATATATATATATAAAAATGTAAAGATATGTTAAGGAAGATAAATAAATACATAAATGAATAAAAATAAGCACCTAGAAAATAAGCAATAAATAAATAAATAAAATAAGCAAAACATGCTTTTAATATGTTTATTGTTTATTGGTTTAGTAACTACGGGACTACTGTGTTAAACAGAAAAGCAGTAGAATTGTGTTCAGTTGTATGTATTTAGATATATAACAAATGCAATACGTTTCAGATACTATAGAAACCTTTGTGGCAGTAGCACATGCATATTAAACCAATAGAGGTCTTGCTCTGATCTCCTATTTTACAAAGATTATACAAGTTGGTGAGGGAATATTTATTTTTGCCAGAATTATCTTTAGACAGAAACAGATGCTTAGTTGACAGTGTACTGTAGCGGTTATCTGATATAATGAAACTTTAAGAACTGAAATCAGTTGGTTTGGTATCAATGTTTTTGATGGTGCCGTGTTAACTTTAAAGTACAGTTTTTATTACTATAAGAACATTCAAACTGCACAACTCTAAAACTGGGAGAATTTGAAAAAAAAAAAAAAAAACATAAATTAAAGCGCTGTGATTCTCTTAATGTATACACCAAGCATTATTTATTTCTGCTTGTGTATTTATTAATTTTAGGACACCTATTGTCTTGAAAAAGCTGTGTGAAAAGGTTCAGTTTCTAGAATGCTTTCTATACCACACTATTACTCCCACCTTAATACCTACACTCTCTGGCTCCAGATAACAGCTCTAATATACATATACAAATACAAAGAATTATAACATAACCTAAGCAACTAGGGAGGTCTGAATCCCAAATCCTTGCAACAAGTTATTAGAAAAGGGTATGAAAACAGATTTTTTCAGCCAGTGCTTATTGCTTTGTGCTTAGACAGTAACACCAGAGGTTTAAGACAAAAACATCAAGTAGCAGTAACAAATTCAGGTCTGTGCAAAAGTCTACAAAGTCCTAACTGTATGATTAGAAATAACTTTTGCAAGTATTGTACATTTAAAATATGCTGTACACTTTACAAATCCAAAGTACACAAATAATAATGCAAGTGAATACATCTGTTGAGTAGTTATTATTATAACCTTATAGAAATACATTATTTATTGTAACTGTAGTCAGGATGTACTGCTTTAATTTACCAGTGATGTTTTTGCTCGGAATGGTCCCTCTCAGCCAGGAGTATTGTGGTCTCAGTTAGGTAGCCTCAGGGATAAACTTTTAATAATATTGTAATAGAAAACCATAAGGTTGCAGATAACATGTCCTACAAAACATGTCCCAGATCTGGATTTCCAGTCAGTCACGTTGTTATGTACGTGACTCTGATTGTTACTGTGTCACAACCTCTCGCAGGTTCTTCTAAATTAGGACTGCAGCTGTCATAAGCTTTTGTTAGGAATGGCCGAGTAAGACTTGTCTTTTTTCAGTTGCAGGTCTTCAGTGTTTCTAAAATGCGTTGTTTAGCAGAAATGAATCGACTCACACAGTTATAATGGTGTACACACAACCCCTTGCCCTTTTTTGGCAACATTCATTTATTCTTTTACTGCCGGAGCAGAGGAAAGCGATGGTTCTTAATTAATGTGCTCTGATTTTGTCCCTTCACAGAGGAAGACGAATGTACCAAACCTGACAATGGAGGGTGCGAACAGCGATGCGTGAACACACTGGGTAGCTACAAGTGTGCCTGCGATCCTGGCTATGAACTTGCTCCAGACAAGAAGAGTTGTGAAGGTACAGTACACATTCAGAACTATATACTGGTTCAAGAATACAACAAGGCTAATATATAGGTAGTGGACAAAAAAATGGAAACACCAGTGTAAAGTCACTTAATAGGCCGTTGGGTCACTATGGTATCCCGCTCTGTGGAATTCTCGGCGGACCGTTTTTGATGAAACTGGCTGCTCGCGCCCCGGGCTGAAATTTGTAGTCAACTGATCTGCAGTTGCTCGCCTGTTTTGTCTTGCACTTCAAATTAATGCACAGATTTCACGATCCTGGAGTATGTGCTTCCGTCCACTGTTGCCCTATGCTGATGAAGTCTTTCCCTCGGAGTTCACCTTAGACACCGTTACTTGTGAAACATCAGCAATTTGATCTGTCTTGGTCACTAAATCTCCTGCCAAACGCGCCCCAACAATCACCCCTCTTTCAAAGTCACTGAGATCTCCTCTTGCTAGCCATGCTAGCCATAATTATAGGCAACCAAGCCTCTCCAGCATTGTTATACATGACCCTAAGCATGCTGGAATGTTATTTGATTAATTAACGCATGAGCCACACCTGTGTGGAAGCCCTTGCTTTCAGTATACTTGGTGTCCCTCATTTACCATTTTTGCTGTCCATTTTTTTGTCCACTACCTGTATTTTGCCCCTGAAAGTTATTAACCGCATTGTAGTAAACTACTAGTGTGTGTCATTGAGAGTTGGTATTTTTATTACAAGTCATGCTTGAAGCAAGCAGGCAGCTGTCAAGACACAAACCGCCCTCTATATACTGCATTTAAAACTAAGTTAAACAGTATACATTATATGTTATATATTCAAATGAAAGGAAGCTTTTAAGATTGTATTTTAATCTCAGCATTCTGAATTGATAAAACAAACAAACTGGAGCATTTACATTTCTACATCAGACCCCTTTCATGGAATTACGGATTTATAATACCGATCCTGTCATCTGTTATTCTCTCTCTACATATTCACGTCCCTAAAATTGCAATTTCTATCCTGGTATCATAGGATTGGCAGAGTAAAAGTACCAATTAAATAATGTGTATGACAGAACCTTTATCAACCCAGCTGCAAATGCTAACCTTGTGTAAAACCAAGAAAATCTTTGTTATTCCAATTCTTCCTTTCTGTACTACGGTTATAGAAACATACACCTCTAATCATGCTTGTGTTACAAGCATGCAGGCTTGGGTAGACGAAGGTGGGGGTTGCACTTAAATGTTTAAAAGCTAGAAGTGGTATACTTTAAATATGTATGTAGCTTTGTAAATAAAACATAGTTCAGCAACCAAACTATTCTGGGATGTCAATGACCAGGCCAGAACACAATGGACCTTAATTGAGAGGTGTGGAACAAGCTGTCTGTCCAAGGAATAGATAACTCCTAAATGGGACCATCATTAGCAGCAATGAATCAGACAGAGAAAGTAAAAGTAGTTGAAGGAAAAGAAACTCTGGAACAGAAAAAAACCCAGTGAACCATAATGCAAGCTGAATAGTAAATTGATGGCACTAAGTAGCATTCTGTGATTTTTTTTGTAATTCTTTTTAAGCTGCCTGTGGTGGTCTCCTGACCAAGCTGAATGGAACTATTACAACACCAGGCTGGCCCAAGGAATACCCTCCCAATAAGAACTGTGTGTGGCAAGTGGTTGCACCTACTCAGTACCGGATCTCCATGCAGTTTGAGTTTTTTGAACTTGAGGGAAATGAAGTAAGTGATTTCTTAACATCCCAACAACTCAACCTCCTCCCCCCAAACATACACAGAAGTTATTCACAAGTACTTGCTATTTAACATGACTCTTTCTACAAGTGCCTTTTAAATTAAAACTGGGTTTGGGGCAAATAGTCTGGGAAGTCTTTTACAACTTCTGCTGTGATAGCTTTGAGTGAAGTTGTAGAATGAGTTTCAATCTTGAGAATATTATTTAAAAGCTTTCAGATTTATAGAGTATGTTTTATTGCATTTTTCCCCCTCATTTGTTATCTTTAGCTGCTATTGGACCAAAACAGCAGGCTATCTACTCCACATATCTTTCTGTCTGAGTAATCAATATACATGCAGTTGTTGCCTGTGGCCTGGAGGCCCAGAGACAGTCTGCAGTTCAAAAAAAAATACTATTTTTTTTTATAAATAACACAAAACAAAAGTGCACAATGGCAAAATAAAGGGATTTAAACACAAAAAAAAAAAAAACAATACAAAAACAAACTTACAAAAACAAGGACCCCAACCCCAACCCCACCCCAACCCCAACCCCAACCCCAACCCCAACCCCAACCCCAACCCCAACCCCAACCCCAACCCCAAACCCAACCCCAACCCCAACCCCAACCCCAACCCCAACCCCAACCCCAACCTGCTTCCTCAGCTCCCTCCTCCCAAATGAGGAAGCAGAGGCCTCCTTTTATGTCAGGTGGCTGGGCACTGATTGATCGTTAATTAACCTAATCAACTAATCAACCCCAGCCACCTGAACATAATAAACCCAGGCAGGTAGGGGAAATTAACCCCATCCTTGCCAATTTAAAAAGGGCAGAGCTTTGCTCTGCCACATTGCCATTTATTCCTGTTTAGTCCTGACAGAATGATCTTGTTTCTTTTAGCTGATACAACTATCAAAACCCTCCAGACATAATGATTATTACAATATTGAAAGACCCTTCTAAGGAGCTTAGAGGTTTTTGTGTAGGACGGTTGTAACAAATTGTGGTTAACAAATAAGGGGATAATCCTTTGGTTTCTGAGAATAGATTTGTGTTTATGTGCAAATGACAACTGTTAAATTTATATCCTGAACAGAGGGGATGGGAAGGATACATATTCCTAGTTTCAAAAAAATGACTAAAGACTTGACAAAGCTGTCTTTATAACAATATGAAAACTTGTTAATTTTTTTGTTAATTAACCACTTAATATTTAGATTTTCTTATTAAGAAATGATTTGTTTGTATCATGTACTTTAATTCACCTTTTAAAGTGCTGGAATGTACAATGCATTTTTTGTCTGAAGTCAAGTGATAATGTCACTGATGATGAGAATAACTTTTGCTCTAACTTAGGTTTGCAAGTATGATTATGTAGAAGTCCGCAGTGGCCTTTCCTCAGATTCCAAACTGCATGGAAAGTATTGTGGAACAGAAGTGCCTGAAGTCATCACGTCCCAGTACAACAACATGAGAATAGAGTTCAAATCCGACAACACAGTATCAAAGAAGGGCTTCAAGGCACATTTCTTTTCAGGTATGACACTGTCCTTAATTCCTTTTTTTTCATTGTGTTCATCAAGAGGTAATTGACACTAGTGTAGCAGTTACAAGATTTTATGGCTTTCAATGTTGTTTATATTGTTGTTTCAGAGTAAGTATGCAAATGTTTGCATAGTAGCCAAATGTCATTGTTTGTGTGCTGTGTCATCATTCACTGGATGCAAAGACCATACGTTATCTTTATTATTTTGTTTCCTTTCCGCATTCTGAGATATACTGCATAATTGGTATTTATAATAAGTGCTAAGGGTCACTGAAAAGTATTTAATGTGAAAATTGCACTATACTGTACACTTTTAATATTCTTCCTGCCATATCAGAGGCATTTGCAGGAAGGCTGAGTTTCAGTGTGCCAGACCACAGATTGTAATTCAAATTTGAAATGTCAATCTCTTTTAATTTGTTGTGTAGATGGGGTATAAACAAGTATAGCAATTAAACCTGTCTGCTTATTTTGCGGGTGCCAATTACTGTACCTAATAGATAGCCTAATGTAAAATGACAGTTTACCATTTGGTTAAGTTATTCGGATTATATATATATTTTTACAAAGCAGTGTGGAAATGAGCAATATCAAGTTAAAAATAAATGTCACAGATATAACTAGGTGCCTGTCTAAATAATGAAGAAATGAAGCATATCTGACAACTCTGACAAGGTGATGTATTTTTTCTTAGTATGGCAGTTGACAGGCAGTGTATTTTTCCTCATGGGTCTTAATCTTTGTAAAGTATCCTGATCATGGGAGGGTCTATGCTGGTCTAGTCTGATTGCATTTTATTCTTCCATGAAAACTGTGATACAGTGTCAAATAATCCAATGATCTGGTAGTTGCCCCAGATCATTTGTGTGAATGACCACCAACAATACTTCCATGTTCAAGCAGTGTAAGGTTTTTTATTCTGTTATGAATAAATTCCATCAATCTCACAAAAATCTGAAATGGAAACCCATACAGCTTCTGTCCCTACCCTGCTGTACTAAACCCTGTTTTTTGAAAAATTCTTCTTGGGAAATGTAACTTTGTGTGCATGTGCACATATTGAAGTGCATGGGTTTTGTGTGTGTGTTTTTTTCTTTGCATATGTCTGTATGTGTGACTCCAACTTGAGATTATCCAACCCCAAGAGATAATAAACACAGCATTATTAACAGCATTATAAAAGGTAATAGAACATTGAGCAATATTTACAATGGTTTTCAAGTTGTTTTTCTCTTCTTTTAATAAAAAGAGGTTAAAAGTTTTGCAAAGGTTTAATACACATGGCATTTTTTGTCATTTACTGTCAGAATGTGATAAAGAATGTCTTCTGTTCATATTTCAGTCATTTACTTTGAGAGGCAGGCAGAAGGATGGTGTGCCTTTTAATCTTTGGCAAATGTTTCTACCTGTCCATTAAATCATCAATGCAAAGTTTTAAACACTCTTTAAATTGAAAAGCTACAATCTACAGCTATGTTTTTAGCAATTGTTTACCACAACTCGGTGGTCAAAATAACCTTTGGTTGCCATGATGATAACCAGTCTGCAAACAAGTAAACAGCAAGCATGCTATTTAAAAGCAGTTAAATATAGTTTACTGAATAACTCTGTAGTGATAATATATATTTAATGTCTGTCAAACAGTGTATCCTACTCAACTAAATATAACAAGGAAAATATATTTTTTTCCCTTTGCAAATGTAAAATTAAATTATCTAATTGTGTGTGTGTATGATTACTGTGTAAAAGGTAAATTTGAAACAAATCATTTCCCTACTCTGGTTTTTATTAAGATATTAAAAATGGTATGTTGCAAAGTAGTAATAACTTTAATTGTGTATGAATAACTACAGCATTATGTTGGTTTATTAGGCTGGGTCCTCTATTTTTAAAATAAAAAGTACAAAATCTTAGCTCATTAATTGGCATGGATGTGCCGAGCACACACTCACCTTTGGTGCCATCTTGGTACATTTTCTTTCACAGACAAGGAAGCTTCCTGCAAAGACAAAATGTTTGTTTTTCAATCTTGCAAGGACTTGGTGCAGGTTGCCACTTCAGGCCGAGTACGTATTAATGAGAGACTGGCGGCCTCTGAGGGTCTCAGAGGTACGACCACACGTCCTCTGACTGCTTCAGAATCTAACATGTATTACTGGGAATGGATCTTTCCTTACTCTCTCAGACTGAAAAAAGCATCCATTCAAAACTGGGAAACTGGTTTCCACCTGTCAGCAACAAATGTTTTCTTGCATCCAAACATTTGTTCTCTGATATTAACATGGTTACATTCTAATTCCTTGTTTTTAAATGTTAAAAAAATTAATGCCAGGTTGCCCCTTACTAAGTGTTACAGTTTTAAAGGGTATACATTTTGTTGGGTATCAGAAAAATTCTCTCCTGAGCCATTTTATTTCTCTTTTTTTTTATATATACATTTCAGACATTCTTAATTAATATTCATTGTAACTCCATTTACAGTGCTTATTTATGTGTTGTTGTTTTACATTTCAGTATGTTTATTTTACTAGATGCCACATTAATCACCATTGCTAACTGAGAGTGGAACTCAACCTTGTTTTTTCCACCCAGAAAACATTCAAGAATAATTTCCTAAAGATACACACACCTGACTGTGAATGCCATGTTACCTGGAACATGATATAAAAAAATAATAACTCTGAATAACCTGTACAGAAAGGTGTAGGTATTATGCAGGGCTTAGAAACATACAAGCCCTGCAAGATTAAAGACTTGCATGGAAGTTATGTATGGAATTTTCTGAAACATTTTCCGTGAAATTTCACAATGTAATGTTATTACATATAAGTATCGACTTGTAAAATAAAATGTGCATCTAACTGTATAAGGGGGAATGTGTTGAGAAAATTCCTTCTAAGTACGGGAGATTTGGACAATTTTTAATATGTTCTTGGTTTCCATATTGACAAAAAAACAAAACAAAATGAACAACAAAGCGTATTCTATTTCAGCCTGTTCATACCCAAAGGATACCAGGAATTTCTCTGAGTAAAGAGATTGAGCTTCCCTTTCAGTTTCAGCATCCTCTGATTTTTAGATGTCTTTGTAACAAGTAACTGTGCTTTCATTTCATTGCATGTTGAAATGACAGGAGCTATTTGCAACATGGCACTACAGTAAGTACCTGTGTCAAACAGTCTGATAGTTTTGCTTAATGGACGGGCCAGTCCTGCCTGAAATGACAGCTGATTTAGAATGGTAGCACCTGACTACATCTTTCTGAAATGACTATCTGCTAATGCAGTTTGGCTTTTCTTCCTGCTGTGGAGAATTATGTTGTTGTTTTACTCAGGTCATATTTCTTCTGCTTGTCTTCAGCTTCACGTCTAACCCGGTAAAACCTCTCTTAGAGGATTTATTTGCTAATAAACAGAAGGGTCTGCTTAGTGGTTGCCTTGAACAAGTCAAATCTAATCTGACATTTTTTTTTGTGAAAAAATGAGTCTCTTTATTCTAGTTTCTGAAAAATACTGCTGAATTATTTGTGTGTTTTAATATGTCCAGATACATCAAGAGCTAAGCATATTGTCAGTATTTTTTTTAAATGATTTATTTAAATTATCAGAAGTAAATACCATTAGCAGTGAATAAAAAAGAAGTGACACTTTGATTTTTTATTTTAACTAATCATATACAATATATATAATTGTATGTTATCATCAACAAGAAGTGATATCACTATATTTCAAAATTTGGTTGTGAAAAAGAAATTCTTAACATAACAACAAAGCAATATTATTTGCAACATTTCACAATTCTTGTAAACATGTACTGTAGTTATGATGTCAAAAAACTTTGGTAGTACTACACCTAATAGTGTAGAATATAGTAATGCATCTACAGTCGCCTAGACAAGCTTATGAGTTATGTGACAAAAAGGTGTAGCACAAACAGTAATACAGAAGAACCGCAGTGCATTGGCAATAGCTGTAAGCTACACAAAGCAATAGGCTAATGAATGGGTACAACTAGGGTAAAAAATGTTGGGCTTCTTTTTAGAGAGGTCAGCAGAGACTATTGCCCTGGCTTACTCTGTTCTGGACAAACACACCAGCATGTTGTTTTTCTGCTCATTTCGAAAGTAAGCAATTCATGGGTGCATGTTGTGCGTCTCTCACACTCTCCACAGACAAGGATGAGTGCTCCAAGGACAATGGCGGCTGTCAGCATGACTGCATCAACACTATAGGGAGCTATGTATGTCAGTGCCGCAATGGATTTGTGCTACATGAAAACAAACTTGACTGTAAAGAAGGTATGTGATACACTTTCATTTGTTGATCGTAAAATCTAAGTTTGTGTCATGTGTTGGTTGAATTGCAATGTTTCTAGTGCAGCTGGGTCTCTGAACCCTAATTTTATATTGTATGCATATATTAATTCATTTTCTTTAGTGACCAGTGGAGAGCTATACATTAGAAGTATATACAGTGTATCCATCCCAGACATTACTACAAAGAATACAAAACATGGTGGAAATAGGTCTGCCATAGAAATGCAAAAAATGTTAAATACTAAGGTAGGTAGGTAACCTTGGCTCTTCCAATCCATTCCACTGCAGGACTTTGTTCCAACCAGACCCTTAATTATTGAATCAAACCTTTTGCAGGTCAATTAAATAATTAAGGGTCTGCAGTGAGATTGATTGGAAGAGCCAAGGTTGCTTAATACTGGTCTAGAGAGTAAAATAGATATCATAAGGTCATTGGAAATAAATGTAATTGGGCATTCCAAATAAAAGCAGAGAAATTAGGGTCTAGGGTTCAAGATACACTATTCAGGGGACAGACAAGGGTTAGTTTTTTTTTTTATTATTATTATTTTTTAGTAAAGCTCACCAATGACATTGGGTAATAACTGATGTTCAAGAAACAACATATAGCCTTGGTATTAAGTCTTATGATTTAGTTCAAAACAAAATAACAGGAAAATCAAGTTAAAAAACAGCAACTGATTTTGAACAAGGATAATGAAAAAATAACGAGCAGGGATGGATTCCTGTTCCTCCTTTTGATTTTCCAAAATAAGATTAATTTAGGGGATGTTTCATAAGAACTTGAGAAAGTTTGCAAACGAGAGGAGGCCATTCGGCCCATCTTGCTCGTTTGGTTGTTAGTAGCTTATTCCAGAATCTCATTAAGCAGCTTCTTGAGGGTCCCAGGGTGTCAGCTTCAACAACATTACTGGGGAGTTGGTTCCAGATATTCTCAATTCTCTGTGTAAAAAAAATGCCTCCTATTTTCTGTTTTGAATGCCCCTTTGTCTAATCTTCATTTGTGTCCCTTGGTCCTTGTTTCTTTTTTCAGTTTGAAATTCCTTGTTTGTAAAATTTTGAATGCTTGAATCAGGTCGCCGCATAGTCTTCTTTGTTCAAGACTAAATAGATTCAATTCTTTTAGCCTGTCTACATATGACATGCCTTTTAAACCTGGAATAATTCTGGCCGCTCTTCTTTGCACTCTTTCTAGAGCAGCAATATCCTTTTTGTTGTGACCAGAACTGAGTACAATATTCTATGTGAGGTCTTACTAATGCATTGTACAGTTTTAATGTTATATCCCTTGATTTAAATTCAACACTTTTCACAATATATCTGATCATCTTGTTGGCCTTTTTATAGCTTCCCCACATTGTCTAGATGAAGACATTTCTGAGTCAACATAAACTCCTAGGTGTTTTAAAACCAAAAAGGTATACTTGCCATATAAGTTTGGATATAGCTTTCTTTAGTTTGTGTTCAGTAGACCCTCAACAAAATGATTAAGGGAAATACAGTGCAGACTATAAATACTAACTCCAGTAGCCTGTTATGTGTCATTATAGGTTGTTCTAGACATGAATAATACATAATTTTAGAATTGTAATTTATACGTTCAAAGGTATAATTCTACTATGGGTGTTGGTACATTATAGTTGGATCTGTTATTAACACAGTCTTCCTAATGGGTACTTTAGGCATTCTCTGAGACTAAAAGTAACAGAAATATTTCCAAGAAGGTTTAGACAATTACTTCTCAATCAGTACAGGAACTGTACTTAAAGAAATATTAATAATGTATACAAATTTAGACTGACACACATACTTGTATTTATTTATTAATTGTGAATGATACTGCATGTTGTAATGTGGCATTTTGCATTTGAATAATTTCAGAACAGGAAGAAAGAATAACATTTATTTCATTTTTTAAATTTATTTATTTTTTAAATGGCCAAATCCTGACCTAAATACCACAGTTAAGTAATCTCTGCATTGAACAATAAAATAAAGGAGACTTTTATACATCTATAAACATGGTTGTGTAAAATATTAAATTCCATCCTTTGACTAAATTACAGTTTAGTAAAATGTCAACCACAAAACTCAGTATACTAAATTGATAAAAAATTAAATAAAGAAAAAGAACATGCATACTACTGAACCAGGCTTAACTGAAGACTTTAAATGGCCTATGCACTATGTATCAAAGATACATAGCACTGGCCAAACATTTTGCTTCACCCTATAGAATTAATTAATTTTGTTTCATAAAGTGAAATGAAACCTGCTGAATAAGGTTACGTTACATATTGAATTACATAGCGCTTTGTAGTGTTTTGTATATTTAATGAAAAACATTAAAAAAAAAAAAAAATGATACTGATAAATCTAATTTTATATGTACACCTGAGGCTAAGGATGTAAATTAATAGCATAATTGTTATGTATTAGGTTCACATATTACCGAATACTCAAAACCTCTAATATGTTTTTTTATTTTTTTAATTATTATTATTATTATTATTATTATTATTATTATTATTATTATTATTATTATTATTATTATTATTATTCTTATCTTGCATCCTGGTAGTGTTTGGGGTTTTAATGTTATTGAGTCTGGTGCTTAACCTTACTTTAGTATGGGAAAAGTTAATCATTTGTAATGGTATTAGTCTACAATAACCTTGGCAAGCATTTAAATCCCCAAGCTGTTGTCTTATATCAGTACATTCAATTCCAATAAGTTCAATTCCAAAAACACCATGAAAGTGGCCTAGAAGGAATAATAAATGTTAATGTTATATACAATTTACATATTATATATTATATATATATATATATATATATATATATATATATATATATATATATATATATATATATATATATATATATATTTGTGTATATAATTACACAAATAAATGTTTCTTTTATCTAGAGAAATGAAGATTTAACTCTAGTCTAAAATAATCCTTAAATGTTACTCATATATTTTTTTCTAATTATGGGCGGATTAAGATTCATCTTTGTGCCATCATAGATAGTGAACAAAATATGCACAATGATACATCATCTGCAGAAACCATTAGGCATGTGCTGTTAGTCATACTCATAATTGCTTTAAAGGGAGGTATTCAATAAATTAGTTCATAAGTGTGTTGATTTTAAAACAAGAACTTATCTATGGCAATTAACTTCCACATTGAGGGACTGATGTAAAGATATGTGCAAAGTGATTTGCAGCTGCAAAACCCCTATATTGCGGCCAAATTCTGCGTTTTGCACATTCAAACCGTGTTTAGCGGCTGTAAAGTGAGACTTCAGCTGCTAAAAGCTGCTACTAAAAATCAAATTAGCACTTTGCTATAATTAGTACATTTAAATTATATTGAAAAGTATTCAGATGAAGAAAGGAGCATGGAATTGGGCAGGGATCTGGAATACTAAGCATGTGCAAACATTATAATGGGATGTAAGGATTTTGCCTTGCACTTGTGCAATTGCTGACCCTGAAAAAACTTTATAGAAAAAACTGTATAGAACTGCACACCTTCAGAGACCTGTCATTGGCCTCAGGATGGCTGCTGTGGTACACTTCCTGATGCAGCGAAACTTGGCTCTTATTGAGGACAGACAAGAAAACCTTTGGCGGAGAAGGGCAAGATGGAGAAGACCCAGCATATTCAAACCCAGGGTCACCTGGTTTGAGATGCCAGTGGTGAGCGTTATCATCTCACTCCGCAGGTCATCCTAGACCTAATAGCTGAATTTCACCTTTTCATCACCTGGTTGACTGTCCTCCGAGTAACACCGCCAGCATTGACTTTCTCCACTATAGAGGACCATATGGTATTATGTCTTTGGTAGTGAAACTGATGTTGGCTGAGGCTTTTCCAAATAATTAAATTTCATGCTGACTGACCTGAATGGTAAGGACTCTCAACTCCTCCTCAGAAGAGTTTTATTTTATTTTAGGTGCACCAAGAGGACTTTGCTGCCCTTTCCCTGACATATTTTTTCTGTTTGGTTTAATTAGATTTTTGTGCTCCAGAGTGCCTACTGCTCTCTGTACTCCTAACTTACCTCACCTCTAGGTTGTGAGTGCGGTTACGAAATAGCCTGATGCACAGGCGGCGCTCATTGCGATCCTCATTATCATGATTGCAGCTCATTATTTGTGCGTGTTGCTCTTAAGCTTACATAGGCGGCAGTGCAAAATAATTACCTGGCCACTATTTTGTTTGCACTCCGTCTATCCTTACATCAACCCCTGAGTGTTTTAAAAGCCGATATCCAAGGCGCTGACATTTTTACTGGCATACCGGCCGATAAATACTTCTTAAAAGCAATTCTGAGTACAAGTATGTGTAACAGCAAACCTGTAGAAACTATGTTTGTAGTAAGAAGTCCCTTTTACAATTCCTGTTACTTGTTGTTATTTTTGTGAACACTTCTCAAAAAATAATCACTTCTTCCTTTTTTAAATACTATACACAAAAGACATGTGAAAGAACAGTAAAGCCACCAATTCAGAGAAATTGATTTATTGTGAACCTGAACACCTCCAATGTCATTTTATGTTATGAATAAAAATGTACAGTACATCTAATTTAATTCACAATAATTGACAAAAATGCAATCTGTATCCCTTTAATTTAGGGCTTCTGAAACTGCTGGCTTTCATTCCAACCTAGCTCTCAATTACTTAACTATACTCTTAATTGAACTAATAATTTGCTTAATTAGACATTTTTACTTGTTTTCAGCTCTTAAACAGTTGCAGTTCAATTTACTTATTCAAATGTTACAGCTAACTTGAAATATGCACGGTTCAAGTGCTGAAAACAAGTAAATAGGTCTAATTAATCAAATTATCAGTTCAATTAAGGTTGTAGTTAAGTTATTAGGAGCTTGGTTGGAATGAAAACCAGCAGACACGGTATGTCCCCAGGACTGACTCTGAGAAGCCTTTCTTTAATTAGAACCTGATTTGTGGGTATTTTAGGAAACAGAACAAGTGGTTATTTTGTAAACTATTAAGTTATATTTTTACATTGCATTGTCCACTCTGGAGTCCTAACAAGAATGCACTACTTCCATTTGCACTTGGTTTTTGCAAGATTCTATTCCATTATTAAAATATTTTATGTTGGTTTGATCCTCAGTCAGTGTTAACTCAGCCTGAGTGCACTGCAGGTCTGAAGTGAGCACTTAGGGGCGGGATGTTTATCCTGCCTTAAGGATAAGTAAACCATACTTGGATTGGGAAAAAAAAAAACATACATGGTCACGAGAGTCAGCTGCCAGGTTCGACATACGTACCTTTGGGGAGGGTGAGATCTGTGTTTGAAATAGAAAAGGCCTACCTGAGCAACTGTAAAATAATGATTAACAATAAACTGTAACATTTGGGGACTAGCATTATACATTTTCTAGATATTGTCATATAAATGTATTTCCAAGGCATTGGCCCTGTTTTGTCTGTTAACAACTTTGCTTGATGTTCACAATAGTGCTAAACAGTAGTATTAGCAAAAAATAGTTAATCCCAGCTCAAGATCCAAATTTGTTATAGCCTTTGTATATTTATGTTAACTAACAGGCATCTGTCATTTGTTACCACAGCTGAATGTGAACACAGTGTCCACAGTCCCAGTGGAGTGATCACCAGCCCCAACTGGCCAGACAAGTACCCAAGCCGTAAGGAATGCACATGGGCAGTTACAGCTACTCCTGGGCACCGTGTGAAAGTAGTGAGTACTGTGTAGGGGAGATAAACACACCACATTATAATCAGCTGCCTCCTTCATCTGGAATTTTGTAGAGCAAATACATTTTCAAAATACCTAGTTTAAAAAAAAAAAATCTAATCTCAGAACCGTTACAATGGGTGAGAAAAAAACTCATTACTGATAGAGGTTTTTGCAATATTCTAGAATCTCCACAGGAAGACTGCCACAAAAATCTAGGTTACTCTAGGGGCTCCCATGGGATAAGACATGTATGCCAAGATTTAGAACTCCTTGAAGGAGTTTTGAAGGTTATTCATCATTTTAATATCTATATTTTTAGGTCATTTTATATGCAGCTATTTTCTTATGTTTTGGCTTCATAGCTTCTGGTTTTAAGGTGGATATGGTGCCTTTTTAGCTACAATGTTAGTCATAATAAATTAACTACTGTATATCACTGCCATGATAAAGCTAACGGGGTGATGTGATTTGTAATGGTTAACAATGCTCACTTATGTATTCAAAAAAGCCTGTGCTTTTCTAGTTTAATGATGTTTGCCTCTTTTTATCTCAGCTTTTTACTTAAGTGAGAAATTACAAAAGTAAGAAAAAAACTATATACTAGAAGTTTTTCTAGTGCGAATTTTCCTTGTATCACTTTCACTAAAAATCACGATATTAAACTAGATGCATTTAATGGATTGAGTAAAACCATGTGTGTATTTATTTATTTTATGTTTTTGCCAAAAAGTGGATATATTCATAAGTGGGAGCTGGGGCATGAAGAATATGGGTTAGTATTTATAGTCTTAGCCTCGAGGGAATGATGATGTCCTGCGGACAAGGAGTGCTTGTTTTGAACTGTTAGTGGCTTGTTGGCCAGGGAAGGTTTGGGCTGTTAATGGCCTGCAGGCCAGGCCAAAGGACGGGGTCCAGACTTTATACCGCAAGAACCACGTACTGTGGAGGTCAGCCCCATGGGCCCCCGGGGGCCCGTGAAAAACATAGAAATCTTCTGACTCTGCAGAGAATCCTTGGAGGCGCTGCCTCACAGACCAGGCCATGCCCCCAGAGGACGGAAAGGTTCATAACCTGGAAAGAAGGAAGGAAAAAGAATCCCTGTCTCCAAGAGCCTCCCTCAAAGAGGTGAAGCATGTCCTCCAAGGCCAGGCACTGGAGTGAGTCTGCAGGGGTATCAGAAAGATAGAGTTTGTTAGTATTTGGTTTTTGTATTTAAGGATTGTAGATGACTACAGCTCTTACTCATACAGTGAGAGATATACAACAGAGTCTCTGGGAGAGACATTAAAAGCTCATGAGCTGCGAAAGAAATGTGGCCAGTCGTCCCAGAGAGTCTCTGCTGTGAGGACCCCCCTTTGAACGAAGGCATGAGTAGCTGGGGCTGGCTCAAAGCCAGGGAAGTGAGACTCGCTAACCTCCCAGTGATGCACCATCGGCTCCCCGCAAGGACCACACCTGTGAAGACAACAAAAGACTGTGTGCCAATGTGCAACAAAAAACAGGGAAGGACAAACAAGGACAAAGAGAGATCTTTAGTAAGACAGGTTATGTGCAACCCTCTACTCAGTAGAATGAACAAAAAAAAAAAAACTCTGTTAAGAGGAAACCTCTGGTGGTCCAGGCAGGAAAGGTTCCCCCACTTCAGGTATACTAGCCTAGTAATTAATTGGTGAGCTGCTGAGATGTCTGTAGGAAGAGAATGAATGTAGGAATGGACTGCTGCTGATGACCAGTGACCCATAGTTTTTATAAGGTGATGATTAACATTGGCTTTTGCTGCTGATGAGGCTGCTCCGATCCTGAATGAGTGCAGGGTATAGAACTGGGGAGAGAGACCTGCTTTGGAGATAAGAGAAGAAAAATGAGTTGCTAACAAGTGTCTTGTAATAACATTACGGGAACAATCAATAAACATGGAATCTAGGGGACTGAAGGGTTTTTTGACAGATAGGAACCTGGACAAAGAAGCATAAGGGCAGAGAAGGGAATTTATCTTAGATAATTAAACAAATTGTCCTTGACGAAGCTGGTCAGTCTTGGATGAGCGACAAAACAGAATTAAATGAATATCAGGAACTATTGAAAGGTCAAAAGAATGAATACCTATGGCTGGGAAACTGGATAATAATGGTACTGTGAATTCTGCACTTCTTAGAAATCCCTGACAGACACATAGCTTCCATCACCTGGTCGTCAAATGAGTTAAAACATCCTGAGCACAACATTGAAATTTGTTTGGAAAAGTTGTCTGTAGATATATGTAGTCTGGATGGAGATGATGGGGGAAGGCTATTGGAAATTCCTTTGAGTGTGAGGCACGCTGCTGGGATGGAGAGAATTTTCGGCAAGGGGATGGACAAGCTACGATAATGAAATTGGATACCTGTGATGTAGGATTTTATAGATGCTGGTAAAAGATGAAGAGTGTCTTGTGCGTTGACGATGAATGCTACAATCCAATTTTCATTGAATGGGGTAGGGGATATTCGGTTCTGGGCGCAGAATGAAGAGACTAATGACCAACCTGTAGTGTAAGAGGACCTGGTAGATGGAGAGAAGGCTGATGACATATCTGGGACTATAAGGTAGATTTCGAGGAGAGCTGATGATTTGAGATGTCGTAAAACCATTCATTGCCTTTGACACCTCAGAATCCTAGGGAAGAAGCATCAGTATAAAGACAAAAATTGTGAGGGGGAGAAATGAAGTCATCATAGAGTAGCGAGGGACCATTCCAGTGTTGCAGGAGGGTAGACCACATTTTGATGTTTTTTTTTCTGGCTTCTGGGGAGATTTTTACATTGGAATCCAGGTTTTTTGCAGTTTAGGAAAGGGCGAGAAGGCGAGAAATGAAAGTCCTCGAAAATTGCTTGAGATGGAGGGTCTATAGAGGGGGAGTATATAAGAAGCAAATCACTAACCCTTATTGGTCCATTTATTCAACGTTTGTCAGGCGCGTCAGGTCCAGTTTATTTTCACACATGCTGTTTATTTTACACACACTGTTTAAAATATTTTTCAGAGTAAAACAGGTTTAATAGGCACCGCATGGCGGTACAAAATCAGTACTGCATCACCAGCCAAGCCCCACCCCTTGTTCGCTGTATTTTTCACATACCTCTTCATAGTTGTACGCCCCTTTTTCGGCTTCTCTCAGCTCCTGTCGGTCTCATTTGGCCATTGAAATGTTTTCTCAGCTTTTTCTGGAGAAAAAATGACTAGAGGCCGGTGCTTGATGTCTTTTTGATGATGGCGGACAGGATCCGACATCGGACTGGAAAAGGAAAATTGTAATGTTGACCTGGTTTGACATAGGACCGCAAAGGGTTTAAGGAGATGGAGCAGGAAGGGGACCCGCTATGAATTAAGAAGAATCCAGCAGAGTGCTTCGGAGAGAGAATTTAAAACCTTTAGGCTGCTGCAGCAGCCGAAGCTGAGTTGTGGCGAGGTAGAATTTGTCCTACCAGCAGATTCCAAAGCGATGACGAAGAGAGAGGTGAATAGGCATAACTTTTAGTGTGCATCCCCACAGTCGGTGCACATGTGAAGGAATCCCCACTGAGGGCGAGTACAAGAGGAAATATTAAAATTATTGCAGATTTGTTTGGATCCAGAGAAATTGATGGGGCGGCCATAAACATCTTTTGAATGTGGCCGCTATGCGGTCTCTAAATCTAGGAAGGGTGGCTGGAGGCACAGAATCTGCATGCATTGGACTAAAGGCCACTGAAAATATGATTGAAGAGATCGTTGTCTAGACTAGTCACTAATAATGTTACCTGTAGAAAGAATTGCTGCTGCTTTGGCTGAAAAATTCTTTATGATATTCAAAGAACATTCCCCCATATCTCATTGATAACTCTACAATGTAATAAAGATATTGATCCAATTCAAAACGGCGATGGGGATGGGATAGGCAGAGCAGAGAACATCCCGGAAGATGGAGAAAGCGAGAACAAACTCACCAAAAGAAAGATTTTTGAGCAGCCAGGGGTCACAGGATTTTAGTGTGACCTGATAAATCTCCACAACCACAACTCTATAATCAATTCATTCTGATGAAGCAGTAAGAATGGCAATGAGATTGATATCCTTACCTTCAAATATTTGATGACAAATTGAGGGGAAAGAGCATGGCGGCAAATGGCTGCTGCAGACTGAGGAGAAGCTGATGTGAAGTTGAATTCTGGTATGTTGATGGTTGGAATTTAAGTTGAAGCAGGGGCTGGCTGAGTTGCTATGGCAGTGGGGGCAGAGACTGAATTGCTTGAGGAGGAAGGAGGACGGATACAGAAAAAAATGATGTTCCTGCTGAAGCGAGTCTGCTATCTATGCCATTCAGATAGGTGTTTATGGCTGATAAAGCATCTGCGAAAGGTCCTGGAAGATTTTTGACTGCAGTTCTGACATGGCTGTTTCGCCTGCTGGGAGCTGATGATCTGACTCTTAAGTCTTCTGGTGGAGCTGGAGTGATGACATGAGCAGATCTGGCAGCTTGAGGTGGGGCTAGCGCTGTAGAGCGTGACTGGGCAGAGCGAGGTGGAAAAACAGGCTCGGCTGAAAGAGACTGACAGAGCAAATGAAAAAGATCAATTCTATTAGAAGCAGATGGAATATAGTTTCCCTTGTTGAAAAGGGCTTTGAGTAGTTTGGATATCTGACAGTCTTTGAAGAAAAGTCTTTCGGGGTTGGGGTTCTGATAGCGTTTCCTTTTTGAGCGACATGGCTGGGAAAGCTCTGGGTCAGGGAATGCAACAAAAGAGCAAGATGGCGTGGGAGGTATCGAAATGTTCTGTGAATGCTCAGGTTCGGAAGAAGACTGGGTCCAGTTTTGGATCCTTAATGAAATCGGGTAGTCATGCTGGAACTAGGTCAAAGTCATACAAAAAAAGGGTTAAAAAGCCGAGTCGAAATTGGAATCAGGGAAGTCAGACAGGCAAGGTTTCGTTCACAATAATTAATTTAATATTCTCTCTCTCTCTCTCTCTCTCTCTCTCTCTCTCTCCACTTTAAAGTTAACATTTAAAATCAAGTGATTTTTACAAACAAACAAATAAATAATACATAATTGTATTGTACACTGTCAGGGTCAGGCAACAGATTTTGAACTGTCCCTTGAACTGTTTGTATTATACCATAGGAAAATTTGTAGTGAGGATTATAGGTCAGATAAAGGTAATCCCTTTCACTCCTCTGAATTGTCTGTGATTGAAAAAAAAAATCTAATATGAAGTTATTCATTCAAATCCCAATATTTTCTTCTTAGGTTTAAGTATGCGCTTGTCTTCAAGGACAGCTGTTAATGTAAAGTGCATTCACATTCAGGGTTTGGCCAGGTTCCAGCAGGGATTAGGTAGATTAAGGCAGTTTTGCTGTACTAGACAGAACATGCACTATTATTTGCACAATGCTTTACTGTTTTCCATTTATTTATTACAAAAGCTGCTGCTTAATCTTTCAGCCTGCTGCATTTGAGAATGCCAAATTTTAGACATGGAAAATATCTCCTTGGAAATACATACATTATGATACATTGTTTCAGTCTGATGATTTATTAAGAGAGGAAGGGATGATGACAGATTGCATACTGTTTTCCCAGTGGAATGCAGTGGTTTATTTCACTCATATTGTTAAGCAGAAAGGTTTATACACAATACTTCTGTAGTTATTCAGGCTAATAATATATATATATATATATATATATATAATATATAATATTATATATATATATTATAAATCTACGCCATAGTATGTCCTGAATTTTAGAGAGACACTGCTTGTGTCAAGTGAGGTAATCCTATCACATTTAATGCATGTTAAGGCAAATAGTCTCAGAGCTGTGTGTGTGACACACACTGAACTACAATCAACATATCCCAGAAGCTGTACATATGTTACAGCCACGTAAAGCCTGCTTATAGTAATAGCTCATATTCATAGATACTTAGTGTTAGTGTTCTTCAGTGACTAACAGAATCAACATCTGCATGTAGCAGGCATGCTCATACATATTTTGGTGACCCTCCACTTTAAAATGATATCACTTTATTTTTTGACAAACGTTTCAACTGTATTTTTGTCCTGTAAAGTGTTTTGAGATACACCTGAATGAAGGGCGCTATATAAATACACTTTGATTTGATTTGTCAACGTCTTCAGTACTGGCAGTAGAGATATATCTTGGATATTTAAATAATGATTCTTATTTAAAAAGAAGTAGAAAAATGTTGGAGTCTATTCAATCTCAAATGGCATTACCATGGCACTCTATCCCATAGTACAATATATAAAATCTGCCCCAAATCCTCTAGTTCATTTACCATTGCACTTCTATGAACAAAGAAATAGCTGTTCTGAAAGTACAGTACAGATACTGTAATATGGCTAAGTCTTTGAAATCGAGATCTGGCGTTTATTACCACATATTTTATACACACTCGCACACATTAGGTCAGTGTGGCAGGAAATAGTTTCAGAACTATAGCAGTGAAGTGCAATTGGATCTTTGTACATTTGTACAACAAAAAGTTCTTGTACATTAATACAGAAGGCAATAGTCCAGTTGCATGAATTTGTAGAGATTATCCTAATAGTATTATCCCAGCCATAAAGATACTGGTAATATTTTGTGTGTCAAAGGACTCATTATGTTGTTTATACAATTTGTTGTATTTTACCAAAACACAAATTATAATGGAAATCATGCTTTGTAAGTAAATAATGAGCCTGTTCTTCACATGTTGTTGACACATTTACAATGGGGGTATTTATTTATGTATTCCACATCACTGTTGCCTTAATATCATAAACCATGTGTTTCTGTTTTTTGTCATACCAACCCTTACTATACAGAATGTACATAAGAACCCTATAGGATCCTATTCAAAAACAGCCCTTTAAATCTTATGAATATGGTCTATAAGTCCTCCAAATAAATATTCACTTTAGGCTAAATAAGTTCCAGCCATTTTATAATTATCAACAGGATGATGTAGATGTCTCCCAAACCTCCTGTTTTATTTGATTTTTTTTTTTCAGTCTTTTAATGAGTTTGAGATCGAGCAGCATCAGGAATGCGCCTACGACCATCTGGAAGTGTTTGACGGAGAGAGTGACAAAGCCGCAATTCTGGGGCGGCTATGTGGCAGCAAAATACCAGATCCTGTTATCTCCACTGGCAACAAGATGTATCTCAGGTTCATTTCAGATGCCTCAGTACAAAGGAAGGGTTTTCAGGCCACCCACTCCACAGGTTAGTAAGTGCAACACCACCAGTTAACATGGTTGATATGTTTGCTGAGGCGGCTCTTCCTCCTACATATTTCACGTGTCGTAGTCACTTAAAATACATTTAGACAATATAATGGGATAAAGAAAAGGAGCAAATGAAGGTCTTGCTATTTTGTGATAAGGCTTAAGCAGTCAAACAGATTCTAACATGCTATTCCTAAAATGCTCTTAGATTTCTTTTTTCACAACAGGATAAACTAGGCCATGATACTGATATTTGTAATTGTATAAGATTTAAATGCAGTGCACACTCGAATATAACAAATAAACCTAAACAACTTTAAAGTAACAGTGAAGGTGCACAAAGTGCAACATAAATACAAGAGTTTTTAGGAGGTTTCAGCTAAAATGTCACTGGCTGGAGGACTCTTTTGTCAGAAACATCCTAAATACTTGTATTTATGTTGTACTTTGTGCACTGTTACTATTACTGTCAAGGTTATATATATATATATATATATATATATATATATATATATATATATATATATATATATATATATATATATATATATATATATATATTCAACCACCTTTAATTTATTAGAAATAAAAAAAAAATATATGAATGAACCAATAGTACAGCACTTCACCAGTCAAGGACATGACATGATGTGATTTAAAGTTTGTAGTATTAAAGTATTCAGACCCCTGACCAATTCTCTCATATTACTGAATTACAAATGGTACATTGAAATTTCATTCTGTTTGATATTTTATTTCTAAACACTGAAACTCAGAATCAATTATTGTAAGGTGACACTGGTTTTATGTTGGGAAATATTTTTAAGAAAATAAAAAACTGAAATATCTTGCTTGCGTAAGTATTCAACCCCCACATATTAATATTTGGTAGAGCCACCTTTCGCTGCAATAACAACTTTAAGTGTTTTGGGGTAAGTATGTACCAGCTTTGCACACAGTGTCAGAGTGATTTTGGCCCATTATTCCTGGCAGATTTGCTCCAGGTTGTTCAGGTTGGTTGGACAACGCTTGTGGACCGCAATTTTCAAATAGTGCCACAGATTCTCAATGGGATTGAGATCAGGACTTTGACTGGGCCACTGTAGGACATTCACCTTTTTGTTCTTGAGCCACTCCAGTGTTGCTTTGGCCTTGTGCTTGGGATCATTGCCCTGCTGAAAGGTGAATTTCCTCCCAAGCTTCAGTTTTTTAGCAGACTGAAGCAGATTCTTTTGCAGTATTTTCCTGTATTTTTCTCCATCCATTCTTCCTTCAATTGTAACAAGATGTCCAGTCCCTGCTGATGAGAAGCATCCCCACAGCATGATGCTGCCACCACCATACTTCACTGTAGGGATGGTGTGTCTTGAGGCATGGTCAGTGTTAGGTTTGCGCCACACATAGCGCTTTGAGTTTTGGCCAAAAAGCTCTATCTTGGTCTCATCTGACCACAAAACCTTTTCCCACATCGCAGCTGGGTCACTCTCATGCTTTCTGGCAAACTCCAGATGTGCTTTCAGATGGTACTTTTTGAGTAACGGCTTCTTTCTTGCCACCCTCCCATGCAGGCCAGTGTTATGCAGACCTCTTGATATGGTTGACTGGTGCACCATTACTCCACTCCCAGCCACTGAACTCTGTAGCTCCTTCAAAGTGATTGTTGGCCTCTCTGTGGCTTCTCTCACAAGTTGTCTTTTTGTCTGAGCAGTGAGTTTTGAGGGACAGTCTTTTCTTGGCAGTGCCTGGGTGGTGTGATGCAGCTTCCACTTCCTGATTATTGATCCAACTGTGCTCACTGGGATATCCAAACACTTGGATATTATTTTGTACCCTTTCCCTAATCTATGCATTTGTGTTTCTTTATCTCTAACTTCTGTAGAATGCTCTTTGGTCTTCATTTTCCTTCAGATTCACAGCCTTACCAATGGTCCTTCAACAGTGGGGTTTTTATCCAGAAAATGTGACAGCAACTTTAATGGTTCACAGGTGGAGGCCAATGGTAAAGTAATTGTGTCCTCATTAGGGCAATTTCTTTCATCGGTGCAAACTGGGAGCTTCCACAGCACAGGGATTGAATACTTATGCATGCAAGATATTTCAGTTTTTTATTTTTCTTAAAAATATTTCCCAACGTAAAACCAATGTCACCTTACAATAATTGATTCTGAGTTTCCGTATAAAATATCAAACAGAACGAAATTTCAATGTACCATTTGTAATTCGGTAATATGAGAGAATTGATCAGGGGTCTGGGCACTTTTGAAAACGTTCCGTGATATATATATATATATTATATTATATATATAGATATATATATATATTATATATATTATATATAGATATATATATATATACCATTCAGATTCCATCTAGTGGTATTAATGCTGACACATTTCTTAATATTTATACAATGTTAAATCTCACACAATACAGAATCTAATGCATGCAATAGTGGCTATTAACTAACTAGTGGAAACAACACTTTACCCTTACAGAATAACTTTGTTAAATATGTTGGTTGCATAAGTAAAGCATAAGTAAAGCATGAAGATTTTAAGAATATCCTACCCAAGTGATTCCCAACCTTTTTCAATGTAGGAACCACCTTGGGATTTTTCCCATGGACCACTTGCCACACATTTTTTCACAGCAGCATTTTGAAAGTAATTTGTATGTGTATATGTATAAATACATGTAGAAAGTAAAACACAGTAGTACAATAGAACCTCAATTATCCACAGCTCCCTGACAAGTTTCATCTCTGAAATACAGTACACACACAATAATGCATGCGTCAGTCTGAAACCTGTGCAGTAGACGTGAAGACAGAAGCGCTACAGAAGGAATTAATCATTTCTTGGCAATGTTAACAGAAGAATTCTGTAAAATTAGTTCTCCTGAGAGTTAATTAGTGAGTCCCAGCAAACATATTTTGCCTCACTGAAACAAAAGACTATGATGGACTTTATCAATGTTCAAAAGAATGATTTGCGGCAGTGAATTGTTTAAAAAAGTTGTTAGGTAAAACTCAAAAACACTTCTGTTGGTACGTATTTTGTTGAAATGTAAGAAAAGTTTATTTATTATTTAATATTAATGCATGGAATAAATTAGCGATGCAGTAATATTTCTAGCTACTAAACACAAGTAAAGCCTGTTTCATACTAGCAGTCCTCCTGGCTAACCAGGTCACAATCCTGCGAAGTGTGAAACCACGTTAACCTGGGTCCCGTTGATCCACCTCAGGATGTGGGTTGACACGCTTTGACCCGGGTTGAGAGAGACAAATGTTTGACAGCCGTTCGTGAGCTGACGCAATAAGAAACAGCCGCACCTGCGTGAAAGTTTTACTTCCACAAGTAATGTTTCTTCTATTCAGCCATATTTTTGTTGATTGAGACACACGATGAGCCAGATTGCAGCAGGGATGAAGAAACGTTTGCTCTAATCAGCATTTGTGCCAACAATTCAATCCAGAGAAGCATCTGTAACAAGCTGCTTCCGGGGCATTGATACGTGTATTGTTTACTTGCGTCTGTCACCCATGTCAACCCTGCTTTATGAAAAGCAATGTGAAACCGTGTACCCGACCTGCATGACACAACAGAGTCCTGCATGGGTAGGTTCTGACCCGGGTAGATCATGCCAGTGTGAAAGGGGCTTTAGTTTATAGGAAAATTCTGAGCTCTGATGGGCTTAGCTTATTCGTGTCATAAAATGTCTTATGATCTTGAAGCTTTGTAGTGTTTTTATTTTTATTTATTTATTTTGGTAACAGAAAAAGCTAGGGAAACAGGGTTTGGGTTTGGAGATATATTGCATTTTGGTTTTGCTAGGAGTAAAACTGTCAAACTAAACTAATTTTAAAACATTCTTCTGTCTTTGCAATATATTGTATTGCATACATCTTCAGTAAACGTTTATTTGGTTTACGTCACTAGTTTCTGTTTTTGATTGATGCATCCACAGATTTCATACATCCATGGACCTATGTCACCCCCAAGAATGTGAATAAACGGAGTGCCACTGTATTTATATGATGTACCTAACTTGATGAGATTCCTGGGCTTGAATTTTAGCTAGTACCAGGTTGTCATTTTGCTCATTGAAAGTTGCTGATGGCAAAGTTCCTGTTTCTTTTGTTAAAAATTGTTTATTTTTTTTGCATTCTGAATGCTGTGTTGATAAATAGCATTTCAATTTTGCAGTTTAAGAGTTTTGTGTGAGAAAACAAAACTCAGAAATAATGCACTGGGGCTTGGGCCACCTTCGGATCCAGTAACGCGCTGGTCCCCGCAACCGTTAACTCATGTAGCAAATGAATCTATTAATTTCTAACACAATCTGTTGCACTCACTGATCACCAACTTCGCTTGATGTACATATAAAAAAACAATTTTTTTTTTTTTTTTTTAACCTCATATGAAGAAAAAAAAAATGATTGGAGAGTGTACAAGATGTTACATACTGTACCACTTCTGGTGGGCTGTGATGTGTAAATTATTCAGGATTGGTGGCACACAGTAGGTAGGATTTATAGCATTTTGGTTAAATATGACAACATCAAGAACAGACTGTACACATTATTTCCAGAAGTAGTGTTAATAGAATGTCTAGATGGCCTGGGAATTAATTGTCTGTCTATCCAGTCCAGGGCTCTCTGTTCCCTTTACACGGCACCCTCACAGGTCAGGAGGGAGATTTATAACCAAGGTTCATTCTATCTTTATCACACCCTGGCAACAATGTAGCACATATATTGTTGAAAATGAAACATACTAAAACTGTGTCTTTCATGTTTGTTTGTTTGTTTTTTAAATGTAGTTATTGGAGTTAGGAATATTCAATGCAGTGTGCTACTTTTATGACGAGCAGAAAGGCTGGGACAGTCAGATAACTTTTTTTTTTTTCAGTTATATTTTCTTTTCCTGAAGTTCAGTGAACACAGGCAGTAGAATGATCACACATTACAAAGAGATGCATTTATGTGAATGATAGATTTTTAAAAAAAAATATTGCTGACTAAAAAAATAATAATTTTGACAAGACATTTTATGACAGCTATATATTTTTTAAATTTGTTACATGTATTTAGAAGCACTATAATGTTTTCTGAGATTACATTTTGCATGAATGACAGAATAAAAATAAAGTGTATGAAATTGTAGGCATACCTGAATAATCTTTTTTGGTTCTTTCTGTTCCTTTCAGAACATAATTAAAGAGAAGGTTTGACCTTCTGCTTCCTAGCTTTTTGTTTTGTCTGATGAGGTTTTGATTGGGGTTTCTATACTAATCTTCACCAGGAAGCTGAGGGTTTCTCTTGGCAGCTATTTCTGAGAGGGAATTTCTTAATTACAGACAGATTCTTTAAATAGAAACGGACTTGGCTAATGCATTTTAGAAAAGTTTTTAACGTGAAGACTTCAGCATCATTCTTGCTAGTGGTATCACTTTCAGATTGTAGGGTTTTAACAGTGCATTTTATATAAATAATAAAGTGCATCAAACATGGTCGGTATCATCACATATCATTTATTTATCCCAAAATACTAAAAGGACATTCAAAGCACAGTATAGCATCTCCACACACGATCACAGACCACACACACACACACACACACACACACACACACACAGATGCAACCCTCTTAATCTGACTTTATGGGTGGCATTGAAAGGTTTCAGTCTCTTGTTTTGTAATGCTTTGGGAAACAGAATAAATCTGTTTAATGGCAGGTGTGCATTTATATACTCAAATGGCATCATCAGTGCACTCTTTTTTTGGATTCCTGCAGAATGTGGAGGCAGGCTGAAAGCTGAAACCAGGCTAAAAGACTTGTATTCACATGCACAATTTGGAGACAATAACTACCCAGGACAGGTGGATTGTGAGTGGATGATAACTGCAGAGAAGGGCTATGGAATAGAGCTGACCTTCCAGACGTTTGAGGTGGAAGAGGAAGCAGACTGTGGCTATGATTACATTGAACTATTCAATGGTTATGACAGCACATCTCAGAGACTCGGACGGTTCTGTGGATCAGGGGTAAGGGCACCCTGGATTAAGGGTTAATTAACACTGTTTATTTGTACATTGAGCCCTGTTAATACAGTTATGTTATGTGAAACTGGCAAAAAGGTTTGGCTAAAACTAAAACTCTCCCAAAATGCCATAAAGCTTCGAACAGGCATCATAAATATGTTGAGTTTGTTAGTTCACTGCTAGACGAGTGCTTTTCATTCACAGCTACCATACATGAAAAGCCTGCAAATGATTTAACCTAAATATTCCATATTCCCTCTTTTAGCCACCTGAAGAAATCTACACTGCAGGAGATGCTGTGCTGCTTCACTTCCACTCCGACGACACGATCAGCAAGAAAGGGTTCCATGTACGATACACAAGCACAAAGTTTCAAGAGGCTCTCCATACAAAAAAATAATCTGGGAATGTCATCGCACAGAAACCTTTTTTTTTTTTTTTTTTTTTTTTTTATAAAAAGAAACCAAAACATTTTTCTATTATTGAAAAAAAAAAAAAAAGTCAGAAAAGGCAAATTAAAACTTTTCAGTGCAGAATGAAAGTTTTGTATCCCAGTGGAGTAGACAATAAATAAGATTTGTTCTGTGTTGGAGGTCAGTTGAGGACCTTGTGAAAGCAGCATCCACCCACGCCATAGACTGTACAGACTGTTATCAGTGGCTGGCGTTTATTGTGGATGCCTGCAAATTTAAAATGGGAGGAAGTCGCCCAGGTGGACCATGGTAATTGGACAGGCGTTATGTTGTTGTGAAAGAGATACTTGAGGCCACTGTTAAATTCGTACTTTCTTCACAGATTACTGAGCAAATGAAAGTGTTGAAGTGGTTTTGCTTGCTGTAAAACCATACATATATTTATGGTGACGGAAACATTACAGTTATTTTAAAATAAACCACTGAGGACTTTATTTTGTTTTACTGTATTTGTAATATTTCTTTATTCCTCGCTAAATAACTCGGTAAGCTTTTTCAGTACAGTCACATAAAAGCTTTTTTTTCTTGTTTTTATCACTAAAATAAGCTGGATTCCCGTTAATGCTTACAGTTTACCAAGCTATAGTTAAGTCTATTAGTTTTAAAAGCATACGCTGTAACTGAAATTGCTTTAAAATAAAGCTCAGCTGGTCTGACAAAGCAACAAGCAGTCAAAAACTGCAGGATTTCTGTCTTTTAAAAAAAGTACTGTCTGTAATATCTGAATTGCCATTCCTCAATGATTAGAGAGTTACAGATGCTTCATCAAGTAGAGCTGCAATGCTACCTTGTGTCAAACAGGTGGTACTTCAGCCAAAACAAAGTATATCTGTTAGCACTCTCTACTGTTGCAAACAGTGTTGCACCTCAGCATTTATTTTATTCAGAGATTCACACTAAAGTTGATTCTGTTTTTGGCATCTGAATTTTTTTGTTCAACTGCTTTAAGCCAAAATAATGTGTTTGTGCTTTGAATGAACAGCATAGAACCAAGGTAAAGAAATATAACAATGTAATACTGGTGATCTTGAATTTAAGCTTTTGGTATATTCAGACTTGTTTACTGTAAACAACTTATACATACTTGACTTATACATCTCAAAACTGGTATTTCTGTCTTAACTGATTACAGTGTGCGTGTGTATGCATGAATGTGTGTACATGTATGTGTATGTGCGTGTGATGCTGTCTATGTCATTCTTAGGGCTTTTGTGCAAATGTCCACCTAAAAAAAAAAAAAAACATCAACTGTGAAGCCTTGCATATCGTTGTATAAGTGTTTGTTTAATATCAAATTGTTCTACCATAGTATTGTGCTCTTGTTCTGCACTTAAATTATAAAGGAAATTAATTTCTAAGCATCTCTAAGCTGTTATAGCAAAGGCCCTGTTAAGCTAGCAAGGAATCAGATCTTTTAATCACCAAACCACCAAAACGTAGTCAACACAGCTGTGCATTGAGCAGTTATAAGTGAATATCCCATAGTTATAGTTGAGGAATTGTCTACATTGATATGAATGGTAAATGGACAAGCCACCCCTTGGATGTTTTTGTTCTGATTCTAGACTAGTGAATAGAACAGTTTAGGGAATATGAAACCAAGTCTCTGGAAGCAAGACAGTTACTGTTGAAGGGATTTCTTACGGTGCTATTCCATGTATAAATAACCTTTTGGATTTAATGAGCCAAGAAACTGCAGAAACATGTATGAATGTTGAACTATGTCTGGCTGCAACTGAAGAACAAAGACTAATAACGTCATTGCATTGACAGTGCTAGTCCTGTGGAACAACAACTATTGCCTTAGAACAAAAATGTATATTCTTGCACATAATCTTTCTGTAGATATTTATGTTTTGTTTTTGCTTTTCAGTTTAAGAACTTGAAGATTTTATTGTAAAAAAAAAAAAAAAAAAAAAAAAAGTCTTTCTAGTGTATATTGTGGCAGAAGGTGGTATTTTAACAAATAACCATTAATGTATGTTATGTAAACAGGGCCATATCCCAGCTTTAGTCAAGGTGTATATGCATTGTGTGTTATAAGGGGGGGTGAGGGTAAAATGAATTTATGTGGTATGGTCAAACAGTTAAGTTGTTACTGTATGTGCCAAGTTCCATTTGAACCTGTTCACTGTAGTTTGTGTTGTTTTCTGATGTTTGTAGACTGGTATTAGTGGCTTTTAAAGTCATTAAAACCTGTGTCAGGTTGATATTAAATATTTATGTGTCGCTGAAAAAAATTCTTGAATCTCAGCTGCATCTTATTACAAAAGTTTTCAACCTGTAATTTACCAAATGGCTGAATGTATTTGTGGTTTGACTAGACTATTATAGGTTGAGTGCTGCTCATCCTAAATTCACCTTTTGGCCAATTGTCCAGAGGTAGGTTTTTATTAAATACAGCATAGGGGTAAACACTGACAACAGTGAGATAAAATAATAACTTAACTGTGTTGTCACTGGTGACTGTAGTATTGCTTATTTGGTAGCTCCGTGCTTACAGATGTGGTGGTTATCCACTAATGCAACTTGAGACACCATGAAGTGAGCACAAATTTTATAACATAAGTTAACCAATATATTATTAATCCAATCATGTGCATTCTAGTGAACAACAGTTATAAGAACTATATACAATAATATGTGTTGTACTTGTTTCACCAAATGATGACTGTCGTAACAAAACCTGCTGAATGCTGTTCTGTGTTTGTATTGAAAAAAGCCCATAGAGCAAGCACTTAGTCAGGGCCTCCGGATAAAATTATAATGAGCTCACATCCAAGGATTAAACTGAAAGGCTTTGTGCAGGTTGTTTTAGATACCCAGACTCTTTTAAGTTAGTGGTACTAAGTTAAGAAGGGGATCAGAAGAGTAATACTAACTTATAACTATAAATATTGTCTGGACCTTTGTAAGTTTAGGGTTAAGGTAGGGGTCAAGCAATCCAAAAAAAAAAAAGTCTGGTAAGAAAATTGGCATAGCATTATAGATACAATATATTCCAAAATCTGCATGCATCCTGATAAACTGGTGAAAATAAATTAACTTGTTTTATAGTCTAATGTTATATAAATGTGTTACCACCAGGGAGCACTGATGTTCATTTAATGAAATACTTTTCATGCAGGCTTTGTTTTGTCACGTGACTGTTTCTTAATATATTTAAAACCTCTGTTTTAAGGAGGATATATTACTTAGAACTCCAGTCTTCATTGGAATCTAAGGCAGAGCAGAGAACTTATATGGTCTATTCTAATGCAGGTTTAATTTCTTTTTTCTTTTTTTTTTTTAAATTATTGCTCCAAGTAGATTTGTAATTTATTTCCGATTTAAAGGTTAATGAGGGTTAAAAAAACAAAAACAAAACGTAAACGTCCTTTGTTCAAAAATCTACACTGGGTTTAAATGCATTTACCCTCTAGGCTGTTGTAAAGCGTTTACAGATTAGGTATTAAATCTTGGTGAAGTCAGAGCCTGGTGTGCTGATCTGGATTTTCTTGTACCATGCTCGTCACAATGAATACCTTTCATCTATGTGGACTCCTTTCTTGTTGGCAGTGTAGTTTATCAGGGGAAATAATTAACTGAAGAATGATATACGTTTAAAAATCTATTGTGACAAAATGTCCAGATGAGTCTGATTCCACAGAAGAAAAGCACACTGCACAATCCAAAATAAATACTGTAAGTGTAGGTATTAATTTAAGAATACACTCAAGACACATATTATTTATATATAAATACCTGGGAAGAGCACATTTTCTACTGTGAACAACTATTGAAAAGGTTGAACTGCTAGAAATTAATTGATAATACCTCCTACATGGTCATCTTAATACTTGATAACAAAAACAAATCTTCCAAGAAACAAGCAAGCTTTCACCTGGATTTGATGTTGGCAGTGCAGCACTGTAACAAGCCACTTACAGTACTGAACACAAACAGTAGTATGTAAAATGTTTCCTGGAACTATTTAACGTTCAATTTGGGAAGCGTAAACTAATCTTCAAGGATGTGGAAATCTATTGTTCATATCACAAATCAATTGTTTATTATCAAACATAAGCATCACGATATTATATTATACTATATTTGTTACATAGCCAACAAATGCTAATGACAAACTATATATATATACTGCATAATAATAAACTGTAAAATCATTTATTATAATATGGGGAGCAGCTTAAAAGTTCCTTTTATGTCCCAAATATGAACTCAGCCTTAAAATCTTTGAAAGAATAAAACCCCAATTTAGACCTCTGTGTACAGTAAATGATTGTAATCTATGCTCTTTGTGAGCTTTTGAAGATATACTCCATAAAAACCCTTACTTGGAAGTATAATGTCATACTGCTGGATATGTCCCCTCGACCATGAATACAGAAGGCTTGGTACAGGTGCAATTTCACGTTCAAATTAAATTAAAACTGATGAAAATAAATCCAATAAAAGAATGAAAAGTTCATTACTGTGAAATGGAAAAAAAATATGTTAACTGTTGATTGGACAGCCTGAGCTGCATTAAAGTATAACACATTGGGCCAGATCTTCGAAAGGTTTGCACACAGCGTGTGGTGTCATCAGTACATTAATTTGAAAAGTCGGCGTCTAGCTATGGAGCCAATTGTGTATTTGAATGGTCCATATGTATGTGTGCATGATATATTGTGTGGTCTCGTCTGCTGTCATATCGGTACATACTGTGGTGACACCAATGATAGCAGCTTGTCGGGGTAATGCCATTACTAATGGTGACTGTCCATCATTCTGCATTCTTGCTTGGCTGTTGTGTGCAGTTGCTGTATTGGTAGTGAATGCGCAGACAGTTTTGCGAGGCACAAACAAGATTTGCGAATTGTTAAAAAAACTGCTATATTCCAATGTTTCGCAACTGCTTTGTGCTGTTTTGGAATATCTCTCATTTTGTGCTAAAGCACTATTTTTTTGCGAGGAGATTGCGCGAAGAACCAAGATTGGGCCCAATATCACCAACCACTGTAACAACTGTGAACTGTAGCAACTAATGTTGTGTGATGAATGTATATTGCTTAGAAGACAGCTGGATTAGGTGGGGAAAAAAAACAGCTGTACCATGTGTCCTAAGCCTGGATTTTCTTGGTACAGTATGAGCTGGCTGAACTGGCTATATTTTGACAAGCAAAGGGTTTGGATAGCTAATACAGAAATACTATGCCAACAGAATGCTGCACCAGCATATGCCCCAAGCAACAACAAAATTCCACTGACAGCACTGATGCATCTGCCTACCTCATCTGCTCCTCCCTCCCTGAAAAGATACTACTGAATAGAGTTGCCCTTCAGTGATGTACTATCTTTATATTTTTTAATTTACTTTCACTTAGTGGTGCTTTAAAGACAGAGTTGTGTGCTCTTCAGTTTATTAGAACTGTCTTAACTTGAAGTGAACATTGTTTAGTAATAATATATAATATATATATATATATATATATATATATATATATATATATATATATATATATATATATATATATATATAACATAGTCTATAAATACAGTTGAGATGGTTCCTGATTTCTGCAACTAAACCATCAGTGCAGATGTATTGCAGATCATAAAATGTCGGTCTACCTGATGCAAACTATGGCTCACATGGCACCCATTCAGAATGTATGTATAACATTTTACATGTAATAAGCGCCACACTATTCACTATGTTAAAATATTTTTTCTTAATTATCTTAATCTCACTTAACATGTCAGGTTTATGGATATTGGAGGTGTTCAACAATGATGTTCAACTATTTAGGTTATAACAATACCTGTGAGATGTATTGGACTATTGGACCTTGCTATGCTGTTTACTATCATGCTGCATACTTAATAAAATAACATTCAGCACTTTTGGGAATTATGAACAGATTTGGGCAACTCTGATCTATCCCAAAGCATAGTTACACAGTTCCATTCCTCTGCTTGTCCATCTTTATTCTGTCCAATCAGGTAGCAGCATGGTACCCCCACAATAACAGTCAGTGGGTGTACTTATTCTCAAGGGCTAAATTACAGAAAGTAGGTGCAACGTGCAAAAAATCTAGTTGTACTCTGCGTTTTGTGATTTTTATTTCTGGTTTTTAAATCGAAAATGCAAAAATAAATTCTTAGGCCACCATGCAGGGGGCGGGTGTGTCCGACATGGGGAAAAAAACAAGACAGAGCACTAAAGCTTTTCAAGTAAGGTAACATTTTAATTTAAAAAGAATACATGTACACAGATATGGAGTTTAAACTTCATAATGGCTCTTTAATAATTCTTATGTTTGTTATAATCAGACCTATCTTTCCTTGCAAGTTGCAACACATTTGAATGCAGCACAATTTAAATCATGTACGAAAAACCAACTGTCACCGTTAACAAGTTCTAGGGCATCTCATCCTGTGTAAACACTTGTTTAGGTTTAATTATAGTTCCTGGGTACAAAACCTGTTGAAAGGATTTATGATAAGTTAATACGTTATGTGATCATTCTGCACAGTTTGAGCAGCCAGCAATGTCGTTTTGAGGTCCTTTGTCCAAACTACAAAAGATTACTTCTCTTATTGAATAAGACACATTATACATACAAAGTACTACGGTAAGTAACTTCTAATATTATTACATAGGCAGGGACAAGGATACAAAAATCAAGAATAAAAACTTCAACACGAACAGTTCATTTCTGAAACAAACACTTGCTGTGATGTGATCTTTTCAGAGTTTGGTATATGGCCGTGAAAATGTATTTGCCCCTGTCTGATTTTTTGCATTTTTGCAGTTTTCACATTGAATTTGGTCAGATCTTTCTGTGGGTTGTAGTAGTATATAGAGGGAGTCTAGGAGAAAAATTTTTAGTGCTTCTTTGATTTGTTTGGTGTGCAAGGTAATCAAACATGCAATCTTCAGGTGTGAAAAAGTTATTGCCCCCCCTAGTTAACTAACTTAAAAACGTAAATCAGGCCTGATTTGGGCCAGCCCTGCCCAATATAAATCTGATTAACTTTGGCCCTTACCATCAGAGTGAAGTTGTCAGCACACAAGTTCTATAGGCACATCATGCCACGATTAAAATAAATTCCTGAAGACCTCTGGAAAAAAAGTTGTTGATGCTTATCATTCTGGAAAGGGTTACAAAGCCATTTCTAAGGCTCTGGGGCTCATCACAGTCAGAGCCATATTGTCCAAATGGAGAAAGTTTGGGACAGTAGTGAATCTTCCCAGTCGTGGCCGTCCTGCCAAAATCTCTCCAAGACCAAGGTGTAAAATCATCTAGGAAATCACAAAGAACCCTAGAACAACATCCAGGGATCTGCAGGCCTCTCTTGCCTCAGCTAAGATCAGTGTTCATGACTCTACCATCAGAAAGACACTGGGCAAAAATGGAATTCATGGCAGAGTAGCAAGGCGGAAACCACTGCTCACTAAGAAGAACATGAATGCTCTTCTCAAGTTTGCCAAAAAGCACCTGGATGATCCTCAAGCGTTCTGGAACAATGTTCTATGGACAGATGAGTCAAAAGTGGAACTTTTTGGCCAACATGGGCCCCGTTATGTCTGGCAAAAACCAAACACTGCATTCCACAGTAAGAACCTCATAACAACGGTCAAGCATGGTGGTGGTAGTGTCAGAATTTGGGGATGCTTTGCTGCATCACGACCTGGATGATTAATTCTGCTCTGTATCAAAGAATTCTACAGGAGAATGTCAGGCCATCCGTCCATGAGCTGAAGCTGAAGCGCAGCTGGGTCATGCAGGGAAACAATGATCCGAAACAAACAAGCAAGTCTACATCAGAATGGTTGAAGAACAAGAAATTAAAAGTTTTGGAATGGCCTAGTCAAAGTCCAGACCTAAACCCCATTGAGATGTTGTGGCAGGACCTGAAACGAGCAGTTTGTGCTCGAAAACCCACAAATGTCACTGAGTTGAAGCAGTTCTGCATGAAGGAGTGGGCCAAAATTCCTCCACGGCGCTGTAAGAGACTGATCAATAACTACAGGAAGCGTTTGGTTGCAGTTATTGCTGCTAAAGGTGGAGTAACCAGTTATTGAGTCTAAGGGGGCGATTAATTTTTCACACTGGGGCATAGGGTGATGCGTAACTTTCTTGAATAAATAAATAAAATAAGTATCAAAATTGTGTGTTATTTGTTCACACAGGGTCCCTTTTATCTAATATTAGATTTTGGTTGAAGATCAGATAACATCCAATGTCAGAAATATGCAAAAATGCAGAAAATCAGGGGCAAATACTTTTTCACGGCACTGTATATACACACACACACACACACACACACACACACACACAATTTGTGTATACTTTCCCACATGCAAAAAATTGTTTTTTGTTCATTCTTAAAAATAGCTTTTTAAAGGGCATTTTCTCATACATTTTTTGTTTCTATTTATTTTAACACATGTTTTGTTTATGTCGTATGTGTAACTAAATCTACCTTGCCAATCCTCATTTTGGTCAACAGCATAGACCACAATAGAAATTTGTAGAACAAAGACAACCTTGTTTTTAATGGCACCAACATGGTACAATAATTACTTGTATAATATAAATAAACTACAATTACTAACCCAATCACATTGCTACTTAGAAGACAGCTTTACTTAAGTGAATAAATGTCTAAGCATAGTGAATATATATATATAATATATCATATGTATATATATATTATTGATATATATATATATATATATATATATATATATTGTGATGATGTGTATGTACCAAACGTCAATTTGGAGGCTTTTGGACCCTGGGGATAGCCACACACATTGTATAGTTAAGGTAACAATTGCTTAATTGTATAGTTAAGGTAACAATTGCTTAATTGTATAGTTAAGGTAACAATTGCTTAATTGTGTATTTAATGGGCAAATGCTGATCAGATGTGAGTGATCAAGTTGGGGTTAAAAAGGTTTTCAGTTGGTGTGTTCAGGGGAGAGGGTTGTATTTCTGTATATTTTGTTGATTAAAAGCTTTATTTTTGAACTTTGAAACTGTTTCTGAGCCTCACCCTCTGTCACCTTGCCACATATGGTGTCAGAAACTGGGATAGCGCCACCGGGAGGCTCAGAGCAGTACTTTTTTTTATTTTATTTTTTTTAGTTTTTGAAGTTTTTTTTTTTTTTGAGGAGTGTTGTGTTTTTTTTTTTTTTTTTTTTTTTTTTGAAAGAAAAAAAAAAATGGAGCTGGCCCAGGAGGACATAGAGGACAACTGGGAGTTGTTTTTAGAAAGGCTTGCGGCAGAGTTGTGCCCCGGCTGTGGGGCATATGGGCACACGGCCGCTGCCAAAGCCAGAAGTAGAGGAGTGGTGCGCTCACTGCTGCCAGTACGGGCATGAAGAGGACGCATGTCAAGAGCTCAACTGGGAGCCAGACGAGGAGGAGCCAGAGGGGGGTGGAGCCGTCTTCCCGAGAGCCAGAGGGGGGTGGAGCCGTCTTCCCGAGAGCCAGAAGGGGAGGAGTCTCGGACCCGAGAGCCAGAAGGGGAGGAGCCACGGATCCGAGGGCCAGAAGGGGAGAAGGCTGACGCCCCTCACAGCCCTTGCACATGCTGCTGAGAGGAGCTCAGTGTAGGCGCACCCGACTGCGACGGAAGGAGGTGCCAGCCAAACCTCAGAGGTCGCAAGAATTTGGCAGTTAAATTTTCCTCCCTGCCCAGGTTGATTGCCCCAGGTGGGAGCAATCAACTAATGTAATTATTCAGTTATCATTTAGCCACCTGGCATAAAAGGAGGCCTCAGCCTCCCAGTAGGGAGGAGAGGTTGGAGATCCAGAAGGAGAGCCAGAGTGGGTTTTTTGTGTGTTTGAAACCAGTGAAGGCAACGCCCAGCCTGGAAGATTTATTTTGTAAGTTTTGTTTTGTGTTTTAATTGTTTTTGTTTTGAAACCTTTTTGTTTGGCCCTTGTGCCTATGTATTTGATGTATTTCTGTGTATTTTGTTGATTAAAAGCTTTATTTTTGAACTTTGAAACTGTTTCTGAGCCTCACCCTCTTATCTTGCAACAGCGCATAATATGGTTTGTTTACTTTTTGCTGTCTAAAATTTTTAAATAGAGGCTCAAGAGCTGCTGTGTTGATTCTGTGTTTTTTAATATATTATTCTCACATATGACACAGAGCTCTTTTTCATTTGCCTTTTTTTTTTTTTTTTTAAACTGTAGCACAAATTCTGGTGAGATGGTAAATAAGTGCAAAGTATTTTTGTAGCGAATACGAACGTCTGATTATTGTATCCGAATACATGTCAACTAAATATTCGTTTATATTAGTGCTGGGACCCTGTTTAATAATATATATATATATATATATATATATATATATATATATATATATATATATATATATATATATATATATATTTATTATGCTAAACATTACGCACACATTGTCATTATTGGAAATCAAAATCCACTGTGGTTGTCACAAATAAAGCTTTAGATTACCTTTTAAAATCAGTTTCTGCTGTGGCTGATGATGACTTCAGCACAACAAATGCAGCATACAAAGAGCATATGCTTCTAATAGCATTTGCTTGAATAAAATACGTGAAAAGCTCTAATCAGAAACCAAACAAATAGATATCGGAGGCCGAGCACGTGCCTGTGATAACATGCCTCATCCTATTGTACGACTGATTAGATTAAATTATGATTTCATATTAAGTTACTTCTATTTGTCCAAGATTTACAAAGTGATCCATAAAATATATGGGGAAAGTGGTGGAGGGTGTGTATATTGGTCCGAGAGTGACGAGGAGCCTGTATCCTCTCCACTAAATTTGGGTCACACAAGTAAATTGCAGTCTTTAAATGCCAATGTCAGAGAAGACTACAAGTTACCTGTCTCCAATTAGGAAGCCACAAAAGAACAGTGTAGAAGCTACGACATATGCATAGACCTGTGCGTGCTGGAAATAGATTGAAGGTAGGTGTTCTACCTACGGGAAACAATATTCTACCAGGCTCAATTAGTACTATTGCCTGGTTTAATTTGTGTTTTGTTTTACCAGTGAACAGCTTAGCTGTCTGACTTGTAGAAAGGGGTAGTTCAAAGATAACTAAAAGGTTTAGTTAGTGCTCCTTAATGAAGAGCTTGTTTTTTGTGTGTGTGTTTTTTTACATTGTTGATATTTGTTTTGTGTGATTCTGGATAAAGAGAATATCGTAATTAGAGAATAAATATACAGGCACCGCCCTGTTAAAACCAAAATACTGTGGCCAGAGTGCTTGGTTTCCATCAGACTGTGTTCAAGACCTGAAAGAACAGTTTCAAAACACCCCAGCCTGTCACACCCTGTATTGCAGCTGTACCACTGGCTAGACATACATGCATTTTAGAAACTACAATTTCTCTCTCCACTGTCATGAGAATATGATGTACCATTCAAGTTCAAAAGCCGTACCATATATGCACGAGACTTCAACAGGAAGCATTCTACTAAAAGGCAGTGTCAAGCAATTCTTTATTAACTTCTACGATCTGCTGAAAGTAGCTCTGGCAAGCTTATTTGACCAAATAGAAAAAGTAAGAATACAGGGGGTCAGAGACCTTTTCATTTAGTATGTTTTTCATTTTAGTGTATCACAATGTATTCAGTGTTTGAAATGATTGCCATTTGTAGGTGACTCCTACTCTACCCTACTATAGGAAACCTTGTTTATGTTTTATATATATATATATATATATATATATATATATATATATATATATATATATATATATACACACTGCACTCGCTGGAATGTTGATATATATATATATATAGATATGCAGTAGAAGTCAAAAGTTTTAGTACACTTGCTGGAAACTAGGTTTTTTTCATAATTGACAATGTTTTACGTCGTATATGTTTCTGTAAATACTTGAAAATGAAAACACATGTTACAATATACAAAACAAAACATAAGGAGTATCAAAGCGATGTTCAAGAAAATTGAAAATTGTCTCTAAATCTTGGATTCCTCAAAATAGCCACCCTTTGCCTTAATAACAGCCTCACAAACACGAGGCATTCGGTTAACAAGTTTCAGCAGGAAATCACTCGACATGTCTTCCCAGCTCTTCTGCAGCAATTCCCAGAGATGTATGGAACTTGTGGGTAGCTTTGCATTGACTCTTCTGAGCAGTTCGTCCCAAACAAGTTCTATGGGATTGAGGTCTGGAGACTGGGCAGGTAAGGTCATTAGATTGAGTTGTCCTTCACTTTCCTTCTTCGCCAGATAGTTCTTGCACAACTTTGAGGTGTGTTTCGAATCATTATCTTGCTGAAGAATGAAGAACTGTCAAACTAGCCCTAATCCTGATGGAATGGCATGCCTCTGAAGTATGCTATGATAGCCATGCATGGTTGAGCTTGCCATGGACTTGGTAAAGATCACCAACTCTGTCCCCAGCAAAGCAACCCCAGACCATGACACTGCCGCCTCCCATCTTTGACACTGGGAACCACACATGCAGAACTCATGCGCTCACCCTCTCTGCGTCTTACAAATATTCAGTGGTTAGACCCAAATATTTCAGATTTTGACTCATCGGTCCATAAGACCAACTTACACTCCTCAAACATCCAGTTTCTGTGTTTTTTTTGGCCCAGGCAAGTCTCTTCCTCATATTCTGCTCTCTTAACAATGGTTTCTTTGCAGCAATTCTTCCAGTTAGGCCAGCTTCACGTAATCTCCTCTGAACAGTTGATGTTGAAACATCTGTACTTCTAGTAGCATTTAGCTGCGCTTGTATTTCAGGGGCAGTTAATCGCCGATTTCACAGACTTGTGACTCAAATTAACTTGTTCTCTGATTCTGAGGTCCCCCTTGGCCTGCCTGACCTTGTTCGGTCCTCATGAATGCCAGTTTCTTCAAATCGTTTGATACTCTTGGCCACAGCAGTTACAGACGCTTGCAAAGTTCTTGCGATTTGTCTTAGATTGACCTTCATTTCTTAAAGTAATTACATTTTTTCTTTGCTTAACTGTATTTTGCCATTTTCTGCTCCCTTACATTAAGGAATGACAAACTTGTGCCTATGCTACCTATATTTATAGTAATCTTGGACCCACACCTGTTAACAATAACTGGTGACAAAGTTAATTAACTCAGAACATCTAACAGACACTTTTATACTTAGGCCTGTGTTCTAACACTGTGTTATACACATTTCAAACTTTTAACTGAGGCTTCGGACTGAAATCCATTTGCTTTGGGTGACCATTTCATTGAAATTGACAAGATTTACATTTTCATGTAAAAGTTAAATTTTTGAATGCAATTCACTTATGATTATCAGCTTATATAAGTACATGTAACATATAATGAAATGTTAAGTGTTTATAGACAGGTTTATACAGTTAAAAGCATATATAATCATGAAAAGCCTGGTTTCAAGCAGGTGTACTCAAACATTTGACTGGTACTGTGTGTGTGTATGTATGTATGTATGTATGTATATATATATATATATATATATATATATATATATATATATACACACACACACACACACACACACACACACACACACACTGTCACTGGAATGTTGATATTTCTTGAGATATATACAGAGCATTGTCAGCAATGTTTTACTCATGTTGTAAGTATTTGTCATAGTGCTATGTCTGGTTTTTTGTTTGTTTTTCTGTTTTTTTTTGTTTACCAGTTTAGGCAGGCTGCATTTCTGGTTCTTGAACACAACCCAAACCCAGTTTAAGGAAGTAGTCACCATGTTGTAATTGTCAGAAGTATTTACATATTCCCTCCCACATTGTATTATTAATTAGTTAATTTGAATTATGCAGAACAGGTATTACCAAAATGGTACGGCAAAAAGGTGAGCTTTTCTATTTTTGCATGTAAACTAAGCTAATGTGGAATCCTGTGTTAACACTTTCCACAAGATGTCACTAAATCAATGATATAGTTGTATTTTTTTCACTTAGGAGTATCATTTGAGTCTTTATATTATATTATATTATATTATATTATATTATATTATATTATATTATAGGAGCATTGCAGGCTATATACAGTAAATCCATGTTTCTAGACATGTCTCCCATTTCCCTATATTTGATTGCTACCACCAAATAAATCAAACATTTTAAAGTGCCATACCAGAGGACAAATAAATAATGATCTTTCTCCAAAGAATGGCCTTATTCTGAATTTTCCGTTTTTGTGTGGCTTTTTGGATAGCGTGGTTTCAATGCCAGCAGCTAAAACTTCTGCTACACATCAGAAAACCTTAACTATGCATGAAAAAAAAAAAAAAAATTAAACAGGAAAGGCAGATTTCCCTGTGGGCAACATAGGCACTTCTACTGCCAGTATGTATTAAGTACAATGTTATACTGCTCTCTGTTAATCTTCTAGAAATGTTTGATAGTTATTTGCCAGCTGATGGGCCTAAATATACTCTATCAACCTGAAAGATACTGTTGTTTCAACCATTTATTTGTAGGAACTGTTGTGCTATATGTCCAAGATAGACTCCCAAGGAGTTCTGGCACACAGTATAGAATGTTTTATTTTTAGAATTTTCTAAGGTCATACATCGAATTCCGCTGTTGGAAAGTATTTTAGTACAAAAGTACATCCTCTCTAATTATGGTAGTTATAGCATTTCTTTTAAAACTGAATTGGCTTGGAGTTAATAATCATAACTAGACACATTTTGAAGATCATATTACAGTGAATCTATTGATACTGATGGTCACATTGCTGAGTGAGGAGGGGCAACCATACTGTAAACAACACTATTTCTCACTTCCACTTAAGTCCTCACACGTCTTACGATCTTCCCTACCCTCTCATCTTTGATGATTTTTTCCCTTATTGTTCTAACTGTTCATTTAGTATGTTTTTCATTTTAGAGTGTCACAATTTATTCAATTTTTCAAATGATTGCCATTTGTAGTTGACTCCTTAAATGATCCATTTTGACTGGATATTTCATTATATCATTAAAAGTTAAAGTGAGTGCTGGATTTTAGCTCTGTTCATAGTCTACTATAAGTATTAGAATTTTTACGATCTTCCCCACCCTCTCATCTTTGTTTTTTTCCCTATTGCTCCAATGCCTTTATTCTTTCACGGCGTGGGAGCCAGGCTACCTGTAGTGACGTTGCCTGACTTCTCAGAGAGCCATCGCAGTTAGGTGAGGCAGCATCGTGGTGAGGTAACCTCCAAGGCTGGGTGCACGGCACCCTCAGGGACATAGAGTAAAGATTACATACACATAGAAAAGGGGTTAGGGGGGCTGGAACTGGATGGGCCAGGGGGCCATGGCCCTTGCACTTTTAAAAGTGGGAGGACTATGCTCCCCCATTTGTTAACAAAATAAATATGCGCGCTGTGGTAAAACATATAATAGTCAATATCCTCGGAACGATAAACTAAGCCTTTAATTCCGCTACACTGTATGCAAAGGATCCCGGTATGCAGAGTTCAGGTGAGGTCTGATGTATATTGGTCCTTTGCGCACAGCGTAACACTCATTCACTCATTGAAAAGTGTGTTAGACCTAGAAGTCTTTGTGACCGTTAGAATAAGACAAGCCGCCATGAACAAAAAGGGAGAAAAACTTGGAATCCCAAGTAAAAAACAAAAGCTGACAGTCTAAATTGAATTTTTTGGTGCATCTCCATCGTCAGCAGCAAGTAATGCGAGCTTTGAGTCCGAAACGGGCTGCTGCTGTTCAAAGTCTTCAGCTTCAGCGTGTGACAGGGAGACAGAATCAACCATAATTAGACCAACTTCCCTGGGTCAAGATTTTCACGGAGAACCGATGGATGGCGGGTCGGGCGAGACTGAATGTAATTCAGTGTGCTGCTGTATTAATGACTCCGGTAAGGGCTTTCAACTTATAGTACCTAAGAAAGATACAGCAAGAGTGTACGGAAAAGGAAAAAAGGCTCGAGAAAGACATTTTAATTCTGAATGGTACAAAAAGAGGGACGGGCTTGTTTTTTGAAAAACTCGAATGAGAGCTTATTGCACAGCTTATAGCACAAAGAAGGAACTTTAAAATTAATCAATTTATGTACTATATGTTCTGTAGAAGAATTTGAGCAGTAGAACACCCAGATCAACACATTTTATATGGATTGTAGCTTTCCAAGAGGACAAAAGCACATACTGTACAATCACCACATAATATAAAAGAATATTTCAAAGGACAGTTAACTCTGAAGCAACACAAGTAATCACTTTAGATTTCTACTAATTGTATCGCTTCATTATGCACACACCTGCACAGAAAGCAATTCATATAAATACAAATGGTCATTCATGCTAAGCCTAGGTGTGTAGAAGTGTAGTAACCTTCATGGTCGGATGTTAAATCTTGGAGAAAGACACTACAGTATTATAAGAAGGAAGACACAATTTCAGCTGTAACTGAAATCAGTATTAAGGATGGTAGCATCATAAGAAGATGTCATTAAAATTCCAATTGATTCAATATGTGGTACACACTTGTGTAAATGGGTTCACACATGGCTGATCACAAATAACATCACTGACATGTATTCTGTAAGGCTGCACCTCCTTGGTAGAAATCTGTTTCAGTGCAAATTAGAAAGCAAAAGATCTGATAGACGTTGAGGGCTAATTGTAAATGGGTGTTTCTGTACTGCATCAATGACTGTTATTTTAAAAAGGAACAATCTCAGAACAGAGGACTACGGGTCATTCTGGATAAGAGACTTTTCTGAAAATTTCCACCAGCAAATTGGCCTGAAGGAATTATCATTTGCTTTCATGTAGGAATTGTCAAGTATCCCTCCTGAGCAATTTAAACAAACTTACACTTTGTAGACTTGTCACATCTCGTCAATGGCATCCATGATGCCCACTGTGGTCATACACCCTAGGTGTTTCTAATGTGTTGTCCAAGAAATGTACATAATAATAGTCAAGAATCATGAAAACTGGATGGTATTTAATATTCATTGCATTTTCTGCTTTTCTGAAACAAGTTCTTTGCAAAACACTTATTCTCTTTTTGTATACAACATCTTATTTTTGTGAAAGGCTTTTTTTTTTTTCTTTTCCAACAAATCAATGATCTTGTGGTTTTCAAAAATGTTAGCACTTTAACCAGTGTACTGCAGCCAAGATCAATCCACTCATCTCACCTACAGGGGTCATCAGTATATGTAAGAGCAGGGAAAAGCATGAAGCAGCACTTCCCTTTAACACAGTAAGAGTTAGGACAATCCTAATTGCAGCCCATGGCTTCAACTAATGGAAAACAACACATCTGTGCAACGTTACAGAACAGTTAGGTAATCATAAAAGTTAACAAGAGTTATAATAATAGCTACCAGGATCAAATTGTATGAGCCATCTATAAATAAACTAAGTGGTTTGGCTGGAGGGTATAGCTACACAGGCAAATAAAACTGAAATAATATTGTGTGTGCTTTTAATTGAAATTACTGTTAACAACTCCTTCTGGTGCCCTATTTTATTAGGTATTTTTGTGGTTTTGTGATTATAAGAAACATGTTTGTAATTTAGTAAGCAACAGTTTATCATCACTGTTACTCAGAATATCATAAATGTTTGTATTCCTTTTCAAAATGTGAATGTGCGAGTTTGATTGGATTGGTATACATTTCCTCTTCAAATATCATGTTTTATTTCAGTCAGACATTATGTTGGAGTGGTTTGTATAGTCAACCCAAAATAAATAGAGAAATTAGAGGATGGCCCAAGTAATTGGCTGGATTCATACAAAGTATTTTATGGAAAAAACTAAATTGCACTTTCTGTTTTTGTTTGTGTGTACCAACTTGTGTACAGTTATAACATTCTTATTATATATAATGGACTGTTGCCGTAATACCTGGGCAATTGGTGAAGTGCCCATCTGCAGCAGGCAGATGCCAAATTAGCTTAGAATTTTATGTCATTTAAAATTGCCCAAAGCCACCCGGGCTAATAGTGAAGAAAGGCTTTAGTGTGCACTGTTGTAACAAATGAAAGGTTAATGGAAAGTAATACAGCAGTGTTCCTCCTCTGGGTATCTCCTGCAGTACTCAATAATAGTTCGTCAGTCTAATTATTTAATCATTAGACCGACTGTATCGTTTATTTCTTTTTATTTATTTATTTTAATGAAATGCTGATGTCAACTAATGTTAGACATGAAATAATTGTTTGAATGTGTAAAAAAATATTATAAACTTTTTAGAAGAAAATGTTTTCTTCTTAGTCAAATTGTCGTTCATAGTTCTACAAAAACTGAAGAAAAATACAAACTTTATGCTGTTGATTAATGATTAATTAATATTGCTATGGTAAATTAGTTTTGGCACTGCATTCTTCCCAGTGTTTTTTAGTTAATTGTAATGATAACGAAAATGTTTGTTATTTAACATAAATCATATCCGTTAATAGTAACTATAACTCAAAAGTAATGTAAAACGATAATGAAATAGTAACAAAAAAAAAAAGAAAAAAAACATTTTGCTAGTTTGGCTTGCTACTTTTCGATTGTAATTGGTGGAGCTCGTTAAACACCGAATTCCCCAAAAATATGAGTTCGACTGAAATAAATTTATATAAGATAAACGTGTATAAAACACTTTTTTTAAAATTCTTACCAAAAATAATCATTTAGAAATCATCTCTAATTTGTCTAGTTTTTATACTTGCTGTCTGTCCAGTCTCCGTTCCGTTCTGAATGGTTAGATGTCGCTGTCAGTCAACGTCAGGTTTCCCTGTGTCAGGGACCCCTCTGAGTCTGCTGATTTTCATTCCAGCTGAGTTCTCATTTAATTCAACCCTAAATGAACTAATAATGTGTTAAACAGACCTTTTTAATTGTTCTCAGATCCTAAAAAGTTGCAGATTTCAAGTTACTTATAAAATTGTTTAGTTAACTTGAACTCTCCAACTGTTTAAAAGCTGAAAACAATTAAAAAGGTCTAATTAAGCTAATGAATTGTTAAATGAAGAGTTCAATTAAGTAATTGAGAACTCAGTTGAAATGAAAACCAGCAGACACAGGGGTCCCCCAGGACCAGGATTGGGAAACTCCGCCTTAATAGGCTACTGTAGTTTGACTGTCAGTTATTACATCCTATTATGTAGAAATTAGTAGGTTAAGGTATAGGTAAGCTTTTGCTATAGGTATACAGTAACAGTTACTAGTTTGTTTTGAAAATGGAGCATAAGAGGAAAACACTTAACAGAGGCGTAGCGTACATTGAGGCAACGAGGCATAGTGTATATTGAGGCAACGAAGCGTTGAGTACACCGAGACAACGAGGCAGTCGTCTCGGTAAAAATCAGCTAGGTTAATTTATTTATTTATTTTTTTAAAGTACAAAAATATATCAAGATTTTTTTATATAATGTGCCCACTTACATTTTTAAGACTGTCATATAATCGACATGTTTTCATATTGTTATTTTTATTTAATTAACATTAAAAATGTTCCTACAGCATAGAGACAATCCGTGTTTTCCACAGCAAACAGATTCCTAGGGTCCATGTTCATGACGAGAAAGAGTTTAACCGAGTGCATCCTTCCGATATGTTTAGTCTAGCAGCAGTATGGGTAAAAATTGACTGAATGGCCTTGCCCTGCTATATATCCACAGACCGTTTTTAAATGTGTGTAGGATCTTTATCTATACGTATAGCTCCACTGTGACCAAACATTATTTCAATTAGAATGTTGGTAACCATGGTTTTGTCGCATGCTGAATTGAAGTTTTTAAAGCATAAATGTCGATTTCATCCATTCTCTGCTTGAAGGGAAAAATAAAGATTAAAAAAAAAAAAAAAAAAACAGGTAAATTCTTTAATCAAAGTTAATCAAGCAAAATGAGTGCTATATTACATGTATGGAATGAAAACGTATCTTGCGACAAAGCTGTTATCAAAATATGGAATTGTAATGTAAGCCTATAGAAAATTTACATTTTAGAGTTTTTGTTTCAACTGGTCCATATTCATAAAGCATTTCCAAAAAAGGTAAATGCTTTATGAATATGGCTCTACAGTATGTTTTCTCCAGATCTCTTGGAAAGCCTGTGAGCCAGGGACATTTTGAATTGTACAGAAAAAGGCTTTTTTGTTTACACCATTGATTCAGGCAGGTTGCTTTTATATTTAAGCCTTCTAATACCTTGTTTTCATTAGGCATTGAGGTTCTACTTAAACATTTACAACTGCAAATGAAATGCTCAGCCATTACGGCAACTGCCCGATTCCAGCAACGGTCCGTATATATATAAAACGGTGGAAAAAATGGTAGTATAGTGTGGTGTAACTTTTTTTTCCCCAGAAAACAGTATAGCAAAATAATGTAATAATTTTCCAGGCTATGCACATCTATTATTTTTAGTACTACATGAGGCCTTCCTTTCTGATAGACTTGGTTACTTCATCGTCCCCACCCCTTCTTTCCTGTCATTAACCAACTAATTGCTTCCCTTATTGACTGACATACTGTCAGCCAGTTACATGCTTTGATCCAGAAAACAATGATGATGTGACCCAGAGAAAAAGGCATTGAAAACTGAGAATTTTATTGAACCTAGTGTAATACCGGATATCATGTTTTACAATCAAAATGCCATGATTTCTATGTTTGCACTAGAAAATGTTGTCAACAGTGTTTAGTGTAATTGCAATACTGGGTTTACCTAGACAACTCTTACTAGAAATGTGAGTCAAAATTATCAGACTAATAAAGGTTGCTTTGTTGACTGTCGTCACGTGGTCATGTGATGGGGAGCACCTTGTGACTTATACATTATAGGATTACAGTGGCTTTGGGGGTGCAATATTTACACAGCTATAAGAAAATATGGAGTCCAGATATCAATGTGATAATAATATGGTTGTACAACCTCAGAGAGTATTTTACGGTAATAGCATTGTACTAAAGGCTAGATTACGAAATACTTATGACAGTGTGTCATGAATTGTCCTGGAGCTGTCTCTTAAGATATACTATATATTGCCAAGCTAAAATATTTAATTATAAATAAATTAAATATATATATTATATATATATATTATATATATCTATATATATATAATATGTTATACATAAAAGTCACAATAAATTTTAAAGTTAAAAAATTGTACAACATAAACAATACCATTTATTGTTATTAAATATTTATTTAAAAAAAAAACATAGCGATAACATACAGATATAGGAAACTTGTAGCAGCTGGAGAAATGTGTTTTTTTTAAAAAACCTCTTGTAATTAGTACATCAGAAGAGACAGATGACCTCTGGTTAAAGACACACACAATGTTAAAGGACAGATCCGCTCAGAGGTCTTTTTATCAAATTGCTAATTGATTAGTTGAACCCATGCCTAATTCATGAAGGTCTGATAAGATCAAAGCCTACATTGTCTTTGTACATACCATTATTGAGACAATTAACTTTCTTAATCTATAAAATGCAATTACTGTATTGTGGTAAAAGTGTTTATTCATCAATCTGCAAGTTTAACAAAACATTGTTTACTGCTTTGAGCAAGTTTCTCCTGTAACCTGGTGCATAGCATAATCTTTGCTGGCTGCAGTTTTAACATATTTAACTCTCCACCTGCATAAACGATCGTCAATTTCACTTAATGACAAACTTTACATTATTGTTAATCTTAAAGGGATGAAAGCAGCCAGGATTATGCTGTCAAAGTGCTCCAGTTAAAAAAGCAGCAGTCACTGAGGCAGTTGTCTAATGCCTTGTCCATATTAGAGCAAACAAATCTACAACCGAGTTCAAAACCGATTTATCTGAACCTGTAAGTGTCCAGATTGCCGTAATGAAACCGAGTTAGATTAAATAAGCTGTTGTTGAAAAAAAATTTTTTGCTGGATGACTGTATCCCAGAAACCACTGTAATGTATACACATTCTTCTTTCTTTTTTCCCCCCTCTAAATGTTATTGTTTATTTTCATTGAACGCGGGAGCAGAACGGAGGAGCTACAAGAAAGTGCCAAAGTAATCAAAAGGGAAATAATTTGTATGGGGGAAATAATGCTCATGCCACAATTAATTAGATGGGCATTTGCACAAAGGGAAAATCTGGGGCGGATAAGACGTTCTTTCATTTAGTTAAAAGTCGAAATATAGACCTTCAACTTGTTAATATGTGATTTGATCTAAGATAATTTAAAAAGTGTTTTGGACATATTTTAAGTTTTGCGTACTACAGTACATTAGCAGATCTGATTGTACCAATGGAATATGACAAGAATAAATACTCCTATATTTTAATTTGGGCTTGTCTTTTTTTTTATTCTCGTCTCATGTAACCAGGGGGATTGTGGCAACGTTCTACCGCAAAGCACTAGGGGATGTCAGAGGATATTGTGTAACCAGACTCGAACACGGTTCATGTCCAGATTACAGTTAAACTAGTTTATCTAACCCAGTTATGCTGACAACCAAGTTAATGTGGCCAAGACCTAAAAGACTTCTTAAAATAGCGTACAGGCAATGATTACTGTAATGTACCTGAACTGGCAGTTTGTAGGGTAATGTTTATTGACTTGTATATTATTATTATTATTATTATTATTATTTATTTATTATTATTATTATTATTATTATTATATTGTATTGTATTTTTTATTAATTTGTTTATTTTACTAATTACTCTACAGTATTATTCAGTACATTACATGTTTTTTGTTATTTTTTATAATTCATTTACCTGACCATCTTTATCCAAGCCAACATAAAATTACTGTATTAAATAATTAAAATACAGAGTGTTACATAATGTATAGTAATGTACAGTACTAGTTATGTGTTACATTATTTTATATTGTTGCAACCACGCCATGCTCTACGGCCAGGAGTGACCTTGTGCTCCCAGCAGCCTCCCCTCAGCTGCCAGTCCCAACTGAAGACCCAGCTCACACCACAATACATGCAGTGTGACTCCTGAGCTGTGAAGAGCTTTGCCTGGAGCAGCGGCGCCAGCTGTGGTAGCTGTTGTACGAGTATCGCCACAGTTTCGCCACCGCCTCAGAGGACGTTTGGTGGAAACACCTGGTGCAGCATTAGATTGAGACCGGAGACGCCCGCCCCATCAAACAGTGCCCTCGACATTAACCACTTGCATGCCAGAAAGCCACAGAGCAGGAAGAGATGAAGGCAGTAGGAATAATTGATCCTTTCGACAGCCCATGAACATCTCCGTTAGTCATGGTGCAGAATAGGAATGGCACGTGGAGGTTCTGTGTCGATTACCGGTGGATAAAAGATGTGATGGAGAAGGACTCCTTCCCCCTTCCCCGCATCGATGAGTCCCTGGACCTGGTGGTCGGTTCTAAGTGATTCTCCTAACCCAATTCACTGTGTATTCTTCAGTCTCTATACTGTCAGAATGCAGGCACAACTTCAAGCAACAAGAGAGCAGCTCCAAGAATCAAGAGAGGAGCGACTGTCTATCTTACAATGCCTTGAGCAGCTCAGCATACGGCACAACTCAGCTAGCACAATAAGGTCCAGTCATGTGCTACAAAAGATGACCCCAAATGATGACATTGATGCATTCCTTTTGGCATTTGAGAGGACAACGGCCAGGGAAGAATGGCCACAAAGAAAGTGGACTAAAATACTTGTACCCTTCTTGATTGGGGATGCGCAAAATGCCTACTACGACCACAACCCAACAGAGGGCGAAAACTATGACCATCTGTCACAAAGACGGCCGGAGTGGGTGACGTCAGAACCAGGAAGGGAATACACCGAGACAAAACAGATGAAGTGAAATGGTGAAGACACTTGCTTGCTCCGGTTTATTGTAAATAAAAGGTTAAAACAAACAGAAAACAGGACACAACACTTTAAACCAAAACAAAAAGACACACAAAATGGACTATACTGAACAAACACGGTGAGCAGATGGACAGACTAACAAACACTGTGAGTTTTAAATAAACAAGTATCGTGCTGGTCCCACCAGCATGCAATAGCAATTGATATTACACTCTTTGGTTTCTCCTCCTCTCTCTCCCATTCCCTACTCACCGAACACCCAACCCTGAGTGAGTAAAACATGCATCTATATATACTGTTGTGCTGGGATTCAATTACCAATTAATTATTCACTTGAATCCCAGCACGTGAATTAATTATGTGGAACCTCATGCTCACATATTAAATACTTTAAATGCACGTGAAGTGATGTACAATCCCATGCCTAAATACAATTATACATTTTTAAACACACGTGAAACATTTATATCCCGTGTACCAATGCCTATACACCAACATTTAACACACCACACGCAACATATAACTGAAAAATAGACAGAGGGATGGGCACTTTGTCACACCATCTTAAAGCAAAGATCTTGGCCCGAGCAGGCGTCATGACAGTTGTCAGGGCACAGAAATAGCATGCCTGGGGTTTTAGCAGCACCATGGCCATGCGTTCTCAAATGTTTGACCTGATCCATTTAGCCAACAGCTGGTTAAATAATGATGTTCGTTAGTTTTCAAAAATTAATAAAAGCCATTTATATTACATCAAGACATTACAATATGTAACACATTAAAGTAGAAACATGTCCAGGAGTAAAGAATATGTAGTGTAGGCCTTACTTTAACCCAATGAATTAACTACAAAACAAAGGATGCCAAATAGCAGTTCAAGTTAAATGTTTTGTTCCCAGCTTTAATAGTCTGATGAATATAAATTCATTCAGGAGAGACCCCTGAACAAAGTAGAGACCCAATTGGGGTCACCAGAGAGCCTGGTTACTACACTACTTTTTGCCAAGCGTGAGTTACCGTACACTAGCAAGATCTGTAAGCCTAGGAAAACGCATCAAGACCTACGCCTAGCGAGAGAGCGAGGACCACTTATAGATGTTACTTTAGTGGGGGAATCAGGGAAACGCACACAGAAGGGTTTCTCAATATACAGTGTAACAAAAGAGATATTTTAAACAAGACAGGAGGAGAGGAATTGAGTATGGATCTAGACAGGGTAGAAGAAACTTGGCAGGATAAATTTTTACCATTAAGTGAGCAATTTGCCAGGGAACAAGAACAGGATACACCACTAGTCCATATCCACACTAGATTAGCGTCCCTAGACGAAGTACCCAAACAGAGTGTAGTGGTTAACCCTCAGGAATATTTTTTTCAAAAAAATGATTTGTTATATAGAGGGACAGTGATTAACGGCAGTCCAGTGGAACAAGTATTAGTTCCTTCTGCCTATAGACACCATGTTTTAAAATTAGCTCCACCTCTTTGGAGCTCATTTAGCCACAGATCAAACGCTGAGTCAGATTATCCAACAGTTTTATTGGCTTGGGATTCAAAAAACTGTGGAACATTTCTGTAAGTCCTGTCCCACATGTCAAAGAGCTAGTTCCAGACCCCCCTTACGAGCCCCCTTACAACCCATGCCAATAACAGACATCCCATTTGACCTAAATCCAATGGATTTAGCAGGACCACTTTCTACGTCTGTCAGAGGACATGAATATATTTTGGTAATCTTAAATTATGTCACTTGATATCCTGAAGCAATTCCAATTCAAAATATATCCTGAAGTGATTTTGGAATGCAGAGAACAACACAGAGCTAGTGTGAGTCCAACAGTCTTTTATCATTTGAGTTATTTAAAAATATGCCATGTATAAACAAAAGGTGCAGGTGTACTTACTGTGTCTTCTCCTTCATGGGACAAAGACTGTTTAATTTATGGACTGTGTTACTCAGACTCAGCAGCATTGAACTTCCTGCTGCATAGGGAAACAATCGGGCCTTGTGTTTGTTTTAAGCTGCATGGAGCAGTGCATTGCCTGTTTAGTTTGTGTTTGTAAATGGCCTTATTAGTTGTATTTAATGTAAAAGATACGTTGTACTCTGCTTACATTCAGAAAAGTATTCTACTTTTATATTGTGTTGAAAGGCTGACTGTAAGAGCCTGCATAACTCCCTGCAAGGACTGTGATATTTTACCTGCAATAAAAGGGACACTGCAGACAGAAATAATTGTACCAACTCAGAAGAATAAAACCACTGTTTATTTAAGCAGAAACATGTTCTGCCAACAATTGCATTTGTAGCAGGCCCAGTGTGGTCAAGACTGTACAAGGGATATCAACGAGAGGGCGTCTGTCTGGGGACAAAGAAACCGATAGTGAGGAAACATATTAAAATGAAACATCACCTGAGACCATAACCTGTTACACTTATCCAGTCTTGTGAAGCACTTGCCCTGCAGTAATCCTGAAGGAACAGAGTCCACCCTGTGAACTTACCGTGACAGCACCAGACAATCTACCTGTGGAAGGAAAACAAAGCAAGTTACCAGGATATCAAAGGACATACAACGGACAGACTTAAAGTGTACAGCCCCAGCAACCCTGAGGTCTTCTGTACCATAATATGCACTCAGATGTTGTACAGAATACCACACCGTGCAGTATATAGAAGAATATTGTTTTTACCTGTTCAAAGGCAAGCTTCAGCAGAATTAACTAGGGACAAAAGAAAAAGTGAAGTTAGAGCCCAGAGGGCAGATTTTCTTTTGTTTATTATTTTGTTTATTTCTCTTTCAAATATAAAAAGGCTGTAATCAATAAAAATGTACCTTTTGATTCAGTAATCCTGCTGTTCTGTCTCCTCTCTGCAAAGGCAAATCTTGGCTACCACAACAATTACAGAACTCATAGTTCACACTGTCTAAAACTTTTAAATAGAGGCTCAAGAGCTGCTGTGTTGATCCTGTGTTTTTTTTAAAATATTTTTTAGATATATTAATCTCACGTATCACACTCAGATCTTTTTCGTTTGTTATTTTTGAAACTGTTGCACAACTTCTGGTAAGAAAGTGGATGAGTAAAGGTGACCCCACTACAGTTCATCGCCTTAGTCGAACGATAACTTGCCGCGAGGAGTTGTCAAGGCAACCACGACCCTTATTGCCTGGAGACCCTGCTCCGCACCAAAGAACGGGTGAGAACCTGATTCAAATAGGGGGGTTGAAGAGCGGTCCTCAGACCAGTGTCTTGTAAGACACAATTACAAGACACTGGTCTGGGGAGTAGTACTAAGGGTGATAGTGATTTTAGTTACTATAAGTGTTACAGGTGCAATAAGTTATGGTACATAGCAAACCACTGCAAACAGCATGATGAGCCTATGCAATGCATTGTAAGAGAACATTTTTGCAGTACCATAATTGTGCCAGGGGTATCTGAAGGGAGGTATCCTTCCATTGTAACTGTAATGGTAAATGGGAAGTTAGCCAAAGCTCTTATCGATTCCGAATGCACAATATCTCTGTCAGCTCCTGATTTTATGACTACCAGTAAATTGGATAACAGTCTTAAATGAAACTGGGGAGGTACAGATCAGTGTGGACCAAGAAGCAGTGTCAGACTTCTGGTGTAATGCAGTTCAACCATTTAGTGGGCAGTTTGGTAAGGAACAAGAAAGGGATCCTACACTAGTAAATGTCAAACAAAACGTTGTAGTCAGTGGTATCCCTGGAGAGAATGCTGTAGTCAATCCACAGGGGGATTTTATCATTAAAAATGATTTTTTGTACAGGAACACTTTGATGAACGGTAGCCCGGTTACTTATCCCAAAGTTGTACCAAATCACTGTACTTAAACTCGCTCATAACCACTTATTTGGTGCACACCTGGGGGTGAGAAAACATTGCAAAGGTTGTACAAAGGTTTTATTTTCTAGGGATATGCAAGACCATAGAACAATTTTGTAAATCCTGCCCAGACTGTCAATCTGCAAGTCCTTGTCCACATTTAACCATGGACCTTGTGGGACCATTAAACTAGTCTGCACGAGACCATGAATATGTGTTAGTTATTATGGATTATGCAACTCTGTACCCGGAAGCTATTCCATTGAGGAATATGCGTTCCAAAACTATTTTTAAAGAGTTAGTACAAGTTTTCTCCAGGGTAGGGATACAAAAAGAAATCATCACGGATCAGGGTACTCCCTTCATGAGTAAACTCATGCAGGGCTTTTATATGACTCTTATACAGTAATTTCTTCTAATTTGGTTTTCAGTTCTTCGATTTCCTTTGACAGCTCTTCATTTTTTGACACTGCTATATCAAGGGCTGCAGGTTCTGGTACTGAACAGTAATTGTGGGCAAGCAGCGTTACTGCACAGTCCATTGCGTCTTTTTTGGTGACAGGCTCAGGTTTTTCTCTCCTCTCCCAAACACCAAGCCTTGGGGCTGTTGTTGACGATAGTCATTCCTTTGAAAGAGCACTGGTACCGAATCCTTTTTTAGCCATCACTGCCCTCCACAGGTTGCTTTGAGCACATTGCTTTTAACAAAGTGTCTGCTGCACACGTTTGTGTGTTTTGTTGCCGTAAATTGCTCTCGGCAGATGTTGTTGAGCCACTTCTTTTTAAGTTTTTCATTTACAGGACAAGAGTGAAAGCTTACACTCGAGTTGTATCGCGACGACGTTGAACAAAAAGGGACACAGCAGAGCTCCGAGGTGCTTCCCTTTCATTTCTGATATTTCACAGATTTCAGTTTTGTACCTGTGGCAGTACGAATAAAACAATATCCAATAGAATAATAACAAAATAATCTTCAAAAAACATGCATATACCAAAAACGAACTGCGATCACTATCAACAAGTATTAAACAGGACGTAAATATGCCGGTATAAGTTAAACCGGAAGCCCACTGACGCCATTTTGTGCAGAGAGCCTGTTGCTCATACACTGCTGTGTGCATGTGCGGACAATTTAGAGTTACTGCATCTTGTAAAGTGCTTTGTGATGGTGATCCACTATGAAAGGCGCTATATAAAATAAAGATTGATTGATTAAAGAATACTTACCTGCAATACCCCAGTTTTTAACAGTTACTTATTGGTGAATACCTGTGGATAGAAGAAAGAAGATGTCTCTTAGTAAAGTACCACAGCAAACCAACACAACTTTTTGAGGACTGGAAAAGTCACCTTAATTATCTTATGTGTGAAGATCAGCCAACTTGAAATGTTCCTCCGGTTTGGATACAATTGGACTGAACTCTTTGGTTTAAACTTTGTGTTTTTTTGCTTTTTTTTTTTTTTTTTTTTAATTTAGTGGTTGGCAATTATTTTTATTGTTTTCTCCCCAATTTAGTAATGTCCAATTATTTTTAGGTTCAGCCCACCGCTACCACTCCTGTGCTGACTCGCGAGGGGTGAAGACGAACACACACTGTCCTCCAAAGTGTGTGCTGTCAGCTGCCTGCTTCTTTACACACTGTAGACTCACCATGCAGCCACCCAGAGCTACAGTGTTGGAGAACAACGCAGCTCTGGGCAGCTTACAGGCAAGTCTGCAGGCGCCCGGCCAGACCACAGGGGTTGCTGGTGCACGATGAGCTGAGGACACCCTGGCCGACCTAGCCCTCCTTCCCCATGGGTGGCGCTCGGCCAATTGTGCACTGACCCCTGGGAGCTCACCTCCTCGATCGGCAAAGGAATAGCCTGGACTCGAACTGGCGACGTCCAGACTATAGGGCGCATCCTGCACTCCACGTGGAGCGCCTTTACTGGATGTGCCACTCGGGAGACCGATATTTCTTATTTTCATAGTGTTTGGACAGTCAGGGACTTAACAATTGAGTTAGTGCCCTGAATGATGGTTAGCCTTTTATTTTCAAGTTTTCAAACATTTATTTTGTGTCAGTAAATAAATAGCCCTCTATTGGCTAACCCGATTCACTGGGTATTCGTCAGTCTTTTATACTGTTAGTCACATTAGTTGGACCGTAGGCCGTTAAAAAAAAAAAAACATATATATATTATATATATATGATATAATATATATATCTATTATCACAAACACACACACACACACACACACACACACACACACACACACACACACACAGGCATATTGTGAAATCTGGCATTTTGCTAAATGCCTGAAACATTCAGGCACTTCACAAAATGCATAAAGATAGTAATTAGGCATTATGTTAAATGCCTAATCTCTGGTAATATTTGATAATATTAACTCAGACATTTTTACTGCATTTAGTTATATCCAGCATTGTGTTAAAGTTGTTCCCACATCTTCCCGATCCCAAATTTAATAAAAAAAATTGTGCTATGCATCCATTAATTCTACTTCCTAAAATTAAAAAAACATTAATTGTTCATAAAATGTGTATGTACGTGAGAGATGCCCCTTACGAACTTTCTGGTATAAGAGACACATTGTGTGTAGTTCGGGACTATAAAGTTCTGACTGTCCAAATGGAGTAATTACACATAAGATAAGCATCTCTCATTATAATCAGGGGTTCACATAACTGGTACGCATCTGTACCAATAAAAAACAAATGCAGAGTTCCATATTGTTTTTAACACGCAAATTCATACCGTCACCACATTTTTGATATCGGCAGCGAGGGTGCTCACGCTTGTTTTGTTTTCGAAAAATTTCTAGAAATTATACATTTCCACTGGGGTATGTAAACATTTCACTACAACTCTCTGTGTGTGTGTGTGTGTGTGTGTGTGTGTGTGTGTGTGTGTGTGTGTGTGTGTGTCTATATATATATCAAAATTATACCAATCATAATTGTTTACAGGTACCTGATGATGTAAGTAGGCAGGTTTGGACAGTAATGTGACAGTGTTTTTCTACTCATATATAGGTAAGTAGTTTGCTTTGTTTGCCTGTTGGTTCTTTTAGCGATACTAGAAATTGCATACAAATATATCTACTAATTTACAGTGGTAAAAAAAAATAAAGATGTTGGGATAAATAACTGGGTAATAGTTGCAGTTAGGTTCTAACTTAACTAAAGTGTGACTAGAAATGATGTATCTTTAAAACATTTACAGTAATCTTGAACTGCACTTACAATTCTATTATTGTGCATAATGATTTAGGTTTATTGACTGCAATAACTTTCTATTGAACTTTAAGCCTTATATTGTCAAATCAAATAGCTTTAAGAATTACATGATCTTTCATTCCATTTTACAATTGTCATTTCCTACACATGAATATCTTACAATGAGTTCACGTAAGAAAATAAAAAGCCTTGGTTGTCATTCAGCCTCAGTGTAGTGTGAAAAGGTTATTCTTGTGATTCATGCCTGCTACATGGCCAGTCTCAGGGGTATAAACTGACAGTTTAGTGGGAGGTGGAGTTCCAGAAAACATCACAACTGATGTTTAGCTATTGTAGCTGTCATTGGGAGATAATAATTAATATTATCCAACAAAAGCAGACTCAAATTCTGGGAATAAAGATTAGAAATGTGTGCTACAGAGCTAGCACTAGATAAAGGCACACTGAACACATATTTTGTGTTCTTATACAGTAGTAATGTCACTGCCATTGTAAATCATCAGCCTCCATTGGAAATAATGAGGGTTAATTATAGTGCTTTACTTACTACAGATTAACAATCATATGCTGAAATATCACAGTGGCTGTGGATGTTATTCATTTTTTTCTGCCATTATGTATGCAATCCTTTATGAACATTTTTTGGACTAACTTTTCACACCAGAAGGGTACCTGACAAATCATTACAAGTTCAAGGTAAATCGGGATGCATAACTCCTGAAACAGTCAATTCCAACACTGTAGAGCCTTCCTTCACCGACAGGCATTGTCACTTAATCCCATGTACATTTGTGATACATTTACATTTTACTGGAGAATACTGGAGTTGCTAAAAATGTGATTACTGTAATGTTATTGAAAAGTACAGTGAAGTTGCTTGTGTAGAGGGAGCCACTGTTTTTTTGTTTTTTTTGTTTTTGTGTTTCTTTTGCTCTTTCTATTTGTGTGGACAAACTTGGATGGTGTGTTACCATTGCCAGTAAGGATATAGGAGCATGTATTTATTTGTCGATGGCTTGCTTGCCAGTAGCTTCTGATGGGTGCCTTATTTACCATGTTTTAATTATTTATTGTTTCAAGCCCATCTTTGGTGAGAATAGTGTGATGGTCCAAGCAGCACTGTGGGACCACCTTTTACCATTACTCCAGTTGGAATTGTGCCAGCCATCCGTTTGGGACTAAATGGTGTTCCAACCAGGTGGGGATGTATATACATTGCACAGTGAGCACCTTTTGTTGTTGTTGAATGTTGCTTTAATCTGGAAGTGCCTGTCAGTATAAAAAGTCTTCACTATTCCGTGAAAACCAACACAATTCGCTACATTGGTGTCAGAGTGGCACGTAAGATGAGCAGAGAGGATATATAATCCCTGTAATGAAATCCCTGTATTGAGGCGAATGCTGCTTTGCTTCAAGGAGCAAGAGGGACACTTAGCCCAGTGGATTGAAATACTGCAGGACAATGACTTTAAAAAGGCACACCGAGCCAGGTGGAGCCATAACAATGCTGATGCTGTGCCCTGCAGGGCCTGTGCAGAGCTACTGTGCCATTATTGTGCCAGACTGGAGGAATGTGATGCACAGTGGCAGCAGGAACTTCAGGTGGAGGTGGGTCAGGAAATATGTGGAGACCATCTGCCACAGCTGTGAAAGCTGCACAACCCAGAAGGCTCCTACTGGACATTCTAGGGTACCTCTGCAACAGTATCAAGTGGGGGTGCCCTTGGAGCGGATCAGTGTGGACATTCTTTGTCCCCTTTTCCCTCTGGAGCCCATGGACTATTTTACAAAGTGACCCTAAGCTTATACCACTCCTGATCAAAGTAGCATTACCTGGTTTAATGTCTTTTTCCATGTGGAAAATTAAGATTGAATTTAATTTCACTGCCATAGTTGTTTTATACTGTGAATACAGAGGGTGACACAGATTTAAAATGAACTTTTGTGTGTATATTAGCCGACACCCTTTTATATGGAAACATTTTTGGCTGCATAAACCACTGGAGACCCATCATTTTTCAGATTTCACTATTTTGGGATCTTATCCAGAATAACTTCAATGCTAACTTTTATAGCAGTTTTCCATAAATACTGCCTTAAAGGACCACTTCTGTTTCCAATTGACATTTTATTTATAGAACTATATCCTGTACAATATCAACATTATTTTTGAAGCTGGTGAAAAATGTCCAGACCAGATATGTTTAATCTTATTTTAATGAACACTTAATGCAAGTCTAATTTACTGCTCTTATTCTTGGAGTTTACCTAAAGATAATGCAGAATACATTAACTTCCTGGATACTGAAAAGCAAGATTTTAAGTTTTTTTTTTATTTCATTTTTTTAAGTTGATATTGTATTGTATATGACAGTAAAATATTAATTACTGAAAAAAAGTTATTCAGATAGTTAAGTCACAGCCATCTGTTGTTGTTGTTCTAATAGTATGTGAGTTAACCTTGGTATAAAGACTAACGGCTTCTTCTAATTACTGTATGGGTTTAGAATCTCTAGTTGGGTTTGTAAAAAAATGTAGATTTAAAAAAAATATATATTTTAAAAGCTACTGTACACCTCTGGTTGAAAGCGTATGGCTCAGTAATCTGGCTTTTTACAATATGGAACACTGAAGGCAATGAGAAAGACTTCTATTCGAAACATTTGTCAAAAATTATTGTAGTATTACAATATTAGTTCCCAGTATCCAACCTGAAGACATTCGACCAACATTGAACATAAATAAAATACAAATTCTCAATACTATTTACGCTTGACCCCTACCTACTGTATTGTTTACCAAGCAGATTAGCCTGTTTTTATGCAAGTTCGTCAGGATTGCAGTGGAGCAGGCTGACTGGAAAAACAATGTTTCTATTAATGTATTTGCTGCTTGTAAATTGTGATTGTATTTCGATGAACAACACATGCTAGCATAAGTTTTTTTTTTTAATATGAGCAACTGTAATTGATTGTTTTCTATTGCCTTGGCTACGGTGCACACACGGGAGACAGACAGGCAGCAGCATGAAGTCAGCTTGCTAAAATTAATGAGAAGTTGAACAATTTAACATTTTTGTTCTGCTCAAAAGACCATCACACTAGAACCTCAGCAGGTTTTTTTGTTTTTTTAAGTCAGTGAATTAGGTTGACTATGTTTGGAGTGTACAATCAAGCTTAAACACCTAAAGGTAGTGGACAAAAAAATGTAAACACCAATGTAAAGTCACTTAATAGGGCGTTGGGCCACCACGTGCAGCCAGTATGGCCTGTATACGCCGTGGCATAGAGTCTACCAGCCTCTGGAATCCTGCAGGAGGGATGTGGCACCATTCTTCCATCAGAAAGTCAATCAACTCACGTCTGGTTGATGTAGGTAGAAAACGCTGTCTCAGGTGTCGTTCCAGAATATCCCATAAATGCTCGATTGGGTCCAGATCTGGTGACTGAGAAGGCCTGACATATGGATAACATCAGTGTAATGCTCATCAAACCATTGGGTGACCACATGTGCTCTGTGGAAGGGGGCATTGTCATCCTGGAAGACACCCCCCCACCCCACCCCTCCCGCAGGAAAGAAATGCTGCAACATGGGGTGAAGATGATCACTCAGTACCATTAAGTAGCGATTAGCGTTGACCTTGCCTTCTAAGGGAATGAGTGCACCCAAACCATGCCAGAAAAATGGGCCCCACAACATTACAGAACCACCAGAACCCTTCACTGTTGGAACCAAGCACTCAGGACTGTAGAGTTCTTTAGTTTGGCACGACACGTGCACTCCTCCATTTGTCGAGAACATGGTGAAGGATGATTCATCTGACCATATCACATTTCTTCACTGCTCGGTAGTCCATTGCCTGTGCTCTTTGCACCACTGGACTCGCAAAAGTGCATTGCCATGTGTGACGAGCGGTTTGTGCACTGCAACCCGACTATGGTATCCCGCTCTGTGGAGTTCTCGGCGGACCGTTTTTGATGAAACTGGCTGCTCGCGCCCCAGGTTGAAATTTGCAGTTAATTGATCTGCAGTTGCTCGCCTGTTTTGCCTTGCACTTCGAATTAATGCATGGATATCACGATCCTGGAGTATGTGCTTCCTCCCACTGTTGCCCTTTGCAGATGACGTCTTTCTCTCGGAGTTGCATGCCGACATCACCTTAGACGCTGTTGCTCGTGAAATATTAGCAAGTTGAGCTGTCTTGGTCACTGAAGCTTCTGCCAAGTGCACCCCTAGAATCACCCCTCTTTCAAACTCACTGAGGTCTCCTCTCGTAGCCGTGCTAGCAATAATTATAGGCAACCAGGCCTGTCCAGTATTTTTATATATTACCCTAAGCATGCTGGGATGGTATTTGCTTAATTAACGCATGAGCCACACTTGTGTGGAAGGCCTTGCTTTCAATATACTTGGTGTCCCTCATCTACCCAAGTTTTCCATTTTTTTGTTCACTACCTGTATATGACCTTGAAATAACTGAAAGCTGGGTTCCAAAAAATATAGAGTTATACATTCCTGCATGTTACTACAACTGTTTAAATAATGTACCTGCTCTGTTTCAAAACACTTTTAAAAAAATGGCCACTCCAGTGCTTAAGGGGTTGAGATCTGTCCTCTAAATCACTGCAGGAAAAGCGATTAAAAAAAACAAAACAAAACAAAAAAAAAAAAAAAAATAACAAGTACTCTGGCTTTTCTGTTCCATACTATGAATCATGAATCGTTATTGTTGTGTTATCTGTTTGACAATGTTGTAATTAAAATGTGTTATGGGCTATCAGTTGAGCTGACCAAATTAATTTTGGGCTCTCTTTTAGAAAAGTCCAAAGTGACAACATTTGAGTCTTTCGAGCAAAATAATAATTGAAATTAAATTTTTGACCCAATTAGGAATTACAGTCATGCTGTGGATGAGCTACAAGAGTGTGTGGGTGAGTTCCTCTTGAAGAGGTTTTTTTTTTCATCAGCAGATTTTTTGTATTTGTGGCAGGCAGAAACCCTGTCGGTATAAGGTGTGGGACTGTGTGTGTGGGGAACATTGGGTTGACAACGAGGGGGTTAAATTCTTCCCTGCAGAAATACGTGGGAATGTAGCTGGAACCGTAAATTGAATAAGTGATGATTAATGAGGCTCTAGTCACAGGTATTAATGTTAGAGTTAATGTCGGTGTTGCTGTGCGTGAGACCTTTTGTTTTGGCCCTTGTGTCGTTTTGTTTGTTAATGTGTTTTTTGTCTGTGCTGTCATTTGTAAATAAACGTGCTTAAACTGCATCTTTCTGAGTCTCAGTAACAGCTTGGCCGTGATGCTACCCTCACAGTATTATTAATGTGTTTTTTTTTCATTAATTTACTGTTTGTTACTGGTGTAATAATTATGTTGTACTATATAGCTGTAATAAGTAGTTAGTTAAGTATATACAAAAAAGATACAATATCTTTTCCTTATTCAACCTTCTAGCAAATACACACATTTGCCCATGGCCAGAAAACCTTAAGGACCCCTGCTGCAAGCAAAGGTGAGGAGCAGTGTCACAATGCTGAATTACAAGGAGCTTGTTATATACTCAGGAATACCCAGGAAAATCACTTTTTCTCTCCCAGGCTCATGGAAAGTTTTATTTTTTTTTTCTTTTTGTATGGGTTTATTTATGACCCAAATGTACAAAATCTTGCTAATGTTTCTGAGGGCATTTAACTGGAATGTTTTGAATTAAGACAGGATAATATAAGAAATAAATGAACCAATTTGAA